>NC_051064.1:115932020-116290770 GCF_004664715.2 Peromyscus leucopus | reverse complement strand
TTTTTAATTGTAGAACACTATACAGCCAGAGATAAAAAGCACAGTGAAAGTTTTAAATCTAATAAAAAGCATTGATTGCAGAGTAAAAATCATGAACACAGAAAAGTTTGGTTTGTATTCAGGTTTTATTAATGTTCCTTCATTGCAAAATGGTTCCAGTTAAAAAACAATTCAGAGAGCGCCGCCTTAATAAACAGCTGTCCTTCTGAAGGGCCACAGATGCTATGGTAGATATGTTAGTGCTTGCATATCACGCGCGCGCACACACACACACACACACACACACACACACATACTGGTACCAGAAGCAGGAGGCTGTTACAATTGCCCTTAGACCTAGGCAGAGAAGAAAAACCTCCTGATTGAGGTTGGAGCAAAAGTACTGAAGTTTGTTCAGGGCCACCTGATCTAAGAACCCCAAATAATGTACAAACTGTCACCAGTAGAAATCAGCATGGTATATCTAGGTCCCACTTTCCTTATTTGTAAAGTAGGATTTTTGTTTTCAGTGGCCTCTGAGGATCTCAGGATTTCTCTAGGAAATCACAGGCACTTATTGTTTGTTCTGGAGTGTTTTTAAGCTTTGTTTTAGGAAATAATTACTAGATCTAACATTGGTCAGCAATGGAAAGATATCAAACCAGAGTTAGAAGCTGGCAAGCCAGGAGCTGTGCCCGTGTGTCACTATAAAAGAATACCTAGTCACAGGACAGGGTCCCGTGGGAAGTTTGCAAGACAACCAGGTGACAGCATCATGGGGTGGGCAGGTGTGGGCCATGTTTTTGACCAGTGGTTTCCAAAGGACCTTCACATTTGCAAAGGCTGGTGAATGAATCAGTTCCTATACTAGTCCCCAACCGTTCTTTTTATAATAACTGGTCATTTTCACTTAAGTGTCTGTTTAACTGTATTTAACTGTTTTGTTTTCTGCCTCCACAACTGGTGTTTTTTAACTCTAGGGAGAAAATAGAATTCTAGCTTTTTAAGATGGCTTGAGCTGTTGGGACTCATAGGACTAGCCAGGTTTGGAGAGGTCATTCGCCTCTCTCTGGGAGGCCCAGCATGTGGTCATCAGTCAGCTCAGGGAAGCAGGTCACAGACCTGAGGATAGTCTGTCTTCTGCTCTGTGGTGGCTGGGAGGAAGGGTTCTGTTCTGCAGGGCACATTTGGAAGCTGGATGTCCTCTATCAACGTCTGTACCCCATCAGAGCTGATCCCTAACTCTGCCATGCATAACTCCCCAGGACAAAGAGCGCGGGGACAAGAGTCAGGACATACAGGCCTGCTTCCGAAGCCTCTGCTCCACCAAGCTAGTGCAGTCGGCTCAGCATCGGCTGGAAAGCTGTGGGGCCGGCTTCCCAAAAGGCAGAGAGGAAGGGAATGAACGTATCTTCTCTCGGCAGTGGCTCTGGGTCCTGCTCTGCTCTGCCCTTCCCCACGGCTTCAATGCCCACGTGAACTTAAAAGGGTTCATAGAAAGGACAAAACTGCTGGTGTTGGATCTAGGCCTAGTTTTCCAGGGAACACTGAGTCTGCCCATCTCTGTACAACTGCAGGACCCAGTGGGTCGCTCTGCCCCCTCATCCCATCGCCTGTCTCTATTACATACCCCCAGAGCCTTGGCTGGCCTGGCCTGGTGGTGACCACTGCCCGATGCTCTCCCCTTCCCACCTTCCCAGGGCCTGGATGGCCTTTGAGTAAACAGATAGCCCGGTGAGGTGTGTGATCAATTAGCTTTGCTGAAAATACAATCATTTTGTTATTCCAAGCTGATGAGGAGGCCTCTTCGGCCTGCTCTCCCAGCCTCCACATGCCAATCAGCCCGTGTCACCGATATAATTTTCCACATAAACACAACCTTTGTGCAACATCTACTCTTGTAAATAGATGTAATTCCCTAACCAAATAGCGCACTTGGAGGGGAAATGGATATTATGCATGCAAAAAGAAAAGCTGGTGATTTTTACACTTTCCAGGCAACAAAAGATTACCCCTAATTGCAAATGGGGAGGGGGGCTCTGGGCAGGGGAAGGGGAGGGGGCAGCTGCTGGGAGGCTGGGGAGGCCTGCTTCCAGGCTGATTTTTTTCTCCTCTCTGCACGTGTGGGTGAAGACCACCAGGAACTGCCTAACCCGGGACTTGTCCTTTTTAGGCAGTGGGGAGAACGTGGATGTTGTTGATATCTGAAAGGAAACGGAGATACTCTCTGAACCCTAAACCATACACATCCTGCCGGAGCATTTCCCCCTGCATCCCTGCTCGGAACAGCTTCGGTGGGCTGTGGCCCACGACTCCCTCTGTAATGCATTGGTGTGTCTCTTTCAGTGTTCTGCTCATTTCCGCATACTCCTAAATTAGACCTTGAAAGCAGCGGAAGTTGCTGGGCAGCTAGGCACTCAGAGCACCACAGAACCCACTGTGTAATCCCAGCCAGGTCCCTGGTGCTCTGAGGGCTGTGGAAAAGAAGGCTGAGAAATCCCTGCCTCAGCCTCTTGCCTCCCTAGCGGTGCCCCCTGGTGCACAGGAGAGGAAAAGCCCGTGAGTCCCGGCGTGCCCTGGTCCCTGGCTGACTGAAGAAGCAAGGCTCCAAAGGGACAGAGCTGCCAGCCGGACTCCCCGGGGTGGCCGAGTGGCCCCCTCCAGTCAGCCTCTGGGCTCTACCTCTGAACGTCTTAAAAGGCCACAAGGTCGAAGATGTAATTGCAAAGCTGCATTATCAGCAGGTGAATGATGACATCTTGTCCTGAAGAAATCCTTGATGCTTGTGTAGAATACGTCGAGGTCTTTACTCAGTCTGAGTCCAAAACAGCAATGAAGAGCAAACCAGCAACGAAGGTCTGTAGGTCTATGTACAGAGGGAGAGAGGGGAGGCCAGCCAGCGTGGGTTACAAAGAGCAAACAGAGACTCCCAGCTTCTTTCTTGGTTCTTTCTCCAGGCTCGGGGAAGGTGTGTGTAGCTCCATAATTTGTTTGCTACACAAGATTCTTCTCTTTAGTCTCTCCCCAACCCCCACAAAGCCCAGCTGAAGAACCTTCCCCCCTGAGCGTCCCTTTGGTCCCCGGTTTCTAAAGCCCATCTGAAACTCATTAGCTGCTTGAGATGATTGTCATGGGAGCCCTTGATGGAGAACAAGAAAGGGAGAGGGGTACTTTTAAAGGCTAGAAATAGGGATGTGGGTGCATGCGGGTGCAGGCAGATGTTTAGAAAGCTGGCTATTGAGGAAGGGCCCAGGGTGTAGGGGCAGACACCTTGCCTGACCCTGGCCTTGGAACCACCTTCTCCACGTCTCCTCCACTTTCACACTGCCTGTGTCTCTCTCAGCCCCTAGAATTGCCAGCCTTCTTTGGGTCTCCTTTGCTACGGCAAAGATCCTGCCTGGGATGCCCCACAGCCTGATCCCAGGGACCTGTTTAGCACCCTCGACTCTGTACAATGACTTAATTCCTGTCCTTCACAGATCACAGTGAGATTGTATTTCAAATATCAAAATCTTAAACTATAAGAAATATTGGGGGTATAACATACTATCCTTAAATTACAGAACTCAGAATCTTGGAGTTTTCAAAATGTAGAACATGGGGAAAAATACCCTTTGCATTGCAGGGTCTGAGAAACCTAAATTTCTGGAATCATCCTGTTAGAATTCTTTAAAAAAATTAACTTATATATTCACATAAAAGCCTTAAGTCTTAGTAGCACAAAATATTAGAATTAAGGAATTTGGGGATTATGGAATTGCAACTGTGACTTTGTAGAACATTAGGAATACTGACGAAGCCAGATGTGTTGGTGCAGAGGTAAAGGCAGGCGGATCTCTGTGAGTTCAAGGCCACCCTGGTCTACAAGTTCCAGGACATCCAGAACTACATAGTGAGACCCTAAGTCTAAAAAACTAAAATAAATAGAGAAAAGAAAAAAAGAAAAGAAAAGAAATATGGACAGGTTAACGTGTAGAAGCACAGGGTCATGGATAAGCTTGTGGACTCTAACAATTAGCAACCTCAAGCTCATTGGAGTGTTAGAATGTCAATACAGAAACACTGACAAAAGGAACCTCAGAACCGGAGTGTCTGCATCCTGGAACAGCAGAATTAGAGATTCAGAGCAGTCCCTAATTACAGGCTCGTTGGATCTAGGCACTTAGAACCACAGAACGTTACAATCAGTGTCTGTTTGTGAGAGAAGTAGATGTTCAAATCCCAGAATTTGGGAATTACAGGATTTCAGACATAGCCTGGAGGAATTTCATGGTGGGAGGAGTGTGGGGGGGTGTTGCTTGCCTGTCTGCTCCACTCCTGGTCCAGGTGTATTTGTGCCTTTGCATGCACAGGTACACACACGCATGAGCATAGCCTTGGCACCTCTGCTTACGTCTAGACTACACACTCTAATCTTATAATTCCTACTGACATCTTTTTCTGCCTCTCTTCTCTGCTGTACCGCCCATCACTACAAATTCCTACCAGCCTTTTCCCCAAAGACAGCTTACTTTCATTTTGCAAATCACCCAGTGTCTTAATTCATCACGTCCGTGCCTCGCAGGGCTAGTCTGTGAATAACACGTTAGTAGCATGAAACTTTGGTTTCTCTGGGACGTGGGAAGGGTCACAAAAGAAAAGGGCAGAAGAGTGTATGTGGCCTGGGGCAGAGACGGCAACAAACAGGTCCTCCTAGAAGCCACACCATCTATCCTTTCTTGGAAGGAGGCAGGAGCCACGGAGGTGGCTGGGAGAACAGCTTGGCCTGTCTAGGTGAAAGGAGACTGGAAACTATAAACCATTTCATGCTTATTTATTTTATGATCCTCGTGGGCTGGGGTTTACACAAATTGAACAACATGTGGATTAGATAATTTGCCAGGGATGAACAGCCTCTGATGGTTATCAGGTTTGGAGGCGATTAAAGCCAGGTTGATGAGGACGCTTTGGTGATGAGTTGATGGTGGAATTCCCGTCAAGGAGACGCGGAGGCTCCTCACCAAGTCATAAATCCCTGCCGGGGATGGCACAGTGGAGGAGGTTGGCCACATATCAAGGGAGAAGTAACTTTCAGGATTCTATTACATCGCCGAAAGATAAACGCAAAGCAAACCACAGGCAGCTTCAGAGGTACCTGGATAGTTTAGAAAACACTGGCTTCCTGGTGAGTCAGTCCCAGAGCACTGCTAAAGGACTAGCCAAACCCAAGAGCTTGAGTGTGGATCTTCTGCCTAAGGACAGTGGCATACAGGCTCTCCTCCAGCTTTTTTCCTGGAAGTCTTAGGGCCCTCAGGTTCATCTACAGCACCTCAAGACTCCGAACGGAGAGAGGAATGTGGGCCAGAAATCCCAAGGCATCAGTTAGTATCCTACAGATAAAATGGGGGGGGGGGAAGCAATCCCTTTTTATTTATTTTTATTATTTGCCAATTTCAAATATTTTTCTCGACAAGCCCCTTAGTTTAGAGATTGGAAATCCTCACAGCCAATGAAAGCACAGTTCTCCTTGGCTTCTAAGAATATTATTTCGATGGAGCCGAGAGTTTTCCAAAACTGAAAACACCAGAGAAGCCCAAGACAGGAGGTTCCAGGTGCACAGCGCAGTCTTGCCTATGTGCTGTGTGCCTCCGGGCAAGTCACAGTTCCTCTCTGATCTCTAATAAGCCCACCCACAAGGAGGAAGTCGCATTAAATAATCTCAGTGTGGGAGTGAAGATATTAGAAACAGGAAAAGCACATTTGTCTTTGTTTCCTTTCCACGAGTTGCATTTCAGATCAGCCAGGCTGGAGCTCCTACTTATTTCAGAGGCCGCTCAACCAAAAATTGCTGTTTTCATGGCTCTCACTTTTGATTTCCGATGCTAAACAGAAAAACCACGACCCCAAACTTCCTAGACTGTTGGCTATGGCTGTTGTACACATTTTTTCAGCGGTGTGGGTAGAGCGTAGTGAAACAAGGGACAAACGCCTGCTCAGTTCTGAAAGAAATAAGGAAAGGAACGTGGAAATGAGCACATGACGTAGCTGCTGGGGGATCGAGGGGCCATGCTGTCTGACTCAGTTTCTCTGTCTGTAAAAAGGGAGGAGAGGGAGGGAAAACATTAAGGTTGTCTTCTGCTCCTAAACGCAGTCCCCAGCCAGCCGGGATTCTGGATCACAGCATTGGGCGACACGTGCTCCATATACACCTCAGCTCACAGGGGCCGCTGACGCTGACTCTGGGGTTAGGAGCAGTGGGGCTGAGGGAAGGGGAATGGCCTTTACACAGGGACAACGACAGTGTCCCATTTGTGACCAAGCCCCTTTCACTGTAGTCCTAGAAGGCTAAAGAGGGGGTGCACAGGGTGAATGGGGTGGTGGAGGGCGCTCTCTGTCACAGTCCCACTGGAAGTCAGTGGGTCTGTCATACCAGCAGTGAGGTGCAGGAGAGTGGTGGGCCATGACAGCCCTGACAGACCATGAACAAGACCTGAGGGGTCCCGGCCCAGCCGCCAGGATGTCCAGGCAGTGAGGGCTGCCCTGCAAGGCTGGCTGACAGGTGCTGCGTGGTGGGCTGACGCCTTGACCTGAAGCCTGGCCTAAAGTCTGTGAAAGCATGAAGTGTCCTTTTGTGGTGATCAAGATGGAGTTTATTCCTGAAACCACTGGATCTTTCTAGAGTTCCAGATGAGCTTGGCATATGAGGCCGTTTATGATGACAGGCCCCCCTCTCAGTGGATTCGGCTGAAGCACCTCCAGGACAGATCAAACCATCCACTTCGGCCACACAGCCGACCATCATAGATAAATGGCCACGTTTTCTGTTCCATAGCAAGGTCCTGGTTCACACAGACAACACATTAGCGCCACACAGCAGTTCAACATGGTTACAATAATGGAATAGAAAGAAGTGTGCAGAAAGCAGTATCAGTTCAGAATTTTGTTTTTTTGTTTTAATAACCGCGTAGCTGAGCATAGAAGTTCATGCTGCCATCCCAGCACTTAGTCAACCGAGAGAGGAGAATTACCACAACTTGGAGGCCAATCTGGGTTACATAGTAAACCCTGTCTCAAGTGAAACAGAAAACACAACCCCAGTGCAGCTTCCTGGGTGGCTGCAGGAAGAAACAACCAGTCATTCAGGGGCACAGCTGCCTGTCTCATTTGAGCAGCAGACCTCCTGACAGGCTGGAGCTAGGAACATAGACATAGCCCTTTGGTTCAGCCTGAAATCCCTTCTGCTGCTGTAGACTGGCAAGATCCCACCAAGGTAGAACTCATGGGCAGGGGACTTGTGGAATCTCTTGTCATGGGAGGCAGAGGTTCTCAGAGTCCTTACCCGAATCCACAGGACTTGGGGCTTTTCTCTTGGCGGATGCCACTCAGTGGCAGTTCTCTCTTGTGTTTTATCAGATTTTCTCTTGCTTCAGGGCCAGCCTGGATGCTTCTCCTTGTGGCTAATCTCCTGGGGCAAGTACACCAGGTATGTGGAGCATGGGAGATGGCCAGTGTTTCCCCACCCCCACCCCCCAAGTAGCAGAGGCTTTGGGTGGGGAGGAGACTCAGGAGGGCCCTCTCCGTGTTTGGTGAATAAACACTGAATCAGGTTTCTGGCCTGCCACCCTGCCGCCTTTCAGCACGGGAGAGGCCAGATGGGCCTGGGGGAGTTCCCGGAGCACATGATGAGGCTGGGGAGCTTTAGGGGGCTGAGGCCCAGGCAGGGCTGGCTCTGTGCAGGCAGTGGAGTCAGGCATTTGCAGGCCCTGGAACTTCACACCTTTGAAAGGCTCCAGAGCGGCTCGCAGGAAAAATAAACGGTTTCTTCCATCCGTGGCAGTTCGGCCATCCTCAGAGGCTGCTCGTCACACATAAGAAACCCTGTAAAAGGGTCCAGTGTTTCCTTTTCCACTCCCTGAAAGGATATGAGCCGGCCTCTTAGGGAGGCTGGGGGGTAGGCTAGAGGCCTTCCCTCCAGAGTCCTTGGTCCAGCCTGATCCCTAGGATATCCAACCTGCTCAGGAATTCAAATACCTGCCCAGTGTGCATGTGAAACTGTTTGGCACATGGGGTTTGCTTCATCAACAGCTTCCTGCTTGCCTGTGCCGCCTCCAACTAGTCAGTGTCTGCAGCAGCTACAGCCACCTGCTCTGTACCCATGTGAGGAGAAGGGCTGACGTGCTCCCCGGTTACTGGCACACAGGGCTCCTCTGTAGGCCTCTCTTCCTCTCATTGATCATCTGTTGCTCCTCCCTATGGGTCCCGGGTCCATCGCCTTGCAAGTAGGATTGGCCGTGAGGACAATTACAAGGCAAGGCATTTGCTGAGCTTCCTTGTGCCACAGAACCACAAGAGAGCAGATCTCAAGGCATGTTGAAAACCAGCAGAAAGAATGCAAGGATGAGAGAGTCCTGGGGTTATTCCTGGCCTGTCTCAAGGAGAGGTGGTTCTGGCAGAAATCCTGGGAGCTTTGGGCATCAGGGAGGACTTCCTGGAGGAGAGTCTGACAGAAATAGGACATTTCTGCCCAGATCTAGTTTGCTGCAAATGCTTGAGGCTCAGTCTGCTGCTGGCTCCTGCAGAGTTGGGAGATGGCCGTGAGAACGTGTGTGTTGTCCTGCTGGGCTTTGCAGAGATGGAAAGAGTCAATTCGAAGTAGGAGCCCCTGTATCAATGTTCAGGGGTGTGTGTGGGGGAGTGTGAGTAGGGTGGGGATGGCAAGTCCCCTGTCACAACAGGTATTCAGAGAGGCCGAGGACATGGTGGGAAGTGGGGCTGCCTGAGGGACAGGCTTTGAGGTCCGGCTTGGGTTCTGGCTTTGCAGTCCACCCCTAGTGGCCAAACCGCAGGTGAAGCTCCTAATATTTCAAAGCCCCACTTTTTAATATTATAGCTTATAATGATATCACATATAAATTACATATCGTCATAATATGTATTTCATACAGGAAGGGCGTTCCTCATGTTAAAACTAAGATTCTAAGATCTGACAAGTTGAATAGGGATTAGGATCCTGTACCTTGAGGATTCTGAAATAATGGAAAGTGATCCCATTTATTTATCACACACTTTATGATGCTCCTGTGAGGGAAAGCTCCCCTGTGGATGGCATTACCCCAACTTATAAGGACATGTCAGCAGAGAGGAAGGTGAGTAACTAGCTGATAGTCACAGCTAAGGAAGGGCAGCATGGGGCAGGACTCGGGTTTCAGAGTCTGTGCAGAAGAAGACTGCAAGTCCGCAAGATGAAACAACTCTCAGTGTCTAGAATTCCAGAGAGATTGAAATGGTGGGACTTTATTGATCCGTAATGTTATTGATGACCATGATGCTTGTGTGCATGCTTGGGCATATGCATGCCATGCCATGCATGCGGAAGTCAGAAGGACAGCTTTGGAAGCTGGTTCTCTTCCTCCACCTGGGTTCTGAGGCTTGAACTCAAGTCATCAGGCCTGTGTGGTAAAGGGCCATTGCCTAGTGAGTTGTCTTGCCAGCCCAAATGAGACTTTTAGTAATAATAACAGATGCCCAGCACGAGGTGGCTCTCGATGGTTCTAGGAGACAGCAAACCCTCTGTACAAGGCCCAGTGGTCAACATTTCAGGCTCTGCAGGTTAAAAAACTCCACCACACAATGAATCAACTCTTGAGCCAATACTGAAACAAACAAGTGTGACCAGGTCCCGGTAAAGCTTCCCAATACCAGCGGTGGCAGGTGGATTTAGCCCTTGATCAACACTTCGCCAAACCCAGTTCTCTTGACAGCTAGGAGAGTCCTGCTCTGTCCAGCACCCTGGTAAACGCCCCCCCACCTTCAGGAGCCCTGCTGAGCCTCACTAGGGAAGCAGAGGGGTCTGCAGAGACCAGGACAATTCCCCAGGGTGCAGGGCCTCTGAGTGCGGGCTGTCCCTTTCTGTCCTAGAGAGGCTGTTGAAAAGCCTCCTCTGTAGTGCGCAGCCTCATTACTCTCTGCTGGAAAACAATGTTAATTTTCCCCAAGCGGGAAGCAGCTGCACTTGTGAGGCAGACTCATTTGGCTGCATGAATATTTATGGTCTGTCCCTTAATTAAGCCCAGAAACACAATCTAGCCTGCTAACAGGGGCCACTGCAGACTGGGAGGCCGTGTCAGGAACCAGCCTCTTGAGCCTGTGAAGTAGGGTTGTCAGTGAAACATTTGTTTCTAGAACCACTTGGCCAGGGCCAGTGTCCACAGGCGTGGCGGGGTGGGCATTTCCCGGGAGGTCAAGCACCCTTGTGGTCATGTGCTAGAGGCTGCCTGGTCACCTCGCTGGGCAGGATGGGTAGTTATTGTCCCAGGCCTGCCTGGGGTGGCACACAGGTGACTGCAGGCCAGCACCCTAGTGAGGATGACTCAGGTATTTCCCCACTGGGCCTCATAGGCCACTCCAGTGACAGCTGCCCAGAGAGAAAGGGCCCCAGTGTGGGAGCCAGAACTGGGTTTGAAATGGATCCTTCAAAGCAGGGGCTCTCCCGACCTCAGTCCCCACTTTGTTAAAGTGGTAGAGGACTCCTAGCGCCATCTACCCCGTGGTGCTGTCACTGGGGAAAAAAACTGAGAGAGAGTTAGGGGGAAGGGACTCTGAGATTTCCTTTCCTCTAGGCCCCCCTCCCTTAAGCCCACACAGCCAAGGAGAGTTGACCATGCCCAGCCTGGTAACCTTGAGGGTTTCCGGAAGTCATAAATCTTGCCTTTTCTTGCAGGGTCCTATCTTCAGAAAACTACATAGGGCCTCATATCCTCTTCCCCAGAGCCAATAAACCAAGTAAACACCATAAAGCTCCTCACTCACCTGAGCTTTCACCCACCAGCAGAGCCAGTCCATGGTCAAGCTCAGGGTTTCAGGATGTGATTGTCGTGCTGTCCTTGGCTTCTCCCTGTCCTTTCCAGGACGGAGCCAGCCTTTTATTTCTCTCTTCTGTCCTCTTTTTGGTGATTCTCCTCTGTCACTCCTAAGCAGCATTAGGAGACCCCAGATTGCATCCCCACTCCCTTCTGTGGGGCCTGTGTAAAAGGATGCTTTCCCAGGGCGGGTCTGGCCCCAGGGTGGGTCTGGTCCCAGGGTGCGATCATCTCAAGCCTTAGTGACCCACACACCTTGTAAATTCAAAAGTCAACAAGACTTGGAAGTGGAGGAGACCCTTCAGCTGGAGGAGGAAGTAGAGGGCAGTGGGCCTTGCCTGAGAAGTTGGTCAAGGGCTCCTTCAGCACCCTCTGCCCCTGCCCCTAGCTAGGCTACCCCACCCCTGGAGTCCTGGGACTTCCTGATCTCTTACTTTCATATCCTGTCCTCAAATCTGTTCCAGCAACAGCTTGGATGTGGAAGTGGCCTTCAAAGCCACCTGTCCCATATGCTCCCACCACCCATGGGGTGGCTGCAAGAATGGGGAGTGCCTTGCTCAAGGTCAATGTTAGGGAAGATAAAGTGGAAACAGCCTGGGCTGCAGCCAGGAGGCCCAGCCTTGGCTCAGTGCAGCCTTACCTGCTCCAGAGGTCCAAGCGGGTATGGGAGGGACTAGAGCTTCTGATAGCACATTCCATCTGTGGGACCACTCACCGCTATTGGTGTTCAAAACACCATCTTCCCAGAAGAACAAAGCTGGCCCCTGCCAGTTTGGGTATCTGATGCAATGGGCCCCTAAGGGCACTTAGTAAAGCTGTCATTTACTTGTAAGGGCTTGAACATTAGGTGGGGATTATGCTCTACCCCTCACACGCACATTAGTCTGTCCCCCCAGTTTCTTGAAGATGAAATGAGACTGACTGTGAAAGTATTTTATTAGGCAGATGTGTTTACATACGAGCCAGTGAGTGCTGAGTGGTGCCTATTGTTTTTCTTCTCCTCTGATGCTTGCTGTGCTTTCTGCCTAGCCAGAAGGACCAGCTGTCCTCTGGAGACCTGGGACTTAGGTGCAAGGTCTACCAGCTCCAAAGGGCTAAAAGGAGGCTCAGGAGCTCAGCGAGGGGCACTCGGAGTCAGGCTCAAGGCCCTTTGTCCTTGTCTAGTCTCAGCTTGTGGCTAGAACAGTGGCATGCGGGATTAACCAGCTCCATGGTGTGACGGGTGAGTCCAGGCACCTGGGAGCCCATACTAGGCTTGTGTCTCTCTGCAGTTCTGCAGGGGCCCCGATTTCTGCCCAGGAGGACCACGGATGCTCTACGGGGTGCTAGCGCAGCTAGGTCCCAATCTCTAAATACTTTCCTTCCAGTTCTAGCAGCACCTTCACTTTGGGGAGGAAAATTTCATCTACATAGTTTTGAATCATTTGGCATGAGAGCCGTCACAATCACAAAACTTGGTCACAACCGTGAGGGGTTGTGGCCAGTGGGGAATCTTAACCACCTTTTGGAGTGTTTTTCTTCTGGGTGAAGGAGACAGGGACAGGAAAAGATACTGTGTCAGGAACAACCAACCTGACACTTTGGTGTCTGCTTGCTCCATAGCCTCCTCACAACTGGAAATGAGAGGCCAAGCCAGGTCTTCCTTGGGGCACAGAAAACTCTTTGGCTTGGCAATCAGTCCCACTGAGATTTGCCTTGAGCTCTCTCAAAGCAATGTTGTTAGCTACTGGGCAGGGTGATTTTCTTACTCAGCTGTGATGTGGTGCTTGTGGACCCCACACTCTACATCCATCCATGCCATTCAGCTGTCTGGATTGCATTTCTTCTTCACAAGTTCTGAAATTGTATTCAGCCTTTGAGGCCCAGCTGCAGTTGAACATAGCTTTCCCCCAGTCATTCTGGTAAATCAACTGCCAATTCAGGAGTTGGGGCTGAGCAACACCAGTGGAGATTTATCAGAGTGGTTGGATGATGGGTGAATGGGTGAATGGATGGATGGATGGATGGGTGGATGGTGGATGGGTGGATGGGTGAATGAGTGGATAGATGGATGGAAAGATAGATGGATGACAGGTGCTGGCATAACTTACCTTAATTATCTCCTTCTCCATCCCTCCATCCTAAAACATGTCAGGCCCAGGTTTTTGCACTGGCAGAGTTTTGGAAAATGCCATAAAAATAATGACTGAGTTTGTGTGAATAAATAGTTGTGAGAATCTATGTTAGGAGCATGATCTACAGGCTAGCCTCAGGGTGGATGGGTGCTCATGTGACAGCTGTAATATATATGTCTGTCCAGTGCTTGCACCTCTGAGCTAAGATGCAAGCCTTGCATGGAAAGCTGTGTGCCCTGTCCCATTTACTTATGAGATAAATGTCACAGGGAAGAAAATTAATGAATCAGTACATGGATGAGAAATGAGGGCAGAAAGGAATAAGCAAACAAAATAAGGGAGACAACGAATAATTGAATTAATACATAAGTGGGTGTTGGGAGAAATAAAGGAAGGAATTGATAAAGGTTAATTATGAAGGAAAAATCCATATTCAATGTGATGTATAATTTATTGACAGAAGCCTAGAAGGCAGAGTTGTCCAAAGTCAGCTCTTCTCCTGCATTGGGGGCTAGGGACTGCAGAATTTAGTGATTAGAACCACTGCCACAGCCTAGA
Source organism: Peromyscus leucopus (assembly GCF_004664715.2). Classification (NCBI taxonomy): domain Eukaryota; kingdom Metazoa; phylum Chordata; class Mammalia; order Rodentia; family Cricetidae; genus Peromyscus; species Peromyscus leucopus. Next base: position 116,277,281 of record NC_051064.1, on the reverse strand, counting down.
ATTCAGCTTTAGGAATGAGCATCTGTGATGGTGTGCAGACTCCCAGGTTTGCTCTGTGCATGAGGGGACGCTCATAGCTTTAGATGCCCCACCCAGCAGCACACCTTCCACAGCAAACTGGTGGCTCAGGAAGGGTCTTCCGGGGCAAGGTCTTTGCCTAGGTTGGTATACCAGACACCTGCATGTTGTTGGCACTTTTTTTGGCTCTTTGTTCTTTTGGGGGCCCACTACCCAGCTCCTAAATAAATCACATGGAGGTTTATTCTTTCTTATGAATGCCCAGCCTTAGCTTGACTTGTTTATTGCCAGCTTTTCTTAACTTAAATTATCCCATCTTTTGCCTCTGGGCTTTTACCTTTGTCTATTTCTGTATACCTTTCTTTACTTCTTACTGTGTGGTTTTCTGTATAGATGGGTGTCTGGCCCCTGGAGTCCTCCTCTCCTTCTCTTCTCTCTCCTTGATCTTTTTTCCTCTCTTTTTCTCCTTTTATTTATTCTCTGTGCCTGCCAGCCCCGCCTATCCTTTCTCCTGTCTTGCTATTGACCGTTCAGCTCTTTATTAGACCAATCGGGTGTTTTAGACAGGCAAAGGAACACAGCTTCACAGATGCAGCCTAAGAGAACATAAGCGATGCAACACATCTTTGCATCATTCAACAAATGCTCCACAGCATAAACAAATGTAACAATCTTAAAATAATATTCCACAACACCTGTAGGCTCACTTTCTTACGTAAAAGTTACCCAATTGGTGAGGCCTTACGTCACCACCATATCCATAGTTTTAGTACTTGCATTTTTTTTATATCTACTTCACCATCTTGGAATTCTTTTTTATTTTAGTGTAACAGTGCTAACGATGGAACCTCGGGCCTCATATGTATCAAGCAAGCCCTCTACTGCCACAGTCTTCTCACTTTTTATCTCTAGACATATTCTCATTAAGTTGTCTAGACTGGCTTTGAGCTCACCCTGCAGCTGAGGCAGGCATTGAACTTTTGATTGTCCTGCCTCAGTTGCCCAAGTAACTGGTATTTCAGGCCTGCACTAGCAGGCCTAGCTTTTGAATTTTTATATAGCTCTTATCTAAAGTGTTACACATTTTTTGTTTATTATATGCTTCTCCCTCTAACACACAAACCGCAGGAAGATGGGTTTTTGTTTGTTTTTTTGTTTTTTTGCTGCTCTGTTCACAACTGTGTCCCAACATCTGGAACAGAGTCTGCTGTACAGCAGGTGCCACTAAAAATGTGTTAGGTAAACAAGTGAGGCACATGTCTCAAACCCGGTCTTTCTTTCCCATGTAAGAGAATCGATCACTTTCTTTTTCTGTGTGGACAGCACAGTAGCCCCTCCTTACACCTCAGCCTCTGTTCTGAACCCCCATCTCCCTCTCCAGCACCTATCTCTCTCCCTGACCTCCATCTTCCTGCTCAACACTCCTGCCTCCTCCATCATCCTGCCTGATTCCGGTCTCCTCTTTGGTCTACGGTGATCTTTGTTTTGTGGTAAAATGACCATGTTATTCCTCTCCTAGAAACTCTTTATTGTCCCCGCTTCTTTCCTCTTGATCTTACGTTTTCTCCTGTAAAATGTATGCCTAAAACTGTGCAATCTCTAGACTTTGGAGGTTTTTGGATCTTGGACTATTTATATAGACTCCAGCAGTTGAATGACTCTAATTTGAAAATCTGAAATGCTCCAAATGTTGACACTTTCTGAGTGCCAGCATACTCACACTGTAAATGTAAAAATGGCATATGTTCCATAAGTGGTAGTTCCATTTTCCCTAAAGAAGGACACCCAGTTGGGAGTTGCATCGGGGTGGTGGCGAGTGTATGGTACCGTGTGGACAAGCATTTGGGTATGTCTACAGTGTGGCATGAATTCAGGAACTGTGAGTGGGCATGCTTGTAGGCACCCTGGTTTCAGCAGGAGAATGTCAGGACACTGGGCAAGAAACATGGTTGAAATCAAATTCCAGAGGGTACTGACTAGAAAATCAAAGGGCTCTGCCCACCCTGTGGGTGGTGGGAAACTTCTGAGAGATCCTGTAGTACAATGCAAGCCTTGGCCAGGCCACCCGGACTCTTGTGCTGTGATGGCCCCGTGTTTTCTACTTTCTCATAACTGTCCCAAAGAATCTAGATTCTTGTCCCCAGTCTTCTGGGGAAACAGAAGCACAGGAGATTGGAAAACCTTCTCCAAGGCTTTCTGATGCAGCAGGATTTGAAAGCAGGGCCAGGGAACCTCTCTGTAGCCTTTGTTTTTTAGAGACTTAGCACTCACCAAGCTTCTGGATGAACCATCACTGAAGCCTGGAGGCTAGTGGCATTTAACCCCATAGCAGCAGCTTGCTGGTCCCCAGAGCAGCCTCCAAAAGCTGCAGGCTGTGAATAGGGCCTTCACAGGGCCTCCTCTCTTCTTGGGACTCAAGAAGAAATTCAGGCTATCTTGGAAACACATGTTCTTCTAAGGAAGAATTTTTTGTTTTCATTTCAAACAACCCTGGTTGGTGACGAGTGGCCAGGAGAGGTGCCCTGTTTTCCATCTTAACACCTATTTGCAGGTGGCAGCAGGGAGGACTCCAACCTGAAATGTTATTTCAGACCCTTCCCTGGTCTTGCGGCTCCATTTCCAGGCCATGCCTCACGAAGCACGGCATGCTTCACAGTGAGTCCCGTTGTTTTCTAGTGTGAACACCTTTTCAAGTGGGAAGATGAGTCTGTTTCAGCTCCTCCTCTCCCGTCCCCAGACATCAAATGTTGCTGCCCGATGCGGAGCTTAAATAAGTAGCCTTGCTGGCACTGGCGGCCATAGCCCTGAGAGGCCAGCTTGCCAAGGACAACAAGCTTGGGTCACTCCTCCCTGCCCTCCACAGACAGATGAAGCTGGTATTTTTCAAATGTTCCCTGCCTACTTCCTGCCATCTGAGGCACATTCCAAAGGGGAGGAGGCCTGCGATGTCTTGTCACCTGACAAGGTACAGACAGAGACAGATGACAAGCTCCCTGCCAGAAAAGGCCACATTCAGACACTCCTAGATAGCCAGCTGCCACTTTATTAACAGTAAAGATTCCATCTGAATCAGGCTGGGAAGGAAAATATTTATGTTTGCTTGTTGGGAGGGCCTTCATCTGTCTTCAGCAGGAGCCAGCCACACTGTAGTCCAGGGCAGACAGAGGGTGACATGTCTGTGGGCCTGCTCCAGGCTCAGAGAGGATGGAAATTTCCAAATATCTCCTCTGGATGGGGACAGGGTGGAGGCTTCAAGGGTGCTGGATGTGGGCATTAAGGAGATACAGGATTTGAGGAACCAGAACACCCAGGCACCTGTTAGACCACGTGTGGGAGCAGGGCTGCAACCAGAGGCTGATGCAAATGCAATATCCTGCAATCTCAAGATGAGCTAAATACCCACCCAGCTGCGGCCCCAGAGAAGCCACTTAGCACCGAGAACAGGATAGCTGCATTGTCCACAAATTGTGGCATTGAGCTAAGTCTGTCGCTTAAACTGGGCAGAATATTAAACTCAGTTTATATTCCTTCTCTTCTCGGGGCCATTATTTTAAATCAAACTCAAAAGGCAATGCTTGAGCTGTTTCAGGATGCCTGTGAATCTGCACTTTGGGAAAACCCTGTCCACTCTGGCAGCCAGCTGTTCCCATTTTCAGTAACACAGTTAGAAGGTGCTGAACTGAAGGTGGCCCTGGGCAAAGGCAGTTTGGGCTTTGTGGGCTTTGTCAGAGTGATTCTCTTTGGACCCTGGTGAAGTTTCTCTCTCTGAGCTCTAAATGCTAGATCACGTACTCCTATATATTGGGGTCTGAAAACCCAAGTTCAAATCCCATGGTACTGAGTTGTACCACTCAGCAATTGTGCAAGCAACCCTGAGTGCCTACTCAGGTTTTACTGTCCTTTTTGATAAAATAGAGCTATTAGGTGCCTTCTTGTGTGGCTATCTTGAGAGTACAGTAGGTGGGTGTGGGAACCACTCAGCACTGTAAGCATTGGCTACGTGGTGGTCATGGTGAAAGGTGGCCTGACTAACCCTTCAGGATCTCTCTAGAACAGTATCAGTGATTTTTTATTTATACGAGAGTAAATATGTACAAATGTGGGCCAGTACAGTTTATAGCTTATACCTGCTAGTCTTCCCAGGATGCTATAACAAAGTATTATGGCCTGGATAGTATAAATTGTAGCTATTTATTTTGCACAGTGCTGGGGGTCTGGAGTATCTGGAGTATCTCACAACGTGCCTCTAATTTGATCTCTCGGGAGCGACTCTGCCTGGCTTTCTTCCCATCTCTATACATGGCAGGGAGAGCCTGGGTGCTGGTCTTTCTTCCTCTCCTTTCTAAAAATATTCATTACATTTATTATTTTCTTTGGAGAGCACAAATGTCACAATACATATATAGAGTTCAGAGAACAACCTTTGGGAGTTGGTTTTCTCCCTCCATCATGTGGATTCAGGAGATTGTACTCAGGTCATCAGAGTTGATGGTAAATGCCTTTATCTGCTGAGCCATCTTGCTGGCCCTTTCCTCTTTTTATGAGGACAGTAATCCCATCACAGAGGATCAAGACTTCATCTCAAGACTTCATCCAATTACTTTCTAATGCCAATCCATCCCCTCAGTACTGTCACATGGGGTGTGAGACTGGCATACATTTCTAGGGATCACATTCAGTCCACAACAGCATCTGCATGTGACATCTATGCAGTGCTTATGAACCCGTGTGTTGTGTTGGTGTTAATTAGCGTATACTGATGTATTACATGTTTTAAAAGAGATCAACGATGCATGGAGGTTTATAGACATTTACATATGTTTCTGCTTGCAGGCCTATGTATACATGAGATTGTAGCAAAGGTTAAAGTCACAGGCTCAAAATTAGTCATCGGTACAGAGTTCCCATGCATACAGATCACATACAAGCATGGGAAGAGAATGACTTGGACAGTAGTAGGCTCTTAGCTCAGCATAGCAAGTCTCCTGCTTGCCTCAACTTATAGAGCTGTTGAGGGAACCCTGTCAGAGGAACTCAGAGACTCTTTGGCTTGGGGATTCAGCTAGCCCAAGATGTCTGCTGCAGGTACCCAAGGATTTTCTCTCTGCTGAGGATGTGCTCCAGGCTCTGGGGGCAGTTTTCCTGGGGTGGGGACCTGCAGCCTGTCTTTGGTGCTATGGGGACCTTATTAGCACATCTCCATCTGGCCTGGGACCCATCCTCATCTATTCCGATGGGTCCTTTGTCTCACTGATCTCTGTCAAGCTCCGGTTTAAGTGGCATTTGCTTAGCAATTGGTCTGTTTGAAAAGTTCATGTGTTAGTGCCCAGGCTTGTGAATACCACACTACCATTCTGAGCAGGTAGAGGCCCAGACCCCTGAGAGAGGGTCGCAGGGAAAGGAAAGGCATCTAGACAGTCAAGAGTCTCTCAGAAACAGTCAAACATACTACTTATTTCAACATGCAACGCTCCTTCCAGAGGAGCTAATTAACAGGCAGCTGTGCTGTGCTCTCTCTCTCTCTCTCTCTCTCTCTCTCTCTCTCTCTCTCTCTCTCTCTCTCTCTCTCTAACTCTCCAGATTAGAATGCTCAGCACAGAGGTCTGTGTTTAGGTTCAAAATCTGCCGTTTCTCTCCTTTAGCAAGAGAGGGGATCCATGAACAGTGGAGCCCTAGAGGTCTTAGCTACCACTCCAGGGCTCAGTGGCTCCAACCTGGCTTCCACCACAGAAATTCTTGCAGAAAATGGTGTGTCCAGCAGTATAACCCATGTGACATGTCCACATACAGGCACCCCTTATACATATGAACATGACACAAAGGCACAGTCACAGAAAAGTTCCTGGAAATATAGCACCCACCCACCTACACACACACACACACACACACACACACACACACACACACACACACGAGGGAGGTGTCTTCCATGTTCCACATAGCACACCCACAAATAAACACACTGAAACATACCTGTAGGTGTATTACACGCCCAAAGAAGCACATGGCTGCCTGCACAAACACACCTCCATATTCTTACACTTAGTCATGGAGCACACAAGCTCCCAGGAACACGCACATACATGGGGCAGAAGCTGCTTAAATAAATATCGTCTATCGAAACAAGAATTCTCCAAAGCCCACATTAGTGATTCTCAGCCAGAGCTCCCATCAGCATCAGGGTGAGAGCACAGAAGAATGATGCACCAGAGGTATCACCAGATGGCTGACACACATGCAGATACTGTATAGGAATCAGAAGCACAACCAGTGTGAGCTTTGGATACTGACCTTATCGGCTCCTCCGGAGCCTGGTGTGTGAGCGGGAGCCAGTGAATTCTGAAAGGCTCCCCTGTATAGTGAACACAGAACACTTTTGTCATTAAAAATAAGATGACTCATCTTTTATTACTTAGAGGAAGAACACAGTAATTTGGTGAGAATGACTGTGATTCTTGTAAGTGATGACTTTTTTGTTCTGTTGTTTCAAGAGAAAAAAAAAAAAACCGCCTTCCTAGCTTCTTTCCTTATTGTAGGAGCAATAACAGCAGACACTTGCCCAGCAGACTTCGCTTCAGCTACGTGTTTCCTCCTGAGCTGAGATGGTCCCATCTCCTCCTGCTGTAGATAGAGAAGCTAGAGCTCAAGGGGTACAAGCTACCACTCCAAGGCATCCAGGGACCTGCCATTCCTGGGGCACTGTGTGCAGAGCATACAGCAAGCACTGAGTTACATATAGTATTATCGTCACTGTCATGGTTGTAAGTCATTAGCATCAGCTGGACAAGGTTAAGAATCCAGAATTCCTTCCTCTCCAACTGGTTTACAGATTTGGAACTTCCTTTCTGATTGAGAAGACATTGAGGGAGAGAGTAGAAATCTGGGACCCCTGCCCTCCCAGTTCCTTGTTGATGAGGGCTGGCAGTAGTCAGTGGCAGACTGCTTCATAACATGAAGGGGCACCTGGGTTCATCCCCTGAGCCACCACAAACCAAACAAAACACACACACACACACACACACACAACTACCTAACTGATGTATTCCAACTCTTTCTCCCACCCACAGAGAGAAGGTTGTTGGGAGTGGTAAGGGTATCTACATGGTGGACTTTGGAGAAGTCCTCTCTCCTCTAGGGGCTTCAGAGGCCAGCAGACTTGCCACCTTAGAGAAGCAGCCTTCCAAACAGCTTGAACAGGCTTGACAAAAGCTGCAGGTGGGCAATCAGCAGCCCCTGTCTGACTGCTGCTCCCTGGGAGGGGCTCTCCAGGCCAAGACAAGCTTTGGCTCTAACCATCTTTCCCTCCTGAGCTAGGGATGCTGGGTGGTCTAGGGGGCAGGAGGGCAGCATGGGCGTGGGTGGAGCAGGGCAAGGCTGGCTAGGCCAGGCCAGGCCTTACGTGTGTGTGTGTGTGTGTGTGTGTGTGTGTGTGTGTGTGTGTGTGTGTGGTATGTGGTGTGTGTGTGTGTGTGTGTGTGTGGTATGTGTGTGTGTGTGTATAATGTGGTATGGTGTGTGTGTGTGGTATGTGGGGAGTGTGTGTGTGTGTGTGTGTTGGATCGGGGTCCTGGGAGGGCTGATGCCCCTTGAGTGCTGAGGTCAGTGTAAAGAAGTTTTGGGAAAATCGAAAGATCTAGCAGATGCTAAAATGCAACTCCAGGAGGGTCCAACCAACCTGCTGAGGGTCCAGGATGATGAGCAAAGAGAAGTCTCTTCTCCTGAGACCACTGCTGCCCCAGGTGGTTAGGGTATGGGGTACACTGTGAGGCTCTGAGCCCCCTTCACCCCTACATATCTGGGACTCCAGAAATGTGGCTGACATGCTGCACTCCCAACCTCCCCTCCTCCCCCAAGGGCTGCCATTTGGAATGCATTTGCAGACACATGGATTGTTTTTAAGTTAATGCTTTTTAATTCACTCTGTTTCCCAGTTGTCGTTTTTTTATTGAAAAGGCGGATTCTGCCGGTGTGTGTTCCTTGCAGGGGCGGTGTGTGTGTGTGTGTGTGTGTGTGTGTGTGTGTGTGTGTGTGTGTGCTGGGGTGGTGGCAGTGGCTGGTGTTTGCTGCATGGCAGAGATCTGATGAGAGAGGTGCAGCTATAGACAAAGGCCCAGTGAGACGGTTGAAAACAGGTCACCAGGGTCAGAGCAAAACAGCCACAGCAGAGCAGCTAAGACAGAAACACACCGCAACCCTGGAAGGCCCCAGCAGCAGCAGCAGGATGGGCTCAAGACTCCACAGAGGCGACCGAAGGAGGGGACTGCAGCCAACCCCCCCACCTCCACTAAGGCCTTTGAGATTGTGCTGGCTTTCCTTGGGCTCTCGGGTTCATTTAGGAGTCGCAGTCCTAGGGGTTGAACAGGTCGGATAGAACTGGAGGGAAGTGGTAGATCTCGGATTAATTAGGGATTCGAGATCAGAGAGCTCCAAGGCTCCCTCCTTGGACCCCCTCAGGCGGACCCTCTAAATTGGAGCAGAGCCTGAATCCCGCGCCAGGCTGTTGAGTGGCCCCTTTGCTTAACCTCTCTGCGCCCGGGTTATGACACCTGTAGGAGAGAAGCACTGGTGGATGCTTCCTGCTGGACAGACCAGCCCTCGGATTGGGTGGGCGACACCTCGGCTGCGCTTGGCAGCTCCGGCTGCAACCTCAGGGATCTTGCAGGACTCCCCGGTGGCTGTGGGAGCCAGGTGCTGGTGCTGTCTGTCTTCCTTTGTAGCAGAGCACCATGTCGCCTCCACCCCCTCTCCCTGCCCATCCACCCAGCTTCCCAAACCTGCCCCAGCGGCCTCTCCAGACGGACGCACTGCGGGGGACACACAAAGACGCTCGCCGGCCAGCACGTGGCAGCCGCATAGACCTTGGGGCACACACAACCAGGCGACACGAAGTCCTGGGCGTCGGGATCAAGGCCGGTTGTAGCCGGGTGGAGAGGACTGACCCGCAGGGCAGCGGCTCCGGGCTGCCTGGCTCTCACGCTGGGAGTCCTCGAGCTTTGAAAACCCTGGGTAATTAGCGCTAATTACATGTGTGCAAACAGCCTTAGTCTAGGGCGCGGGCTGGGGCCGGCCTGACCCGGCCATCCCACTGCAGCAGCCCAGCTGCAGCAGTAAGGACTGGAGGAAGGCGCGGGAGACCCCACGGGACTCCGGGTACCTGTGCCCTCCCAGACCACAGACAATGCGAGGAGGCCCAGAAATCCTGGGGAGGCGGCTTGTAGTTCGGCCAGAGACTAGAGGCAGACTTGAGGTCCGAACACCCCTGCTTGATCCCTTAGCAAGCCTGACGGGGTTTGGCTGCGCATTCCTGTCCTTTGGTAGCTTCTTGAACACCACCCAAGCTGAGGCCGTGGGGACCTGGAAGGCACAGTCGTAGTCCGGAGACCAGCACAACCATACGTGTATGAAGCACTGAATGAGCAGCTTCCTGAACTTTAGTCTGCATGCCCATAAAATGGGTACGCAAGGGGCTTCGGATAGAGTTAAAGGGGGTGGGATGGGTCCAGAAAGGGCTTCCTGCTAACTCCTCACTTTTTACAGTTTTATGGCAAGCCTGCGCTGAGATCTCCGTTTGTGTGCTGGGGAGCCTTTGGCAGCTGTGTTGGCCGGGAGGCAGGAGGGAGATTTTAGTTCCACCATTACAGATGAAAGTCACCAGGGATCACACAACGGGAGAAGCAGCGCGTTGTTTGGACTTCATATTTCCAGTTCAGATTCTGCCTATCTCTCTGCCATTCCTCCGGGATTCGCCAGGTTTCCAGGCACCTCTCTGAGGTTGGCGAAGCCTGAAAACTGCCTTCTGGGGCACAGCTCCGGGAACTAGAGGGGAATGGCCAGCCTGCCGGTCGGCCCGGGCCGTCTCGCTGCGGGGCCATGGCTCCCTCTTGCGTTCGTGGCGAGAGGCGCACCATGCTCAAGGCTGGGCGCTCCAGGTCTAGTCCGTCTTGGATGAGCCATGGAAACAAAGCCGCCTCAGTTTGCCCCATGTGTGAAGGAAAGCTTAACTAGGAAAGAATGGCAGGAAGATACACTTAGTATACCTGGAAGCATGGTGCACACTGGGTCAGGGCATACACTTTGGTTTCCTTTACATCCACTGCTGACCTTGAGTTTTACAGGTGTCCAGGGAGGCTGATAGTGCAGGGATGAACATAGATGGGGCACCGGAGGCTGGGCTGGGCAAGCCATTGGTGAGTAGCGGAGCCTTGGTCAAGTCTGATTTGCTGCCCCCTTCTAACGCTGCAGTTTCCTAGAATTCAGACCTCAAAGTCTGGGGTGAGTCCTGTCAGGTACTGGTGGTGAGATCAGAGGCAAACCATAGAAGCTCTCTGGGTCTCAGTTCTGAGTCTGCCAAAGTGGGTGGGAGGATTGCTGGAGGGAGGAGTTGGTTTAATGAAGCAGGACTTCCTGAACCCCACTGAAGTCCTGGTACCTTCCTGGAAGCAAGCTGCTTTTTACCAGGAAGGAGGGCAGCTGCTGGGGGGACTTGGGGCTGAGGGATGGAGGATTATATTCCTCCCGTGGCTCTCTGTATACCAGGTACTTCACAGCTACAGTGCTGTGAGCAGAACGGATTGGTTTCTCAATGAACCTTCAGTTAGGGGACTGGATGAGGAGGGACTTGAGCAAATCCCGTGAGACCTCATCCTTAAAGATGGGGACCCATGGGCACTGAGGCAGTAGCCACTAGGGGAAACACACACACACACACACACACACACACACACACACACACACACTTGGGTTTTCACAGACACAGAGAGCAAGGATACTCTGGAAATGAGGGTCAAGTCTTGACGGGCCATGAACAGCAAAGAATGTGGCTGTTTCTTGCTCTATGGGGGATAAGACCAACAGACTTGGAGGGCACAGGGCTCTCAAGGGCCTTTAGTGGTGACCCAGTGGGAAGTCAGAGGGCAGGAGACACAAAGAGGTTGGGGCTGGCGAGATGGCTCAGTGGTGAACATTTGCTGCTCTTGTAGAGAACAGAGCTTGGTTCCCAGGACCCTTGTTGAGCAGCTAGCAAGGATCTGTAACTGTAGTGCTCAGGCAGTGGTTCTCAACCTGTGGGTCACGACCCCATGGGGGGTCACATATTATATATTCTGCATATCACATATCAGATATTTACATTACAGTTCATAACAGTAGCAAACTTACAGTTCTGAAGTAGCAATGGAATAGTTTTAGGTTGGGCATCACCACAACATGAGGAACGGTTAAAGGGCCACAGCATTAGGAATTTGAGAAGCACTGGGGTATCCTGTGGCTCCCTTATCTAGAGCAGTAGAATCCCCTGCAAGCCTTGCCAATACTTCCTGCAGTCTGATATGGCAGATGGGAGGTAGGCTAGGGAGCTGGCATCTCTCTCGTGTTCTACATGCTGTTGCTGCTGTTTCCGATGGCCAGGGTACCCCACTTTGGGAATCACCACTTTAATTCTTCCAAGACTCCCTTTGAGGCAACTTGGCTCACTAGAATACACGGATCAGTTGTGGTGACTCTCATTCTGACCCGTTTCAGAGGATGCTCTGTGTCCTTGCCCTCAACTTCAGCAGGTGCAGTGGAGAAGGATTGGGGCAGGACCTCAAACTCCATCTTCCTCTCCAGTGACTCAGAGGATGATTTCTCCATCTGCAGTTAGGCAGACATCTTGGAGGAGGTGACAGGTCCCTACAGCCTGGCCAGAGCTTGAAAGGTAGAGATTGGACAAAGTAGGCCCCTCAATGGGTTGCAAACATACCTGTCAGGGACTTGGGGTCCCACCTCACCCCTCCTCATGATACACACAGCCTAGGGCTGAGGGCTGGGGTGGGTGTCTCCAATAGTCACTCCAAGGAATGCATTGGTACCAGCCAGGAGAAGGCCTGGCCTGACCTGATGCAGCTAGGCCCAGGCAGTTGAAAAGTTCTTCATATGGTACAGAGGCAGAGCAGGGTGGTCTCAGCAGCGGCTGCCTTTCCTGCCTTGATTTCTCCATCTGAGGAATTTGTGGCATGTGTTTGCCATTTCCCTGACCTTCCCAAGCTGCCATCAGGATAATATATGGAAATTGCTTTGACCTCCTGAGAAAAGAGGGTCTCCAGGAATAGAAAGTTCATCTGCTAATCCCGTCCCCCCAGACTCACCACTAATGCCTGTTTCCGATGTCAGCCTGGCAGGTTGAGTTTAGCCAACGAAAGAACAACTTAGAGGGATGATGGTTTTTCTAATGGCCCTGATTCTCCAAACACACACACACACACACACACACACACACACACACACACACACACACTGTGCACTCACACACAGTCTGGTCACAGACCCACCCTCACACCCAGCTTCCCTGTGAAACACACACACACACACACACACACACACACACACACACACACACATGCTTCCCGTGGAGCCGTCGTAATTGTAGAGAATAATTAGAACTAACATTTGCACAGTGCCCTGCCCCCACAAAGTGGTTCTACCTGACACTTTCCTTTGATTCTCACACCGACCTGAGAGGCAGGGATTATTGCTATTATTAACTGAGGCTCAGCAAGGTTAAGTGACTTGCCTAAGGTCACTCAGCCAGTAGATGACAGAAGTAGCTCCAATTTGGGTCTCCTGAATGCTACTGACACTCTTTTTCATTTGTTCATTCATATATTCACGTAACACATTTGTGTGTATATGTGTGTGTGTGTGTGTGTATGTGTGTGTGTGTGTGTGTGTGTATAGCCCAGGGCAAGACCCTGTGGTACGTGCTACAGCCCTTTCCACTTCTCCTCCTCATGAGTTGTTTCCTCCTTACAGAAGAAGAAATGGGGAGCTGGGCAGCATGCTGGCTGGTTTTATGTCAACATGACATGAACTAGAGTCAGCTGAGAGAAAGGAACCTTAATGGAGAAAATGCCTCTGTACGATTGGGCTTTGGCAAGCCTGTAGGACATTTTCTTAGTCAGTCACTGACACGGGAGAGCCCAGACGATTTTGGGTCGTGCTCTCACTGAGCTAGAAGTGGGCTCTATAAGAAGGCAGGCTGAGCAGACCATGGTGAGCAAGCCAGTAGTAAGCAGCTCTCCTCCATGGCCTCTGCTTCAGCTCCTGCCTCTGGGTTCCTACCTGTGTGAGTTCCTGCCTTGGCTTCCCTCAATGGACTGTGCCTCAGGATGTGTAAGCTAAATAAACCCTTTCCTCCTTAGGTTGCTTTTGGTCAGTGTTTTACCACAGCACACAGCAGTGTTAATCCTAACAAAGACAGAAAGGGACTCACAGTTAACACAGAGCCCACTCTGTGACTTGGGAGCTCTTGCCTGCTCTGGCCATCATGCTACCCCATTCTCACACAGGATCAGTCCCGAGCCCCAGCTCTCTCTCTCTCTCTCTCTCTCTCTCTCTCTCTCTCTCTCTCTTTCTCTCTCTCTCTCTCTCTCTCTCTCTCTCTCTCTCTCTCTCTCTCTCTCTCTCTCTCACACACACACACACACACACACAACACCTCTGTCTATGTCCAGGCTCTAGATAGAGGCTAGGACAGTGAGTGACCTGCCCTGCCTAGGTCCTAGGTCCTGTATACCATAGCTCCTTAGCCCATCCCAGTCAGTTAGACATTTCAACTGAGCAGGCCCAGAAAACCAAGAATAGGATTTGCTCCAAAATGCCACTGGCTTCTCTGGGGACACAGTCACATTTTCCTACTGATTATACAACACCATAGCATTTACAATAGTCACTCCATCCATCAATATCAGTTGGAGACAGCTAGCAATGTCCTCCTACCCCCACCGTGTGCTGACTCCGCCTGAGAACAGAGGCCGGATGGAGGAAAGAAAGGATGTAACCCTGTCCTTTAGAAAGTCCAAGTATGGAGGAGAGATGATGCCCCTTGGCCTCCAGGGACTGAGAGTCATTGATGCCCATGGACCTTGGAATCATCCAGACTGGATCCTTTCTGATCCAGGCTTTGTGTTGACTAGTCATGTGACCTTGGGCAATTCAGTGACTTCCTTAGGAGCCTAAGTTTCCTTAGGAACAAGATGGGTATAATGACTCTTCCATCTCCGGGCTATGTTCGGAGTAAAGGGCAGTCCTCTTGAATTGTCATCCTGTCTTGAAACTGTTTCCAACTGGAATTGGCCTTTCCATTCTATTCCCAAAGAATGTCTTATATATGAAGGCAGATGGGGGTGGGGTGGGGCAGTGACAATTGTGGGTCCACCACACCTGGCCTGTGGCTGCCATGCTCAGAGATTTGAGTCCAGAGGCTTCTTCCCTAGATTCTGAGTCAGGCAGTAAGGAAAAGCATGAACCTACAATCTGGTCCAGGCTACTCCAGGGAGCAGAGATCTTGGGACTTTGTGTGTGTGTGTGTGTGTGTGTGTGTGTTGTGTGTTGTGTGTGTGTGTGTATGTGTGTGTGTGTGTTGTGCTAGTGAGCACGTGTGCTTATGTGCATCCTTGTGTGTGACCATCATTGAATGGCTATAGGTTTCTGAGGTATGGATGTTATTGTTCATTAATTTAGTAAATTTATTTGAGTAAATATCTGAAGTGCCCACTGTCATGTTGGGCATGCTTAGGCGACCACCACAAAGAAAATGGGCAAAATTACGTATCTTGTAGATTAGATTCAGTCAAGGACATGCATGTTTATGTAAGCAACAATAACAAAATGTTAATCCTAGATCTGCTGGTATTGATGAGCAAGGCACCCAGTTTCTCTGAACATGTTATACAGGGACTCCTGCCTTATTTTTCTTAAAAAAATAAAATATTAAAAAACAAAACAAAAAAATGAAAAACAAACCCCAAAACCACTTTATTATTAAGAAATGTTGCAAGTAAAAACTATGACATACTCGCATCATCCAGGCCCAACTACTTATACAATTCAATGAACTTTTGTAGTTAGAGTAGGCATTCAGAATACAGTACTCTTCTGAAACATATGCATCAGCTGGAGATCCCTGGCTGATTGGAAAGCCCTGAGCTTACAGGCAGTATAGGGAGTATTTTGGGTGTGGATAAACATGCATGCTTGCCAGCACCCGTTTTCCTTGGCTCAGTGCACACGGCACCTGTGGGACTCCGGAACTGGTCCTGAATTCCATCAAATCCACAATCCCTCCCACAGAGGTGGGGAAAGAGGGGCATCTGGCTCTGATATCCTGACTGGGTTTGTTTTTTTGCTCTGAGACAATACATCCTATAAGTTTCCCTGCCAGGAACTTATTTACCAAACCTCTTGTTAACATAGATTTCATTTTGGGGAAGGCAGAGGTGAGTGAGCTGCACATTGGAACTGTCCTAGGTCTAGGGACAGGTCTGGCTTGAATGAAGGGCTCATGGGTTTGGGGCTAGGGAGGAGAGAGAGAGTCAGGTGGAGGAGTATTACTATCTTCAGTATGGTCATCCTCTGAGTCCTGCTTTCCTAGCTCCAGCTGAATAAGATGCTCTATTTGCCTCAAAGGGCTTGGCACCACGGTCCAAGTGTCAGCCTCACGGTGGCTCCCACATGGAACACCTCTAACCCACTGCTGCCACACCCAACCTAGCTCAGCCAGCCAACCATGCATATCTGGAACCATCCTGCCACTGCTCCTGCCCAGTCCAACTCACACCTTCCTCCTTCTGATGAGCTTTGGATTCCCCACACGACGAACAGCCCAAAAGCTGTGTTTCCCACACGGCTCTGTCATTAGGGTTATGAATGTGAGGTGAGTTTCACCAAACATCACATATTCATGTCAGGCTGGAATTTAGATGTGAACTAAGTGAGTGGAGCCACAGGAGGGAGGTATCCATTCAAAAGACATTTGTAGATGTAAATGCATGCTCCTGTGTCCTCACCACCCAGCTTTAGCTATTAGGAGCATCTCCACAATTTTGTGGTATCTATCCAAAGAATTTCCTTGCCACATTTCCCTTCCTGGAGGTGAAAGCTGTTGGAGCTTTCACAGTGAGATGTGCATCTGGCTGGTGTGGACATGCCGAGGAGCCTGTTTCTAGAGGCAGAGCTGGGCCAGCGGCTTCCAGGCTTGGCAGATGGCTTCCTGATGCTTGCACCAGGAGCGGCTGCCTTGGTGGTCCACTTCTGCAGCCCAGCTTCGGGAGCTGCTCCCGAAGATGCAGCCCAGAGTCTGTTTCTTCAGCTTTCCAAATATTTCTGTAAGCCATTCAATACTGTTACTACATTATTTCTGCTTGAACTACCCAGAGTGAATTCTGTCTCTGAAATTAGAAGCTAAGGAATCTCCAACCTGGCCTGTTCTCCATTCAATCTAACACTGTCCCAAACCAACCCACCCTTGAAACATTCTAACTCATCTGTGTGTGTTCCAGCCAGCCTGCGTCAAATCAGGCCAGCTCAGCCATGCCCAGCCACGCCAGCTCCAATCAGTGTGCTCCTAACTCACCTCCCTCATACACAAGCTTCACATACCACACCAGGCCAGCTCTTGTCATCCAAATAAGCTTTTTGATTTTTAACCGAATGTGTGCATTCAACTCCCCAGACTCCATCTCATCCTAACCCACCCAGGGACTCTCCACCAGGTCCGTGTCATTGGAAACTGAGCAGAACAGCGCATTTCATCATGCCCATTTCTTCTGAGAATAGTTTGGGAGCCCCTGAGAAGGCACAAAGTGAATTTGAACTTCTCTGCAGATACACAGCTGAATTCTCTAGTCAGCATTTATTTCTTCCTTTTCTCCCCCACCACACACCCTCTTTGTCTATGCCCATTCCATCTGGGCATCCAGTGTCCCCATGGTGCTTTGTGGAGGTTCTAGACATCTAGGGGGATATTCCTTCCATCTCAGCGCCACCTGCTTGGAGGGGTTCCCAGCATCCTCTCTACCACACAGCTTCCTTCTATACAGCAGAGGGGAGGGATTCCTGAAACACACTCACTGGGGAGGACATCTTGCCCCAGTAGTTACAACTTGTGCTTATAGTGAAACAAGCTCTGAGAGCTGATGTGAGTACAGAGCAGTCCTTCTCCTGGATTGACTGCCATCTTCTCTTGGAAGAGCAGGCTTTGCTTCCAAATGGAATTGACTTCTCTGTCTTGTGTTCCAAAGAGCGTTGTGTGAGGGCATATGGAGAAGGGAGTAACAGAGGCTGTATACCCACCACACCAAGCCTATGCTCAGAGATCTGAGTGTGGAGGCTTCTCCACTTACAGTTATATCGTATGTTACACTTGAAGTAAGACGGGGACAGTAGTTGGATCATCTGGGTGGTCCCACACAATCACAGGAGCCCCTGAAAGCAGCAGGCCCCCTCCAGCTGCCAGCAGAGGAAGACGTCAGAGACTGCTGGAGGAAAACTTAGGGACACTAAACACGCTTGCTGGCTTGAAATGGAGGGGACCATGAGAGGAGGGACATGTGTACGCTCGAGGAGCTCACAGTCAGCAAGAACCAGGGACCTCCATCAGAAGTGGGAGGGGGAGATGGGTTTTTGCCAACAACCTTGTTGATCTTGGAAACAATCTTTCCTGGGTCTTCTAAAAGACCCCAGGCAGCTGTCGTCTTGACTTTGGCCTTGTGGAGATTTGGGTAGAGGAGTCAGGTGTGCTTGCCTGGATTTCTAAGTCACAGAATCATGAGACAATACATTTCCTATAAATAGCTAAGTATGTGTTAATTCATGATGCATCAATAGAAAGCTAAAATGTCTGGCCTATGTCTACTCTCTCAGAATTATCTTGATCCCTCCCCTCCAAATCAGCCCAGAAGATGAGTTGTAGAAGAGACTACTGGGCACAGACACCTGGGCTCTGATCCTGGTTCAGTCACCTACTGGCCATTTGATTCCAACATCATTTAACTAAACAGAGCTTTGTTCATCAGTAAAGTATTGAGACAATGCTTTCCCCGGTCTGTTTGGTTGGAATATTAAATACACCACACATCCTATGCATGGCCCATAGTAGGAAGTAAGTATTCATTTGTTTGTGATAGCAATTAACTGATATCAGGGAATCAGCTCAAAGATATTCAAGTGTGTGAATATCTTTTTTATTTTTTTATTACATCAATGGTAATATCAAGACAATTGTCATTAATGCATTTTAATTGACACACAGTAATTGTATATATTGTACATTAGTATGACATTTCAATACATGTATTGGATATGCAGTGATCAACTCAAGATAATTGGCATGTTCATCACCTTAGGCATACATCATTTCTTTTCACTGGGAACACCAAGATCCTTTTGACTATTTTGATGTCCAGGAAACTGTTGTCCACCACTATCACCCACAGTGCTGTAGCCACCAGCAGGTACTCTTCCCCCTGTCCAACAGCCCCTGTTCCCACTGACCAGCCTCTCTCCCTTGCCTGCCCTCCAAGGCTCCAGTAATCCCTTCTGCCTCCAGGATAACTACAGTCACACTCACTGACTGGATGCAGAGGAAAGGCTCTAGATGCACGAAGGGGATCTGCTGAGAAGGAGGCTGCACAGCCCTCCAGTTGGGGTCGCTTATCAGCTTGGCACTGAGACCAGCTCTTGAATTAGTTATTTGCTTAGTCAGGAGCAAGTGGTGAAAATGAGCTGAGGCTGAATATAGAGATCATACAGGACTATGGGGATCAGCCCAAAGGACCAAAGGACCAGAAAAGAGGTTTCTCGCCAGCATCTCATGGCAAGTGGAAGCAGGTAGGTATGATGATGTTTCAATTTCATATAACAGCAACTTTTGCCTCCTTTATCAATGCCATAGTTCATGTAGCTTTGGCTAGCCCAGAACTTGGTGTGTAGACCAGGCTAGCTGTCTTAGTTAGGGTTTCTATTGCTGTGACGAGACACCATGACCATGGCAAGTCTTTTTTTTAAATTTTTTTATTAAGAAATTTTTTATTCATTTTATATACCAACCACAGATCCCCCTCTCTCCTCTCTTCCCACCCCTCCCCAGCCTTCCCCCACCCCATTCCTTCCTCTGACACGGTAAGGCCTCCCATGGTGTGTCAGCAGGGCCTGGTACATTCAGTTGAGGCAGGTCCAAACCCCTCCCCCTACATCAAGGCTGTGCAAGGTGTCCCACCATAGGTAGTGGACTCCGAAAAGCCAGCTCACATACCAGGGATGGATCCTGATCCTACTGCCAGGGGCCCCTTAAGCAGATCAAGCTACACAACTGTCTTGCTTATGCAGAGGACCTAGTCCAGTCCCATGGAGGCTCCACAGCTATTGGTCTAAAGTTCATGAGTTCCTACTTGCTTAGTTCAGTTGTCTCTGTAGATTTCCCCATCATGATCTTGATGCTCCTTGCTCATAGAATCCCTCTTCCCTCTCTTCAACTGGACTCCTGGAGCTTGGCCTGGTGCTTGGCTGTGGATCTCTGCATCTGCTTCCATCAGTTACTGGATGAAGGTTCTCCGATGACAGTTAAGGTATTCACCAATCTGATTATCAGGGTAGGCCAGTTCAGGCATCCTCTCCACTATTGCTAGTAGTCTAAGCTGAGGCCATATTTATGGATTCCAGGAAACTTCCCTAGCACCTGGTTCTCTCTATCCTCATGATGTCCTCCTCTATCATGGTATCTCTTTCACTGCTCTCCTACTCTGTCCCTGTTCCAGCTCAAACATCCTGTTCCTTTATGTTCTCATCCCCCACCCCCTACCATTTATTGCCCCCTCACCCCCAGCTTCTCTGGAGCTGTGTGTTGTAGTCTAGTTGTCCTATATTTTACTTCTAATAACCACTTATGAGTGAGTACATACCATGTTTGTCCTTCTGAGTCTGGGTTATTTCACTCAAGATGATATTTTCTAGTTCCATCCATTTGCTTGCAAGTTTTATGATGACATTGTTTTCACTGCTGAGTAGTACTTCATTGTGTATATGTGTTACATTTTCTTTACTTATTCTTCAGTTGAGGGGCATCTAGGTTGTTTCGAGGTTCTGGCTATTATGAACAATGCTGTTATGAACATAGTTGAGCAAGTGTCCTTGTGGTATGGTTGAGCATTCCTTGGGTATATGCCTAAGAGTGGTATCACTGGGTCTTGAGTTAGATTGATTCCCAATTTTCTGAAAAAACCGCCATACTGATTTCCAAAGTAGCTGTACAAGTTTGCACTCTCACCAACAGTGGAGGAGTATTCCCCCTGCTCCACATCCTCTCCAACAAAAGCTGCCATCAGTGTTTTTGATCTTAGCCATTCTGACAGGTGTAAGATGGTATCTCAGAGTCGTTTTGATTTGCATTTTCCTGATGACTAAGGATGTTGAGCAATTCTTTAAATGTCTTTTGGCCATTTGAGATTCTTCTGTTGAGAATTCTGTTTAGTTCTGTAGCCCATTTTTAAATTGGATTGTTCAGTATTTTGATGTCTAGTTTCTTGAGCTCTGTATATATTTTGGAGATCAGTCCTCTATCAAATGTGGGGTTGGTGAAGATCTTTCCGCATTCTGTAGGCTGTTGTTTTGTTTTATTTAGTGTATCCTTTGCCTTACAGAAGCTTTTCAGTTTCAGGAGGTCCTATTTATTATTTCTCTCAGTGTCTGTGCTACTGGTGTTATATTTAGGAAGTGGTCTCCTGTGCCATGATAACTTTTTTTTTTGTTTTTTTGAGACAGGATTTCTCTGTGTAGCTTTAAAGCCTGTCCTGGAACTCACTCTATAGCTCAGGCTGGCCTTGAACTCACAGAGATCTGCCTGCCTCTGCCTCCTGAGTGCTGGGATTAAAGACATGCACCACCACTGCCCAGCTGCCATGGCAACTCTTATAAAGGAAAACATTTAATTGGGCTGGCTTACAGTTCAGATTAGTCCATTATCATCATGATGGGAAGTATGGCAACATACAGGCAGACATGTTGCTGGAGAAGCAGCGGAGAGTTCTACATCCTGATCTGCAGGCAATGGGAAGAGAAAGTGACACTAGGCCTGGCTTGAGCACTTGAAACCTCAAAGTCCACCCCCAGTGACACACTTCCTCCCAATCGTGCCACTCCCTATGAGCCTATGGGGACCATTTTCATTCAGACCACCACACTAGCCTAGAACTCACAGACATTTGCCTGCATCTGCTTCCCAAGTGCTGGGATCAAAGGTATGCACCACCATTCCTGACCTTGTATAGACCTGTAAAAATAGCTCATGACATCCCAAGGGACAGAGAGGAGACACCAATAGCAATAGGGAAATGACAATGGAAATAGTCCAAACTGACGCATTAGAGAGAGCCCTGGGGTGTTTCTCACGTCTGTTTCCCGTCTGACTTCAACTGCACACACATCTTAGCTTGTCATCTGTGAGCTATTTGAGGCTGAAAAAGGTTTTCACCTTTTCTTCTGAAGTTTGACTACCCATGTAAATCAGGGCCCCACCACTTTCCTTTTAAATTATCATATGTAGTGTGTGTGTGTGTGTGTGTGTGTGTGTGTGTGTGTGTGTGTGTGTGTCTGTGTGTATGTGTGTATGTGTGTAATCACAGGAAATGTGTGGAGATTAGAGAACAACTTGCGGGAGTCACCTCTTGCTTTCTACCGTGTGAGTCCTGGGAATTGAACTCAAATCTTCAAGTTTGGCAGCAAGCTTCTTTACACACTTAATCATATTGCCAGCCCAGCTCCACCAATAATTAACTTCGGAGAAGCTACTTAATATCTTGGTCTCTGTTTCCAGATGTGATAATTGGGATAATAGCAGCTCCTACTTCTTGCTAACAGAAGCAGGAAGCAGGCTGTTTACATCTCATCCACATACAGGAAGGAACAAAGAGAGTAGGAAGTAGAGCAAAGCTATAAACCAGTGGTTCTCAACTTTCCTAATGCTGTGACCCTTTAATATAGTTCCTCATGTTGTGGTGACCGCCCCCCCAACCATAATATTATGTCATTGCTACATCATAACTGTGATTCATAATTGCTACTGTTATGAATCACAATGTAAATATCTGATGTGCAGGATATTTGACTTGTGACCCCCTCCAAAGGCATCATTACCCACAGGTTGAGAACCCCTGATACAAACTCTCAAAGTTCTCCCTCAGTGATGTTTTCCTCCAGCAAGGCTTCACCTCTTAAAGGTTCCATAACCTTCCCAAACAGCACCACCAGCTGGGGACCAAGTGTTCAAACACACAAGCCTATGCGGGCCGGTTCTCATTCAAACCGTGAGTGTCCATGCATAGAAAAGGAAGGGAGGATAATAGATTAAGAAAACAACAAAGAAAAAACCGTCAGACTGGCAACCTAGTGAATCTTTCACATTACTCTACCTCCACCTGCCATGTTTACTTTCCCACAGCTTTTTCATTATTGCTTTATGAATATTCTAGAAAGAGTTGGGAACTCAGTTACTCAACAGACATTTATCAAGCGCTTCTGGATGATGGGCTGTGGTCAGAGGCAGTGACAAGGTACACCAGGAGCTGGTGTAGAACCATGGGGCTTCCAACTTCTTGCAAGGAGACAAGCTCAGAGGTGTTGGGGGATCTGTGCTTGCCGGTGGATCAGAGGGTAGGAGGCTGGGACACTGGAGTGTCCATCCAATTCTTAGTCTTTGCTCTGTGCTCATTGCAGCCAGGCATGCTGAGCCTTGGTCACATAACCTACGTTAAGATCCTGGCTCTGCCACTTTGGAGCCAAGTCACTTGCTCTTGGACAGGCTCCCCTAATTTTATAAGCCCTGGCTTCCTTACAAGTAAAACTGGGGTAGAATGCCTGGCCTCTTCATTCAGTGCCTGAGTTTCTGTGAGAGGAGGTGCTGGTGGTACAGGGGAGACAGGAGTGCGTGCCTGCCTTTCCTCTGGCCGTTGTCTGAAGTGAGCGAAAGGAAGCTAACACGTCAAGCTATGAGCTTTCATTCTAGAGCATTTTCATCCTCACAGTGAATCTCCTGCCAAGGGTCCCATTCTTCAGGCGAACTGCGGCCCACAGAGTTCTGTGAGGGAAGCTCCCTCAGTCCCTCAGGTTTCCATGGTGGGGAGCAGGATTCCTGCCCAGTCATGAATGGTGACTTGATTCTCCCTTTCCAGGCTTGAGAAAAGCCACCAGGGAACTTAGGCTGTTAGAGATAGCCAAGGAGCCTGGGCCAGGGATGTGCAGTGGGTCTTGGCTAGGAGATATGGCACGCACGTACACACACACACACACACACACACACACACACACACACACACACACACACAATTCAGCCACAGAGCTCATGGGAACTGCTCCAGGGCAGGGCTGGAGTTTCACTTTTGGCCCAGCTTAGATGGAGAGTGACGGGGCTGGAGGCGGCCTGACAGTTCAAAGAAGATATGTGACTTGGAGGTCAAAGTTCAGCAGAGGAGTCATTCGCTAGCCCCCTCAACTGGGAAAAATGTGTTCAAGCTGTTGCCCCTCCTGGGGTCGGTCCTATCTTTCTGTTCCCTCCCCCGGCTCCTCCTTGCACTCTTGGGTGGGGGTGGGGTTCTTCTGGGTCTCACTTGGCTTGGATCCACCCGGTCTTCATGCAAGAAGTCCCCTGAACAGTGCCCGGCTCTCATCTCACTGAGCCTTACCGAAGGTCAGGCTCTGGTTGAAGCTGAGGTGGCTAAGAGCTCACTGACTGGATGAAAGTGAAGAGACAGAGCAGGCCGTGTTGGTCCAGCTGGACCCAAGCTCGGAGAATGGGAGCTTGTGTTTATCTAGTGTTCCTTACGAGCCACAGGCTGAGATGCCTGGTGTCCCTTGAGTGTCACAGTACGCGTGACACATGGCATTTGGCAGCTACAGAGCCTTGAGGCATTCAGAGGGCACCTGCCTGCGAGAAGGCAGCCTGGCAGCTCCAAGGCCTTGTCCTTTCTGCCATCTGCCCTTTCCCCAGAACGGGGAGAGAGATGCTCCAAGAAGCCTGGAGCACTGAGGGGAGGAGGTGTGGCCAGAGACCTCCTGGAGCAGACGGCCTTCTGCACCACTGAGCAGGCATGGGCCAGAGAGGGCTTGGTACTGAACCTGGGAGCTCAGCACCAGCCCTTCGTCCTGGGCCCTGCCCTGCGTTCTCTTAGTCAGCACCATCGTCCTCTGCTGCTCCATCTCATTTTATTTCCACTCTTTCCTAGCCTGTGGCTTCTCTCTCTACGCCATGCTTTTGGCTTCCGCGGACAGGTAGAGAAATGTCCATCTACCCCACTGGTTCCCTGATGTGTTATTTAACTCTGTGTCTTAGAAAGACTTGATGTGGTAGTGGGCCCCATACAGAATCCAGTTCCAGGGCATCTAGCCAGTGGCCTATCCAAAGACACTGAGCCAGAGAACTCTCCTGCTCTGACATCCTTTCTCCTCCACTCCCAGGGAAAGCATTGCAGAGGAAATCAATACTGTGAGGCCACCTGCTGTGACAGCGTGTCCACAGATATTCTCTAGTGTCCCCAGGAGTTAGCATACAACCCTTTCTACTCGACCCATCACCTCTTTTGCCCAGCGTTCAATGCTCTGCCAGACTTCTCTTACTGATGGGGGTCTGAGTCATAAGAGAATTAGGACTGTCTCTAAGTAGCCAACAAGGCACTGGGCTCCTGGTGGGGAGACTGGCTGGTCTCTCCCCTCTACACACACACACACACACACACACACACACACACACACACACACACACACACTTACACACACACACACACTCCGACTGACTGTCTTCTAGAACATGGCCTCCTCCGGTAGCACACCGCACAGAAGCCAAGAGGCCAGTGCCACTAACTTGAGCTGTGTGAGTAGAGGCAACGCCCTTTGCATCTCTGAGCCTTGCCTTTTGCCCAGCTCTAACAGTGGTATGGGCTGGGTTGCAAAAGAGACCAGAAACATCTGGGCAGTGGCATTCAGCACTTTTCCTTATCCCCTGCTTGTCAAGGACCTCGCATTTCAAATCACCTGTCCCCAAGTTTGCAGCCAGAGCCCAGCAAGGTGCAGGGGGCCAAGCATGGTTTGAATCCCCCTTCCTCCACTGGTTGACCTTCATTGCCTTGGCAAATTATTCCCCTTCTCCGAGTCTCCATTTGCACAAAGTGAAGAGAAGAGTAAGTACAAGAATTAATGTGATAGCATTGCTGCCCTGGGCACTCTGGGGACATTCATTAGATATGCAAAGTGGCAACCGTCCTCAATCTGAGGTAGCGCCAACAGGTGAAACAGCCAGGAGATTTGGCGCACTCTGTCACTTGGAAGCACAAAGCCACTTGGGCTACAGAGAGAACATTCAACAGGGCCCAGGAGGTCCTTTCCAGCCTGGAGCTACTCAACCTGCTGCTGCAGAACCAGGGCTCACCTTGACACAACCATACCCTCGGTCACACACAGCCTCCAATGTACTCCTACAATCTGGACTGTGGTGACATATTGTGTACCCTAATAAATTTGCCTGAGGATCAGAGGACAGAGCCAGCCACTAGAGTTGACATAGAGGTCAGGCAGTGGTGGCACACACCCTTAATCCTATCGCTCAGGAGGCAGAGATCCACCTGGGTCTCCGTGAGTTCAAGGCCACACTGGAAACAGAGCCATGTAGTGGGGGCACACACCTTTAATCCCAGTACTGGGAAGCACACAGGCTTTTAATTCCAGGAAGTGACATGCCTGAGCGGAGAAAGGTATATAAGGTGTGAGGAAACAGGAACTAAAGCAGTTCAGCTGAGACCCTCAGGGATAAGGACTCAGAGGCTTTCAGCCTAAGATTCATGGAAACAGGATCGGCTAAGGAGTGAGCGAGGTGAGGTTGGCTATGGCTTGCTCTGCTTCTCTGATCCATAGGCAAGTTTATTAGGGTACACAATCTATCACCACACCAAGCACCCACAAGTACACGTGTGAAACACAACGTCCCTGTCTAGAGCAAGCTAACCAGGTTCCAAGGAATGAGACCTAGTCTGGGTAGAGAGAGGGGTGTCAGTCAGAAGAATAGCACCCTGGCCTCTTGCTTCCCAGATTGGCTAGTTCCAGAGTGCCAGGCAGCCCCCTCCAGATGATCAGGACCAGGCTGCAGGGCCAGACACACTCACACCATCCGCAGATGCAGACCGTGCATTCCAGGGGGTACCCAGAAGTCAAGGCAGAAAGCTCAGTATACACCAAACAACCAGACAAAAGCCACAGGAGCCCAGCAAGTGACCTACAGGAAGACAGACCAGGGCGCTCACCCTGTGGTCTGAGCACACCCGCCCAGCCCTCCCTGCCCGTGTCTGCAGGCCAAGTTTCATTCTCTCCGCATCCTCCCAACCAAGCCGCTTGAGCTTAACCTGGGCACGCGGGCCGCTGGGCCTGGGGCCATTATGCGGGCGCATGGCCTGCCTCGCAGGGGCGCAGAGCAAACTTAACCTTCATTTGGGAGCGCCCAGCGGCCGGAGCGCGCGGAGCAGCCATCGATCGCTGCTAATGGCCTCGTCTAAATGCGGAGCCGCTGCCTCCGCCCCCGGGTCAGGGCGCCCCCGCCCTCGCCCGGCGCTCGGTGCAAAATGGTGTTTACCAAAGTCAATATTGGCCACAGCGCCGCCCAGGCATCCAGGAGGCCCGCTGGGTGCCCCAACCCAGGGCTGAGTAGGGACGACGGCCAGGGCCCCCTCCTGCCGTCTCAACTGACCCTGGGCCTGAAGAGGTACCTGAAGGCCAGACATCAACAGGCCTTGGCCAAGGTCGCTGAGGAGCAGCAGTCTCCCACCTCCTTCCTGCCTCGTGCCATACCTAGGTCTGATTTGGGTACACCTGGCTTTACCTCAGGCTCCAGCTCTGTAATGGAGCAGATCTTTCTCTGCAGGGCCCCCATGGTGTCGTTTTAAAATCCCTTCCCGAAGACTGTTGAAGGGTGGCCTTAGAGATATAATAGCCAGGTGTCTGAAACAGATCCCCGCTTTTTCTTACCTGGTTTCTTCAGGCCACTTCAGAGTTAGCCTCTGCTAGGCCCAGCTTATCCAGGACAAACCACTGTCGCGGGACAGTTCACACCTAAATCCTGGCCTCTGCACCGACGAGGGTGATCCTTGTAAGCTCAGCATCCCATGGAGGTGAGGGTAGACACTCAGCAGCTGGGCAATGAACCACCTCCTAGAGAAGGCTTCAACATGCTGATGCCAAGGCTAGGCTTCTCCAGGCCTCAGCCAGGAGCCAGGTGTTAAAACTGCACACATGGAGCTCATTTCATAACACACCTATCCACCTCGTAGGCTCCCCTTTCATTTTGTGCTGCTACTTTCGAGTTTTCAGAAAAGCTTAGTAATTGCAACTCTCTCTTCCTATGCCAGGCCTCTCTGTTCACGTAAGAGGAAAAAACTAAAAGAGTCGGGGTGGGGGTGGGAGAGAGGCAGGGTGGAGGGGGTGCTGGCTCCCTAGCAGTTCCTTGGCCCTGCAGAGTTGGAAAACCAGCAACCCGAGCCTGCCCTCTGGTGGCCATGGCTATGCTGACAGCCCTGCTTCTGGATTGCTGGGCTCACAGACCTAAGGCGACAAGGGTCACCCTTAAAATCTCAGGTTCCTGTGTGGCAGATCATTTTTGATTTTTTCACATGTTATGGCCGTTGAGTGTTGGGACATTAACACTACCCACCAAGCTCGGAGCGCTTTCTCTGTGTCAGACACAAAGGCAGCAACTTTACAAGATGTTTCTTTTCATTCTCTCCGACACCTCATCCCACAGTGTTGGGCTTTATCTCCATTATATACGGTAACTTGTCCTAAGTCACACTGTCTGTGATGAGCAGCAGGTGGGAACTTGAATCCAGGCCTCTCAACTCTATATCTAAGCCTGCAATGATTATGCTCTCTCTCTACTCTAGAATCAGGAGACAGTTCAGACATTGTCTTCAAGTTCAGTGTTCTAGATTGTGTCTGGACAATCAGCATTTGGAATCACTGAACCCCGAGAAGAAGGTATTTTAAATGTGAGGACCCAGGAATCATGGGCAGTTGGGATAGAGAAGATCTTGTTGCTGGGGTGCTGTGGAGCGTGGGCCCTAGTTTTGCATATGGAGATAGAGAATATAAGGTCTGGCTAGGTGGTGCTACAGGGTGGGAAACTCGGGCCTCTGGTCTCCTGACCCGGAGATCTTTCCATGTGGGTTTCCCAATCAAAGCTTCACCAATCCTGCTCTTTTACAGCCATTGCCATAAAGCTGTGGACTTTTGTTCCAGAACAGCACATAAAATATCCCATTATTTGCTTCCTAGTCCCAGCTTCTGTTTTACATCTTAAGTCTAAAGTGTAAGCCTCATAAAAGGTAATCATCTAAGGCCTGTTCAAAGAGAAGCCATAAATTGCCCATTTAGCCCAATCAGTCTTTATTGTGCTCCTATGGGTACCTGACCAGGACAACCTGGGCCCTGGGAGAGGGAGGGGAAGCAGAAACCCCAGCTCCAGTTTCTAAGCTGTTTAACTCTCCTTTGGGAAGGAGTGCCGAGATGTAGGATAGATCCAAGAGACAGAAACATCCGGAAATATCATCGTCATCCGTGGTCAGCTGCACGGTGGGGTGGGGGAGAGGGAAGAAGTCAATGTAAGCTGAGAAAGAGAGGAAGCAAAGAGGGCAGGATTTACTGGTATTACTATTATTATTATTATTGTTATTGTTATTGCTAT
The DNA here is from genome assembly GCF_004664715.2 of Peromyscus leucopus. Taxonomy (NCBI): domain Eukaryota; kingdom Metazoa; phylum Chordata; class Mammalia; order Rodentia; family Cricetidae; genus Peromyscus; species Peromyscus leucopus. Next base: position 116,248,738 of record NC_051064.1, on the reverse strand, counting down.
TAATTACTCAGCAATGACTATGCCCTAAGCTCTGTGCTGGGTACATGATGTATTATTGCACAGCATTTCTGCCATGCCCTTTGCTGGGCAAACAGGAGCTTGGGGAGTTTAGATGTCCACCCATGTCCACACAGTCAGCAATTCCAGACCTGTGATTCAGACTGAATTTTACTTGATGCAGAAGCCTTTAACAACTGTTTTGTGTCACACTGTTTTGGGGGTGGGCCTTAAATGATTATTAGAGTGGCTTACAAATGTAAGCCACAGGGGGTCTGCAGGGCTGGAGGGTAACAGGCAAATAGGCTCTGTCTGAAGCTTGCACCTGGCTCATGCAAGCTCAACCTGTTCACTCTCACATGCTCAATCTATGTGCCTCCAAGTTGAGCAAAATCCAGGTCTTCTCCTACAGCCAGTGACCCAGAATCTAGCTCTGTGTTTAGACTGTATAGGACTGGGGCCAGGACAAGCTTCCCTAGCCAACCTAAGCTCCTTGGAGTCACCGCTCAGGGGAATGTGCCCTTTCTAACCTTGCTCATTGGAGGGCTCTTCCTGCTGGTTCCCATCTTGCCACCAACACCCCAATTTCTCTGAGATCCAAATATGTGAGAGTCCAAGGAGGGGCCTTGTCCTTCCTTCAGAGAGCAGACTACAGTAGGGAGTGAGCTCTGTGACTCGTGTCTCCACGAGTGTCTAGATTAGGCTTGGGGTACAATTATGGGGACTCGGCCTCTGCAGCTCTTCCTGGGTCCACTATGTCCCTAACCTCCCAAGTCCCGCCTTCTTCCCTCCAGCTCCTGCCTTCATCTGCTTCAGGTTTCCTTTCACGTCCTCTTCTCTCATGCCTTGATGCTCACCTCTCCATCAGTGTGAGTCTCCTCATCAGCCTCCCCACTTTCCCTCTCCTCCATCTTACTCACCACCCACAATGTGGACCCTACTCCACCAAGACCCCAGTAGCTCTCAGGACATTGTCCAGACCCCTTGTTCCGGGTAACAGGCGCTTCCTCACCTGCCTCTCTGGGTAGCTTCAGCCTTCCCTCTCTGTGAGGTGTGGTTCTGGGGCCAGTGATCATGATCCGATGAGTCAGCCTGTTTGTTAATCTACACACGGGGATGGTAAAAGAGTCTTCACAGGGGTGCTGCATAGGTTCAATAACACAACACAAAGTATTTATAGCATTGCCAGGCACCTAGTAAACACTCAATAAAATCCTCAGGGTTAACTACCGCCATCATTGTCAGCTCCTAACTAGTCCTGAGCCAAAGTCTTTAACCTGTTTCCCAGTCTTCAGGGAGAAAGAAAGATTCAACACGATTTGCTCTCACTTTCAAGATCTGTGTGTAGTCCCTTTTATTCCTTTGAATGTGGTTTGGCTTGTGGCTACTTTGGCCTTTAAACTATGGCAGAGTGACATGATGCCAGTTCTGAGCTTTTCTCCCTGGCTCTGGTAAGAAGTCTGATGGTTCCTGTGACCCAGGAGGGGCCCTGAGACACAGGGTCCCAGACTCCACCTTCCAGCGACTCTGTCAAGTCTTAGGAATCTGAGTAGATCTTTCTCGGTCCCAAGTCCCATGCCCCACCACCATCTGAAAACTGCCCAGTGTCTAAGTGAACGGTTGACAGAGCAGACCTCCCTAGGCAGCCTGCCTGACTCCTGGCCTCAGAGAGAGAGATGGAGAGACAGACTAAAACTGCTGTCCTAAGCTGGTGAATTTAGGATTGCTTGTACATAGATGCAGACAGTTGAAACAGTGAACAAGGGTTGTCTGGGCTTGCAGAGAAAGCCCTGATGCTGTTGCTATGTAAGATGACCTTCTAGTAAGTTATTGTGGGCTAGGGGATAGCTCAGCTGGTAAGGCGCTTGCTGTGAAAACACAGGACCTGAGTTCGATCCTTGGAACCATTGTTTAAAAAAGCCCAGTGTGGTAGTTTACGCTTGTAATCACAGCATATAGGGAGGCAGAGAAAGGTGGATCTTTGGGGCTTGCTGGCCAGTCAGATGAACCTATTCTGTGAGCTTCAGGCCAGTGAGAGACCTTGTCTAAAAAGTCCAAACAAGGTGGATGGCACCTGAGGCTGACCTCTGTCCTCTACAGTGAGGCTGACCTCTGTCCTCTACAGGCATACACTCACATGTGCACCCATGCCTGCATACACATGTACACATAATTTTTACAAACTTAAGAGGGCTGGGGTTGTAGCCAGTTGTTGGAATGCTAGCCTAGCATTCAGGAAAACCTGGGTTCAGTCCCTTAGCACTACATAAACTAGACATGGGAGAGCACATGTCATTTCAGCACACAGAAGATGGAGGCAGGGGGATCAGAAGTTCAAGACCATCCTTGGCAATATAGTGAGTTGCAGGCAAGACTGGGTTACATGAGACTCCCGTCTTATTAGTAAAGCAAAGCAAACCAAACCAACAATCCTCCAAATTTATGACTATGTTTCCACTTACATTTATCCTAAAAGCATCAGTTTTGTGAGTTAGCTTGTTTCTTTACTATTTCTACACTCATTGTTATACCCTCTTAATGCTTTAGATATTTTATTTTTATATTTACTCAGCGTGAGTTATCTTCCAGATTGAAAAGTACTACTGAGCCAGGCCAGGACACGGTAGCAGCCAATTCCATCTTTGATTGAGCATGGAACATTGTTCATCTTCCAAGAGACTGAAAAAGAAGCCCCTGGCATACAGGCTGGGCAGCTTTTTCTCCTGCATAATCTTCACTTGTTACATCAGTAAAATGTATAAATCTGAGCCTTTCACACAATCTCCAGTTTTACTGCAACCTGGTTTCTCTTTCCAAAATTTTAACATTGCAAGTCTCACTTGGCCGGAGCTACACAACCCATTGTCCTGTCATTGTGACAGATGGATCTAGTCTGTGAGAATTATTTAGGGCTTCTAGATCCTTTTATTATCTTATAATTAGTGGGGTCATCTGGAGGTTCCCTTGGAGATGAGGGATTGAGTCTGCATGTCTCTTCTCCTCCCTAAGAGCGCAGTTAATTCATCACAGAGGAACACCTGGCCGGGCTGGTGCGCTGGCGCTGGGCTGGCGCACACGGGGCTCTGCAGAGGCTGCCTGCTTGGCTGGCTGGCCGGCTCAGTGGAGGCTCATCTTCCACCTAAGGATCTTTTCCTCTTTCATGACTTCATGGTTCCCTGTGACTTCTCCTTCTTGTTTCCATAGCTAGAAACACACAGATAACAATGCTTTACACAGAAAGACATTTACTAGAAAAGTAAAATCCCCATATGTAAACATCCTCCAACGTGCAGAAATAATAAAAGTGATTTTCTTATCGTTTACCTTTTCATCATAACCACTTTGCTGTATGCTTTTCACTAACTCTGGTGCCGTGGAGAATCCACGGCTTTTTGTGAACTTACCTTAGTGTAGTAAACCATGCTTCTCCTGCCTCTCTCTTTTCTGTGTGCTGTTCAGATGACCACCATGTTGCCACTGGAAGGCGCTGCAAGCTGGCTCCTTGATAAAAAAAAAAATACTTTAGTGATCTCTAAGGCAGCCCTGGTTTCTGGAAAGAGCAGGAGGCTCCACAGCTATTCTTATGTTCTAGTTTCTCTGTGCGCCATGGGGCCACCCTCCTCTAAGAGGTCCCAGTTCTTTGGAGCAGAGAGTAGTATCAGAGCTTAGGACTCTGGGCTCTATGGCAGCAAACGAAGTCTTAGTGCTGGGACCACAGCTCTTCTGATCTGTATCATGCTTTCGTATCATGTCACTTGGGACAAAGATAATGGTGCTTCAGACCTCTGGGGATCTGCTAGGATATGTGCCCTGGCTAGTTTTATGTCAGTTGGACAAAGTCATCTGAGAAGAGGGGATCTCAGTTGAGAAAATGTCTCTATAAGGTGAGCCTTTGTGTGAACACACACACACTCACTAGCACAGTGAAGTCTAACTCATACAGAGAAGACAACAGCAACAAGGGCCCTCCCATCCCTTTGCTGTTTTAAAGAGGACAATACAAATCCACAGAAACTCAGTATTCACCACAGCCATGCACGACAGTTAATACATCCAAAGTTTCCCACGCTGTGTAGACTCCCCCTCCAAAGGAACTTTATAAGGTATTACTTAATGGCCAGTTTTTCACTTTCCCACAAACAAATGGATATTCTAACTCTAGGGCAGAACTAACACATAGATTTTGTTTTACTAGTGACACAGAGTGCAGGAAACCTTTTGGCCAGCTCAAGCTGCCTGCCACCGCTGTCCCCCAGAAGATCCAGTGCCACGAGTTTCTTGTGGCACTTCCCAGAGCTATGTTATGCACTTACTTGCAAGTGAATGTAAATATATGGTCTTCTCCCGCTTCTCTCAAGTTACTAAGGGCAGTCCACCACACATTACATTCTGCGGCTCACTTTTTTTCACTCTCTAATGTATCTTGCAGCTCATCCTATAGAATTTCACAAAGAATGGTTACGAAGAATAGCATTGACACACATACTTCACCATACTTAACCTTCCTATAGGACTACAAGTTGCTTGTCTCTAATTATGCACTATTATGGAAGATGCTTCAGAAAACAACTTTTGTACAAACATCCCTTTGCCTGGGTGTAACTGTGTTAGCAGGATAAGTCCCTGGATATGGTGGCAGGGCTCCCAGGATATATGATGTATTTTGCCAATGTTGCAAAACTTCGGTCAGCGGGGCAAGCCACCTTGGTTAGACACCTTTATAATGAGAACCTGGTGGCTTCCACACACCTTGCCAACGGAGAATCGTATCAAGCTTTATGACGATGTCCAGTCTGGTGGGTATAAACTAGATTTTACTGGGCCTTCATTTGCAGGTGTCTGCTGCCAGTGATCATGAGCATCTTTCTTACACTTCAGAGGAGTTTTTCTCTAACTAAGAGCAGTACACCTTGCCTAGGTGTACTGTTCATGCATTCAGTTGATCTTTACAGCTCAGGTTTTAAAGGAAATTGTTTTTCACCTGTGATATGTGAAGAAAGCATTTTCCTAGGCCAGTATTTGGCCTGAAATTCCTTAGGAGTCATTGTTACATGTTAACGTTTCCATGTGAACTTAAGAGTTGGCGAAGTTGAAAAAACTGTTGATATTTTTATTGAGTGTTCTTACCACTGAAGAAACTTTATAGTTTTTTTTTTTTAACAGTCAAATTTATCTTTTTTTTTTGCTTGAAATGTCTTGTCTTTATCATTTGTAGAAAGGTCATTCTCACTGGAATTATAAAACTGTCCTCCCTCACTTTTGGGAACTTTCATCTTTTGGATTGAAATCTTTGAGCCATTTGGGGTGAGGTGTGAAGCTAAATTCAGCTTTAGTTTAGAAGGCTACCTAGTTGGTTCCATATCAACTGGTGAATAATTCATCTTTTCTCTACCGGTTTCCGAAGCCAGCTTCACAATACACAATTCCATATGTCTTTTGGTCTTGTTCTGCTCCTGCCATTGTGTTCTGTTGATCTGTGTGCCAGGGGCAAGTTGTTTTAATAAGTGTGGCTTTGTGAGGACTGCCTCAGACGCAGGGTCAGTATTCCTCACTCCTCTTCCTTTTCAGGCTTTTCTGGAACATTATTACATACATATTTTTTGCAATATAAACCTTAGAATTGACTTATTCATTTAAAAAATACTGTTGATCTTTCCACTGGGATGATGTGACACATGATATTGACCTAGAGGGAACTGACATATTTATGATGTTGTGTCTTCTCAGTCAGAAATGTGCTTGCCCTCCCCTTTGTTCAAGCATGTGTTTATGTCTCTCAGGAGTGCCTTAAAGTTTTCTTCACATGGATCTTGAGCATTTCTAGTTAAGATTATTCCTAGATATTTCATCTTTACTGTTGGTATTGTAAGTTTCCCCCATTACACAACATCTTCTAATTGAATGTGTATTGATTCTCCCTCCCTCTCTTTCTCCCTCGCTTGCTCTCTCGCTCTCTCCAGGGCCTAGAAACGCCTTTTCCCCCTGCCTCCAAGAGCTGGGGTCACAGGTGTGTACTAACATGCCCAGCTTTCTCTCCTCTCCTCTCCTCTCCTCTCCTCTCCTCTCCTCTCCTCTCCTCTCCTCTCCTCTCCTCTCCTCTCCCCTCCCTTTCCCTTCCCCTCCCCCCTTTCCACTCCTCTCCCCCTCTCTCCTCCCCCTTTCTTAAGGTTTTTCAAGATAGGGTTTCTCTGTGTAGCTTTGCACCTTACCCGGAACTTACTCTGTAGCCCAGGCTGGCCTTGAACTCACAGAGATCCACCTGCTTCTGCCTCCCAAGTGCTGGGATTAAAGGCGTGTGCCACAACCACCCAGCAAGAGTATTTTCTAATACCGACTTGTCAGTGGAATCCCGGGCTTCACGGGAATAGAGGTTAGTACCTCCATGTGGTGAGGTGGCAGAAGCTGGTCCTGTGAGATTTAAGACTGGGTGTGTGTAGAAGAAACGTGACATCTCCACAGCAGTTCTTCCCCAGGAAGAAGGCTCCTAACCTCACCCATTTTCCCCTGTGTGGATGGATGAAGAAGCCAGGAATATTACTGTATTTGAGTTCCTCTCAAGAGGAAGGAAACCTAAGAAGTAGAGAAGAAATAGTTTCACACTCCTCCTTCTGTAATGAGTATCTGCGAAGTATAGAAAGTGATAATGGCAACAGGAAATCTTCTTATCTTCCTCCTGGAGCTCAGAGCAAGTGCTTCTGGGACATCAAAGATGATGCCGGCACATCGTAAGGTATGAAAGTGCCATTAGGAAATACATTCCTTAGGACAAAACCAAATATAGTACTGAATCTAGGACCTTGCCCGTGCTAGGCAGGCACCTCACGACTACACAGTGGTCCCATCTCTCTATTATTTTTAGAAACAGGGTCTGACTAAGTTGCTCAGGCTGACCTTGAACTCACTCCTCAGCCCCTACATGCCTTGAACCCATAATCCTCTTGCCTCAGCTTCCTGAATGTTTGGGATTAAGAGCCTGTGCACTGGGTTTATTGCAATTTTTTTAAAATGAAGAGTAGTTGAATCTATCAAAAGTTTTATCATAGTCTATGGAGAGTGTCATCTCAACTCAATTTTCTTCTTAGGTCTTTACATATAAATAACCTCTATCTCCCTTTGCCTACTCCTCATGCCCCTTTTTTTCTTTGATGGGGTCTCATTATATTGCCCAAGCTGGCCTTGAACTTCTGGACTATCAAATGCTGGCTCAAGATTCACAACCTCCCATCCATACTAATTCCCACTAATACAATGCTTAACACCAACCCATCATTGTAACGGGTAGAGGATTACTTAGAAAGTGTTTTACTGAAGTTTTTCATCCAAATGTCTAAGTGAGATTCCCCATAGTTTGCTATTCTTCCTTTCATGAAACAACCACTGGGACCACACCTCAATGCTTAACACTTTTCTTTAAAAATTTCTTTTAGATTTATTTCACGTGCATGAGTGTTTTGCCTTCATATACATGTTTGCACCACATGCATGCCTGGTGCCCACAGTGTTCAGAAGAGGACATTAGGTCTTCTTGGACTGGAGTTAGGGGTGATTATGAGCATCGCCTGGGTGCTGGGAATTGAGCCCTGGTCTTCTGTAAGAGTAACAAGTGTTCTTAACTGCTGATCTGTCTCTCTGGCCCCTACACTTTCATTTTGAAGCTTTATACATTTGTATGCCCTTGGACAATTCAAATCATGCCAGAGCAAAATAAAGTGTGGAGCAGGGGAGTCAGGTTTGTTTGTTTTTTGTTCTTTGACACTTTCTTTTTGGTATGTGCTTTTAGATTATAGGCATGCACTATCCATTGGATTTTAAAAATCTCATCTATCCGCATGTTCCAGGGCACACTCGGTGCTAACATGCCTTTTGATCCCGTGTTAGGTGCTGGGGATTCAGAGATAAACCAGATATTATATCTACTCCTCATGAATTATACCCCAGTCGGGAGACAGCTACAGAAACAAGTGACTTGAATGTGGTATGCCAAGTCTAGAGATTCTCAGGAAGACTGTGTAGTGTGCAAGCATGTGTAGTGTGTGGCATTGACACCTTCCCTGCTCGAAGACCTGCGTCAGGTCTCTATTCGCAGGCTGAATTTTAGGAGGTTGGGAGAGAGGTTCCCACCACCAAGTCTTCTGTTGTGTTCCCCTTTCCATGACGGTGCCGTGGCTCCTCGTGTGAGCCTGCCGTTCTTTGTCTGCTGACCCCACCCCCACCCTCTGAATGCCACTCATCACCTGCTTTTCCGTGGGTCACCTTCCCACTCCTTCACATCACTTAAGAAAATAGACTCCCATGCCTCCTGTCCTTGTAAGCAAATAAAGCCAGAGAGATGGCAGCCATTCCCTTGCCTCTCAGATCCCACCCCCGCCCCCAGCTCTCTGCCCCTGTGACCATCTCACGTGGGTGGCTCCTCTCAAGCAGAAGCGAACTGCTCTGGGAAAGGGGACCAGCGACTTGCTCAGGGCCTCTCCTAACAGCCGCAGGGGTTTAGGTTTTCATCCAGCGGGCCCTTCACATTCCTTTGCCTTGTAACCTCCTGTTGCTCTCTCAGGATGATGCCTGGAGGTCAGCTCCTACCTGAACCCTCCAGTGCTCTCGCCATTGTGAGGCCACACTTCTCTGTGTACATGTGAGGCAGAACACAGGTTATTTTTTTTTAACTTTTTATTTATTCTTTGTGTCTTTCACATCATGTACCTTGATCCCATTCATTCCCCATCCCTGCGTATCCACCCTTTGCCCTTGTAGCCCCCCACCCCCAATAAAATGTAAGAGAAAAAAAGAAAAGAACAAAAAGGGAAAACAAATCTCGTCACAGAAGCTGTATTATGACACAGTGAATCATACAGTAAACCCCTTTGTCCGAGTATCTTTACTTGAAAATATTCATTGCAGAGAGTCACTGGTCTGGTTCGAGCCCTCTGGTTTCTACTACACTATCAATGCTGGGCCCTCACTGGGACTCTTCTTGGTTATTCAGCTGTTGCCCTATGTTGTAGAGATCCTGTGGCTTTGGGCCATCGTTTGGGTCTGGCCCCTTCACATGCTCCAGCGGATCACAGATGAGGTGGATATTGGTGTGGGCCAACACATAACCCTGGTTCTGGACCTGGACAGTGGCAGGTTTGGTCAGCCTGCCATCGCTGCCTTGTCCTCACCACCAGGGGGAGCTCTCCTGCATTGTCTTGGTGAGTTCACTCGCCCGTTGAAGCGATGAGCAAGGGCTGGGGCCAGTTCCCCTGCTTGCATGCCCTTAGGGTCAGATCTTCTACATCTACAGCTCTATTGTGTTGTCCAGGCATGGCGTAGGGGACACTCTCCTGAGTGCTGCAGCGGATGAGGGGTAGGGCCAGCTCTCCCACCTGCCTCCTCAGGTATTGATGGTCGGTGGGTGGGGTGGGTGGGCATCTCTCTACCCATGCTACCACATGACAGATGAGTAATGGGGACAGCTCTTCCATGCTCACAGTATCTCGGCTGGCTCTATTGTGCTGCCCAGTGTTGCAGTTGGTGGCAGGCAGGGGCAGCTTTCCCATCCTTCTGACCTCAAGGTCATCTCTCCCACCTGCCTTGGGCATTGATGGGAGAGATGCATCTTGGGGAAGAACACATGTTTAAAGAAAGGAATTAAGTAATGTCACTAATTATTTGATATTATTGTTACCTTCCTTATACAGATGAGGAATAGGGCTCAACGCACCTTCCTGTCTGGAGTCACACAATGAACTAGTAGGGAAGACAGATATTCAAGATCTAGTCAAATGCAAAGCCAAATTCTAGTTTTGTCTTCTCATTCTTTCATGCAGTCGCTGTCAAGACAGAGAGCGCAGAGCTTGGGACAGACAGGTCCTGACATTCCATCTCAGCTACTGTCCAGCCACTGTCCAATGACTATTACTTCTCCTGTCTTCCCGACTCCTCTCCTCTCCTTTTCTCTCCTCTCTTTCCCATTTCTTCTCTTCTCTGCAAAACTGACACAATAATGCTATCCTACTCCTCACTGGGTAAAGGTTAAACGAAGCAGGATAAGTTAAGCACCAAACACTGAAGGATTCAGATTCAGCAGGTTTTAAATGTCCTTATACCTGCAGCCTGGTTCTGTACAGTAGAACCAGCCAGTACCTTCTCTGTAATTACATGACTACAACACAAGGTGTCGCTGCAGCGGGAGCAAAGCAATGGGAGCGAGGCAAAGCAGTCAAGCAAGGCAGAGATGTTCTCGGCAGGTGAGGCATCTTCCCTGTCTATGGGGTCCAGCCATATCACTAAGCACCCAGAAGATGCTGGCTGAGGCCTTGGCAATGTACAGGCACTTGGGTTTCTTGACCTTAAATCAGGTGAGTCTCAGAGAGGACCTCAGAACTCTGTAGCAAAGAAATGTCTGGAGATGTCTCAGTTTGAGTCTCTGATGGACTATTCAGAAAGCTATGTAAATGCAGATTTATTATGTATAGTTCATTTTACATTTTTCTTTCAGGTTTGTTGTAACATTTCATTGTGAGTTAAAATAAGCTCATCATGGAAATTTTAGGAAACAGAAAAGCAAGCTAGAAAACAAGACCCTCAGAATAACTACTAAGAGAATATCTGGCTGTACTAGATCTTTCCATGCCTATTGTTATTTTACATGGTGGAGATAAGAATTTGCACACAAGGGAAGTTCGATTTCTTTCTTCTAACCTCAATTTAGCTTACAAATCAGCTCTGGTATTCTGGTAAAACACTCCTGTGTATTATTTTTAGAGGGTGCACATCCTATATTACTTACCCAGTCTTTAGTGGTGGGGCAGGTTGACTGTTTTTTTACCTACTTGCTATTACATGCTTTGATGTGCCAAGCACCCTTAAGTATGGATCTGCACAAGCCACTTACCCATTCTTCAGCTGTGGGGTAGGTTGGCTGTTTCTGCTTACTTACTATTACACGCCTTAATGTGCCACACACCCTTATGCATGGACATCTGGTGACAGGATTACTACACTGGCTTTTAGGATTCTTGATCAAAATAATGATGGTGATTTTAGAGAACTGGCAGTCTAGGCTAAGAGAAGCACCTGTTTCTTTTCAGTTTCCTTGGTGACAGCAAATTATGCTTGAGATCTTGCAGGGGCGCTTAAGCATTGTTGCTTCTCACAAAACAGTTGTGACATTGTAATATCAGTTGAAATGACTGGCTAAAGTTGAGTGGAGGGGAACAGAGCTGCAGAGCAGCAGGAAAGGGCAGGCAAATGGGATGCCAGAGGAAGATGCCACTGAGAGCCCTGCCCACACTCTTGCTTGTCCTGCTTCAATATTCTGTTTAAAGTCTCCATGGGGGCACTTAGGGGACTAAGGAACAGCAGATTCTCAAAGCCAGGCAAGTGGAGTGTCAAGATGCCCAGAGATATACCCAAAATAATGCACAGAACAGGACAGGGCTGGACTGGGCAGAACTGGGCTGGACAGGGCTGGACAGGGTTGGACTGGGCTGGACAGGGCTGGACTTTTGGCTACTGGCCCATCTCATGGGTGGACTCTAGGTGGCACTGTGGCCGCAAAAGTTTTGGGCTGAGGTGTCTGGGCAAAGCTACTGGGAATTGGGAGAGAAAGAAATAAAGAAAAAGAAATGAGATGAAGCAGATGAGCAAGAGGGAGAAAGTGGAAAAAAAGAGAGAGGGAGAAAAAGAGAGAGGGGGAGGCCACGGGTTGTGCTTGGTCCAGAAGAGATGAACTAAGCTAAGGTCTCATTCATCCGTTCATTCAGTCACTCATCCACCCACTCAGTTACTGAGTCCCACCCGAGGTCTGTGTGGTGTGATGCAGATAAAGTAGCGGGTAAGCAGCTGCCTCCCCGAAACCATGTGGTTCATGAGAAGCAAGAATGGCCAACATTAGCTGACCTCTGTGTAAATAAGCAATGGCGTGCTTGAGACGGGGACACTGGAGGCCTGGGGTGAAGGAGCTGAGCTAGCTTGGGAGAGAGCATAGCTAAGGATGGTTTTTCCATAGAGGTGAGGTTTGAAGTAGCTAAGAGTGAATCAGAAGAGAGAGATGAGGGAGGGAAGCTGAGCTGCAAAGGGGGTCTGTGCTGAGAGGAGCCAGTCGGACATGTGGGAGGGGGTTTATAGCAGAAACAGGGTGAAGCCCACACAGCACTTTATTTAGACAGGGATTTTGGCCTTTATACTGAGAGTATGGAAAGGGGTTGAGAGCTTTGTGCAGGGTGGGAGCTGGGTACAGAGTTGTTCATGAAGAAGACCACTTTGGTCTAAGGACAGAAACGGCCTTGGGGCTAACCAGAGAGGAGGCTGTGTGTTTCCGTTAAGGGACTGTGGAACTCGATGAGAGAGATGAGCCCCAAACAGAGGAACGAAGTGGGCAGATCAAGGCTGGTGACTGAGATTGAGGGCTCTCACTGTGGGTGGACACCTGATGTTGGCACCTGAAGGGCTGGATGATGGTGTCACCATGGAGGCAGTAGCCTTTGCGCAATGATCGGGTTTGGATGAGAAGCCCAGGCACTTGACTTTTGACAACTTTGTAGGGACAATCATAATCTCATCCCGTTCTTGCTTCCTTGGCTCAGAAGTAGGCAAGGACATGTAAGGAGGGGACTTCCCCGCACCAGCAGGTGTGGCCATCCCACTAGATTACTCTGTGCTCTCTTTCTTGTGGGGAGCATGTTGGGGTCAGATACCATCGGACTAGTGGAGCTTTACTCAAGTTGGGACTTTGCTCTGGTGGCTATGGCTCTGTGGACACTAGGGTGGGAATCTGCAGGATTATGTTTGATGTCTTGACCCAAATGATTACCAGGGTACATTTTCCTAGGGTTTCATTGAGATGACTTTTACGAAGTCAGGCTTGTGACACTTTTGAAATCTGAATTCACTGAGGCTGAAGCTGAGCTGTTTCTCTCCTTCTGTAGGGTCTTTTTTCTATGTTGTTCTAGAAGGGAGAGAAGAATGTAGTGTATTGCTTTACAGTTTTCTAAGTGGAGATGCTGAACAGGTCTGAAGCTTGGAGAAAAGGCCTGGGCCAGAGAGTACCATGAGTCACCAGTAAGAAGCGTGGAGTGGGAAAGACAGCTCTAGGTGGGCCTTGAGAGCTTAGTGTTTTAGGGGGGCAGATAAGGGTGTTCTTGTGAAGTAGACTAAACAGAAAAGGAAGGAGTGAACTGAAGATGAAGTGGAGCCTTAGAAACCTGTAGGAGATGGGGGCATCAGCGGAAGTAGCTAGCGCCTGAACATGTCTGTTAGATTAAGTGACAGGGAAGCCCCTGGTGGCTTCAGCAAGCTGAATTTGGAAGGGTGATGGGGACTGCATAAGCCAGCCTGCAGGGGGAGAGTATGCAGGGGGTGGAACTGAGGGGTTCAGGGGAGACACATGTTTTGAGATTTGGGGGTATATGCCTCCCATTCATTTCAGCTGCCCATAGCTTTATTGTCCTGTGTTTGGAGAACTCCTTAATTTCAACTGTTTCTGAGAAGCGGGCCTACCTCCTGCCACACACAACCCAAGGCAGGTAGCAGGTGCTTGTCTTCATGGCTGACCTGGATCTGGAAAAACTCCAGTGCAGGGCTCAAGTGTCAGCTCAGACTGGAAAACTGGGGCTTGTCAAGCAGGAGAGGCTGGACCCAGAGGAATGTTTCTACAGTGATGATGATTGTGGAAGGAGTCCCGGGTAGCAGGGCAGCAAAGCTGGTGATGGGCAGTGGGGAATGATAGGGAGGTGAAAGGCGTGGAGAGGCTGTTGCCATGGCACCAAGAGTGGGGGAGTGGCAGGAGCCGTGAAAGAGGTGACAGAAGTAGACCAAATCTAGGGCCCCTGTCCTGGCAATTTTGTAAGCAAGAGAATCTATCCACCTACCTATCACCTGTGCGCACCTCTGATGTTTAAGTCAATTTGAATGTGGTGCATTTGCAAAAAAAAAATGAATTTTGAGAAATGCATACACCAGTGGTCTCCCTCTTCCAATCAGCTTGTGTATGTCCATCACTCCTACAAGTTCCCTTGCATCCCTCTGCAACCAGTTTCTCTCTGAACCTCTGGCCCCAGGGAGCTCCTTGCTCCATAGATCTATCTGTTAAGTTTCCCTGTTTGGGGGTTTTATACAAACTCCGTGTATTGTGCCTGACTCCTTTCCCTCAGCTATGAGGGGAAGAGATGAGCTGTGAGATTCCCCATGGAAGTGTCTGCTCCCTGCAGAAAATGTGTGGATGTGCAGTAGTAATTCAGCCCTGATGGCTGTGAGGAGTGCCCGCTGTGTATGTATATCACTCACTGCAGGGAAGATTAAAGTCATGCCCAGTGTTTGGCTACTACGACTAAGGCATGTTTGTGTGCAGGACTCTTTATGATGTGTTTTAGCCTCGTCGGTCAGTTTTGCTTTTGTCCAAATCACAGCTAAGGAATCCCACAGCAACAAGGAAGAGAGAAGAGAACTGATGGCAGCTGGGAGAGGCCGTTGAGGTCAGGAAAGTATTTTATTTTTAAGGTGTAAAAGGCTTGAGCATGTCTAAACATTGCTGCTCATGATCTGCTTGGCGGGGATCAGCTGAAGAAAGGGAAACTGGATGATGTGAACCCTGTAAAGGCGTGAGAGAAGAGGGCCTCACTCATCTGGAGGGGAAGCATTGTAGGGGAGGCAGAAACGGAGGACAGGGTGGGCCAGCATGTGAGCAGAGGAGGAGGGATTTCACAGGAGGCTTTCAGCTTTTCTGTGAAGTAGGAGGCAAGGTTGCACACCCGGCAGAGAGGAGACGGGTCAGAGGCTGTGAGAGGGGTAAGGTATGCAATGGAGGGCAAGAAGGCATGGACTGGAAAGATGAAGTGAGATTGCTCGACACTGATGTCCAGCTGATGTCTGACAGGAGAGTAGCACCACCCTGCTGTAAGAGGTCTCACCAGGAGCCCAGCGCCCAGAGGCAGGCCTGAGGAGGGCAATGGGGAGTTTCTGAGTAGACCAGCAGACTTGGTGACAATCCTGCAGAGCCCTGTGGCAGCAGAGGTATCTGCTAAGTGGATGAGTGTGGAGGGCACACGACCCTAGCTTAGCTCTGATTGGTGTGCCAGAGGGAACACTTCAAGGACAGAGAAGGGAAGGGGCTTGACAAGGTCACATACAAAGTCCAGGGCAGCCTCTAAGGTCTATGCGACCTCAAGTCCAAGTGCTCTTTCTGTGACTGCCTGGTCAGTATGGCCTAAATGGCCAGGGGTCTGCACTCTGATCCTGCCTCCACCTCAGGCTCATCATGCAAGTGCTGGGAAATTCCTCCTTCCCCATGTGATAGAGACACAGTCTCAGACAGCTAGAACAGGGAACCCACTGGCCACTGGAATAATTTTCCTTTCTGGCCCCAATTCTTCCTGCCATGTAGCGGGATTGCTTTGTCACACACTCTTACAGTGAGGGGAGCAGCTGCTTCCTTCCGCTGACTTTTGCTGAGCCTTCTGACTTGATCTTCCCAGTAGATTTAGTGAACCTAAGGGAGTTTGTGTTTTGGTAATTGCTAAGAAGGAACATACATGGACCAAACTCAACCACTCTGCATTGTGGACACTGATACTCAGCAGAATCTGCAATGTAACAGCTAAGCTGAGTGTAGCCAGTCGCAACATATGGGCAGAGAAAATGCTTACAGTCGAGGCTTCCACAATGTGGGTGGTTTGTCACACGGTGTGACTGACTGATAGAGGGCAGGCCCTCTGTCAACTACAGGTGTGGTCACTGCCACCATGTCTACTCTAGGCAGCTTGGTTTAGCAGAGTAGGGGTGGCATGCCTTGAGATTTCGTTATGTATTAAAATAAATACTATTTAAAGATCAAATTCCAATTCTAAAATTCACATTGAAACCTAAGCAGCAGATGGAAATGTTTACATTGCTTCTTGGGGAGACAAAGGTGGCTAAAGAGACTCACTGAATCTTTCCTGCCCTGTGCATATGGCAGAACCTAATTGTGATTTAAAAAAAGAGAGAGAAAGACAACTAAGCTGAAGAGCACCTTTGATGAAAGATGTTGTCAAACATTACATTTGATTATCAGCAATCAATTTTAGGTTTAATTTGAATCCCTATTCCAGATATGTATGAAAGTATGCATGTTAGAGATTTGACCATGTGATTACTTTCCCCTCCATGGGTAATAATGAGGCCAGGAAAACACATTAGTGCTTGGTGCTGCTTTCAACCAAACGTGAGGGGTGGTGTGGGCTTGAGGGTGTCACCAGAGGCCTTATCTTTGTTGTCAGCTTCCTAGTGGAGATGCACCTTCCCATAGGGCAGCCTGAATGACCGATTCTATTCAAGTGCAAAAATAACAGAGTTCATTTTTTTCATCTTTTTTAGTAACCTGGAGCAGAAGTCCAAACTGGCTTCTGGAACAGAGATGCTTCTTGGAAAACGCCAAAGAAGATTCTGGTCATAGTTTCTGATTTTAGGGCCCACTTGTTTTTTTTACACTCTTGGTGCACTTGATCCTGCTTTTATATTGAAAGAAGGTACTAAAGAGGCAGGAGAGGCTGAGAGCAAAGAAGTATAATGGATGGCTCAAGGTCCTGGGACAAGTAAAAGGAGAAGACTGGAGTCCTGTGTGTGAGTAGGAAGATGAGCCCTGAAAGAAAGAAGGGTCTTCTCTTGGCTGAGACTAGGGGGAGTGTGTGGGAGTGCTTGGTGTGTCTGGGCCTGGGGACCTGGAGTGAGGCAGCTATCTGAGGAAATCCAAACCAAAGGGCTCAGTGAAAAAGGATACACACTTCCCTTGTGAATGAGAGCCACAGGGGTTAGAAAGAACCACAAATGGAGCTGTTGTGGAATACGATTTTAACTACGTAAAGATGTGCCGCATCTGTTTCACCTTGCCTGCCTAAGGTGCCTGATTGGCCTAATAAAAAGCTGAATGGCTAATAGCTAGGCAGGAGAAGGATAGGCAGGACTGGCAGGCAGACAGAATAAGTAGGAGAAGAAGGGAGAGAAGGAGAAGAGAATGAGGGAGAAAGAGAGGGACATGCCCAGGGCCAGAAGCCAGGCAGCTGCCAGCCAGACATGGAGACAGCAGAAAAGTATGTTATACAGAAAGAAAGAAAGGTACAAAGTCCCAAGGCAAACCGCAGATGAAGAGAACCAGGTTAAGTTATAAGAGCTAACAAGACATGAGCCTAAGCTAAGGTCCAGCGTTCATAATAATAAGAAGTCTCTGTGTCATGATTTTGGAGCTGGTTGGTGGCCCCGAAGAAAAAAGCCTGGTGCACAGAGCAGCAGCAGAACAGGACGGAAAGGGGCTGACAGGGCTGAGGAAGCACAAGGTGGGTGAGGGATGTATCCTGATGGAACTAGCTGAATTCTCCATTCCTGGCTGTCAGCTGGCACGGCTCCATCTCTCAGGGAGGACACAGTGCCTGCGGTATCTTCTCTGGAAGGCCTTCTCTGATTGCACTCCCGTACTGCATTCTAGTTCTCCAGGTTGGGTGGGCCCTATGGATGCTTTGCAACCTGAATGTTTCTGACAGCGCGTTTCCTAGCTTTGTGTCTGCAGTCCGTGCAGGACATGGATCTGGCCAATCCTGGGTTAGGCTGGTCCAGGTAGGCTGGCAGACAGCATGCATGTCCTTCCTGCAGTCAGGCTTGAGGAGAGCAACTTGGCTTCCTGGCTAGCACCTGCCTCCTTCTTCCACTGCCTGCTGCTCTTCCTCTTACTTTCATTGCCCTCTTGGCCCTTATACCAAGCCAGCCTCCTCACTGCTCTTCTTTCCTTTAGGTGCTCTGAACTTCCCTCTGGGATTCTTTCCTCTTGGAATAAAACGTAGTACAAAGAGGATAATCCACATCCAGTTTAAGGCTTTGAGGGAAGCTATGGAATGGAGCACAGCGCAGGGAACCCCACACATAGGCAGAAGCCCCATTTTCCCCTGCTTAGTCCCATCTCATCTCCCTGTTTATTGAATCTCTGCTTTCCTCTCTGTCACTAGCTTGCAAGTCAGTTCCTTTCCCTTCAGTTTTCTGTCTGTCTGCAAATCACAACCCTCAGCACATCCACGGCACAGCCGTGATGCTGTAAAGTACACTGTATTTGTAAGCTGTCCTGCGCTGTTGCTGTTTGAGTTCAGTGAGATGCTGGCTCTGGAAGTGGGCTGACTCTCTCCGCAATGAGTCCTCTAAGACTCTTTGTCCAAAGAGTGGGTTGGCCCTGTCCCTCTCTGTGACATGAAGGGAAGAGAACAGTAAAGTAGCCCCAGAGTGAAAGCACCACGTCCTCAGGACCAACTGGAAGGAAAAGCATTTCCATCAGAAGCCATTGTTTATCCCATGGTATAAAAGAGTCTGCAGTGGGAGCGAGAAGCAGAAGTTCAGCCACGGGAAGCTCGTTGTGGAGAGCAGCTCAATTGGGAAATCCAGTTGCCTGCCTCACCTCCCCAGATGCTTTCTGCTGGATGCTTGTAAACCTCTGAGTTGATGATAGCAGGACGCACCAGTCATCTCCGCTGGGTGAGCTCCTGATCTCATGGTGTTTTTTGTTATCTGCCACTTCTCTGTTCCTGCTTACTGATCCTTCCACACTTGCTTCCTATGGATTTAATACACTTATTCAAAATGAAAAGCATGACTATCACAGGTTGTTCTCTTGACTGGACAGAACAGAAGCCGTTGAGGACCTGTGGCTCACTCTCCATGTGTTCCTGTTATCTATCTCGGGCTGAGCAGACAGATAGACTCAGTCCGCTTTTCATGGCATTAGTATTGTCTTGACGGGTTTCTGGCCCTATAACCCAGAGCCATGACCTATAGTCAAATGTGGTACAGTTCACAGTCAAGAAAGCTTGCTGTTAGCTGCTGGGCCCCTCACAGGAGGCCAGAAAGTTCTCTAGTGCAGATTCTGCTTGTGCTCTAAGGAGTGTGTTTTATTAATCTGTGGCTCCTCAGAGCCTGGCTGGGGACTCCCACAGAATGCACATCTGAGAGCTGGCTAGCGAGTGAGCTCTTGAATGGGAGTCTTGGCTGGACTTGGTCTATGATTTTTCACACCTCATTAAAATAAAGAAGTCCAACTTCATTGCATCAGAGCATTCAAGTGACACCACGGAGCTTTGAGAGGCAGCTCAGAGTCAGACATGGAGAGGCAGGAAGGGTGTCAGTCACAGGGACTCTGTGATCTAGTGGGGTGTGGGCTGGATGTCAGGCTCATAAAGAGATTTACAAAATGTACCATCAAGGTGACTGTTGACATGGAAAAAAACTAATGTAAGGGAAGGACAGATTCTAGATGTGCGTCTTTTTTTTTTTTTTTTTTTTTTTTTCGAACAGGTTTCTGTGTACTTTGCTTTTGAACTCTTTGGAGACAGCTGCCTCACAGAGATCCGCCTGCCTCTCCTCCGATGCTGGATAAAGGCGTGCCCCACCCCGCTAGATGTGGCGTTTCTTATGGGGTACGCAGAGATGTCTCTGAAAAGGGGTTTTATGCAGAGTGTGAGGAGGGCAGGAGGAAGGTAACAAATATTGGGAGGAGGAGTACCCTGGGCGGAGGAGAGAAGTGCAAAACTCCAGCACAGAAAGATGCCAGGACCTCAGGGAAGGGCAAGGAGAGCCATGTGATACGTAGCATGGATAAGCCAGGAGAAGGAGTAGAGCATGCATGGTGAGGGTTTGAAAGGATGAGAACCTCTCCCAGACTTCATAGCTAGAAAGTGGCTGGAAGGGGTGGTGTGAAAACTTAGTCCTAGGATGCTCTTCAGCCACTTCTCTCATCTTTCAAAATCTTAGTATTCATGTCTGTAAGTTGGGACCAGGAGCAGTGGCTTCTCAGGATTATTGGTGGAATGCACAAGCTAATCTAACTACAGTACCCTGGTGGGAATACTGGGTGAATGAAGGCCTAAGATAGAGGTGTGTGTTGTGTCTGTGTGTGTGTGTGTGTGTGTGTGTGTGTGTGTGTGTGTGTTTGATTTTCCAAGACAGAGTCTTGCTATGTTGCCCAGTCTTGAACTCAAGATTCTCCTACTTCATCTTCCTGAACCTGGGCTAGGACTACAGGCATGCAGCACCACACCCAGCTCTCAATGAATGTTTGATACTGGCATTTCCCATGTGAGACATGGGCTTAAGTGATAAGAGTGAATCCAAATCTTCCTTTGAGCTGGAGAGAAGCTATCTTCAGGGTCTCTCCTGAGGAATTCATTATTGAAATGAACTCCTATCAAGTGCTGACTGCATTCATTCTCCACTCCAGAATCTGAACTCAGCCAAGATGTGTCTATACCACAAGGTCTGCAAGGGCATTTTGTTGTTGTTGTTGCTGTTGTTGAAGTAACTTGGACTTTCATTTTTGGACTGTTTGAGTCATACCTTGGAATGAAAATTACACACAACTTGCTATGTAGTTAACACAGTCATAATTATGCTTAATTGTTCTGAAGTGCCACATCACTGATTTCTGAGATGGGTCTCCCATGTCCTTTCCAAGTGACCCAGGAAGAATGACTACCCAGAATAGCTGAGGGCAGAACCTCATGCCAATCTGCTTTGGACTCCTCTTTCCTTCTGCTTGTGTGGCCCCTTTGGTGGCTTGGCTTCCAAATGGAACCCGCTTATTGATCTGGCTGCACTGGGGTAAAAGAGGAAATGACTCATTGTTTTCCAGCCACTCCTTCAGTGAGCTATAGACACCCCTGGAGGGCCACTCATGTAGATCCAATGGCTTTCATCCATTACTACCAGTTATTGTAAGAGTCCCCATTGGTTGTTATAGCTGGTGTGTGGGAAGTTCTGAACCAGTTTCACCCTACCTCAGCAAGCCTCACAGGGACCAACTGGCTCCTTTCTCCACTAGCGATGCAGTCATTTTGAAGCCTCAGCTGTGTCTTGGAGATACGAGGAAAAATTCCAAGTAACGTCTTGCTATCTAAGACATTAGTTCCTTCGTCCCAAGTGCTTCACTCTCTTCTGAAACACAGAAGGTGGGTAAGCCTGCAGGTCGTGGAATTTACTATCATTCTCATTTACAGATTAAAAAACAAAAAACAAAAACCCTGAGACTCAGAGAGGTTGAGTTACTTCACAGGATTGAACTCATGAAGAACAGAATGAGGATTTGAGCCTGGGTCCATCTGACTCTAAAGCCTGTGGTGTTCAGCTTACTTTACCTCCCTTACCCAGCTTGCCCTGAGCCCTGTCTCTTTGTTCTCTCTGCCAAGAGGAAGTGTTCTGCACTTCGTGGACACAATAGGGCATCCTTTTGAATGAAGTCATTGTAAGAATGCAATGTTAGACTCCAGCTGATGCTCAGGCCACTGCATAGGCAGAAGCCTCCCCCCTTCACAGATATAGACAGGCACTCTATTGAAATATTGCCCCCCCCCAACCCTAGCTAACAGACTTGCAAGTGCAGGATCTCTCACTTGGAGAAGGGAGATGACATCAAAGCTGGTACTGGTGGCCACACATCCTGCTCCCTATCTTGCCTTCTGTATGGGAATCAGAAAGCATGGCTGCTGGCTGGCACTCTGAAACCTATCCACCCTCAGAAAGGTTAAAGAAGTGACTCCCACTTCTGCCATGTGGGCTCTGATTCCTCTCCTCAGACCCCCGCCATGCTGTCTGACTCTGGTGCTGGAGTCTGGATTCTACTCAGAGCCCCAGCCTTGCTGTTATTTATCTGTCTACCTGCCAGTGGCATTAATAACTCTTCTAATAAACTCCATACCCCCAACAATCCATCTCAGTGTCCCTTTTGAAACCCCATTTGAGATCGTTCAGTCACTTTCTTCTTGAGAGCAGCCAAGCACCCTGAGAGTGCCCCAACCCCCTCCAGCTGAAGGATACTTCCTGAATCACTTTATAACAGATCCTCACATCAGTTAGTAGTGGTGACTCTATTTACTTCATACCACTGTCTTTTAAACTATATAAAGTACCTAGTTGGTGTTGATTTGTCCAATATTGGATTAGTCAAAAAGAAAGAGGCTTTTTCCAGTCTTAAGCCTATAATCTATTTAAAGAAGTAAGACATGTAAACTCCTTGCCAATACTATAGCAAGATGTTTATGATCCGATACCATGAGTCCAGGAAGTTAAAGGTGTTATGATTCAGGGAGAATCTGGTGGCTGGTTAGATGGGGAAGGTTATAGTCTGAGAGAGGAAGCCACAAAAAGCTTCCTGGGAAATGTAGAAAGAGGTTGAGGTTTGAAGGCCAGTAGAGTTTGGAGAGAGGAAGGTGAGAAAGATATGTGTGGTGTTTTTGCGGCAGAGAGCTCACAGAAGGTAGAGAGGGAGGAACCAGCATGGCTACATGCATTCTTCCAGGGAGCCTCTCCTTTACAACCCTGAGCCTCTTTGCTCCCTGCTTGGGGATTTTTATGACCCCATCCATCTGTTTGTAGTCAGTCTCAGATTTGCTTTGAAATTCAAAAGCTGAAAGGGAAGTGTGATATTGGAGCCAGAGCAGCAGGCTGGGCAGATTTCTCCAGGAAGGAAAGAGTGCTTCATGGAGCAAAACTAACTACAGGCAGGAGAGCACTTCTTGCTGGCAGGAGTCCCCAGGCAGTGAGGACCGGGAATGATGGTGTTGAGCCCGGGAGAAGCTTCTAACCTGGGCTGAGCCAGTCAGAACTGTGGACACCGATGTGTGGCCAGGGGTGGAGACCAGGGGGGCTTCAGCAGGATCTCTGGTGCTTGGTCTGGTCCCTGTGTTTGTTTTCTTTCCCTGTTCTGGCAAACTGGCCTGAGCCTGCTAGGAGAGTTGGCTCAGCCTTCTATGCCTTCTGATTTCCCTGGCTCACTTGCTACTCCTGCATGCCTTTGGAGCATCAATATTACCCAGAGAAAAGGCTTTTATTCTTTGTGAAGTATCAGTCATTGGTCAAGTCCAAGGTCCACAGTCTGGACCCCTAAGTACTGCTCAGTACTTCCCAGACAAGGAGCTTGGTAGAGCTCTAGTCACCTCTCTACATCTTCTGTCATTCACACAGGACCAGACTGTGACCTCCTGGGTGGTTCCTCCCATCTGCCTTCCCATACCCTACCCACACTTCCATGGCTGCATTTCCTGCCTGCAGTTCCACAGACCCCAAGCCTACTCTCTACACTATGATGGATGCTGACCTCTCTCTCTGTCTAGGAGTGTTAGGCGTACCTCTTGCATGTCCCTGGGGCTCCCTGTTATGTCTTGGAGAAGCTTAATAGAGTCAAACTGCCCAGGCAGAGAGCTCACACAGGTGGCAGTTAGCTGGTAGGATTTATCCTTAGAATCAAATCACTTAAAAAAAAAAAAAAAAAAAAAAGGAAGAGATGATTTCCAAATCTGGCAGTTGAGTCAAGAGGTTGGAAGGTAGAGAGAGAATTCCAGCCCATTAAAACTAGACATCACTTTGCAGATGTCTGCTCCAATCCTACATTTTTCCAGGGTGGAAACCGAGTCTCTGTCTTGCTGTTATTTATGAAGTTGCTGGCAAACAGAAATGGAAACACCGCTGGGGTCTGAATTAGCCCCTTGGAGTCTTTGAGTGAAGTCATAGGGATTGTGGAGATGCAGGGCACCTGCTTTGCTTCTTTGAAGGGCCACCATAACAGCGTTGCTGTCGTCTTGCAGGTACGAAGCTTTCCAGGGTGCTGTCACAGCTGATCACCATCCCAGCTCTGTAAAGGCAGCCTTGGTTTTCCTGCTTCCCAGACTGAGGGTTCAGGGACACGTTCAAGGACAAGCTAACAGCAAGCAGCCACGGCAGGCCTTGGGACCCAGGCCAGCTGTCCTTTGTAGTGTTCCACCATGCCACTTCCCTCTCTGGGAGCAAAGTGCTGCTTTCTTTAGGATGCCCATGCAGTGAAGGCCAGGGGAAACAGGGCAAATGCACATTAGTTCCAGGCACAGACCCTCTGGAGGTCGTTTCTCAAAGTTGAGTTGTGCTGAGCAACGATTGTTTCTTCAGACTTTCAGATCCAGTGTCTTACGTCAGTGCAAATATTTCATGTCCTCTGTAAAACTCATGGGCAACACCAATGTGATGAATAAAAAAAACAAAACAAAACAAACAACAACAACAAAAAAAAACCCAACCAAATGCCTTAGCTACAAGAAAAAAAAAATAAAAGGAAAATAGTTTGAAACAAACTAATACATGGTTTGATTTGTTAATGCTTGTAGCCAACACCACTTGTGGATCTGACACAGTAGACCAAAGTCTCAGGATATGGTGTTCTGTACATCTAACTGTTAAAATGTTGATTTTTTTTTTTTAAGGCAAAGCCCATGCCTTATTCATGTGAGCATTTCCTCAGTGATGGGAGTCTTTAGAACAGAGAACATATTTATTTTATTCATGTTTATTCCATTTTGCACCTATCTGATGCTGTTGTGACAGGTAAAATCTGGGGCAGGGGAGTAGGGAGTAAGGTGCAAGTGGTTCTCACACCATCATAACCTCTGTAGGGCAGGGTTGGAATGGGGCCACTCCTGGTAAAGTGTGGAACAGCCTCCAAATAGCCTCCTTCCAGTACGGACGTCAGTTGTATTCCTGTAAGCACTAGTGTGCATTAAAACTTAGCAAACACATACTTTGTGTTTATATGCAATCTCAGATAATTACAAATGGACTTTCCTCAGACTGTTTGTTAAGGCTAGATGGCAGGGTTGGGGTGGTGGTGGGGTGTTGAGGCAGTGAGGCAATTTTTTTATAGGAGTCTTTCTACAAGTTACCATATTTTTGATCCACAGCCACATGCCTTGTGTCCCCCAAAACTATATGCACCAAATCCCTGTACCTCTTGGTACTTGTGGGTAGAGGTGCAACTCCTGGGAAAAGCATATGTAGAAGCTAATTTACAGATAAAGATGGTGTATCTGCCTCCATCTTTCTTTGTATTGCTGTTTATTTATTTGCTTATTTTTGGTGGGATGGAACCAGGGTCTTGCACATGCCAAGTGCTTTGCTGCTGATCTACGACTCCAGCCACTGCTTTGCTTTTGGTGAACATAATTTAACACTCATACTGGATGGTGCTTCATCTCAGGTTTAAAACTGATAAAATAAACACGTTCTCTGTTCTAAAGACACTCTCACCACTGAGGGAATGCAAATATGAATAAGGCCTGGGCTTTCTCTTTAAAAAACAAACAAACAAACAAACAAAAAACAAAAGCAAAACAAAACAAAAACAACAGAAAACCATATCCTGAGACTGGCTATGCAGAACAGAACGTTCTGGACTTCAGAAGAGGTGTTAAGTGTGAGGGTGGGGGCAGGGTGGACTTACAAGGAGGTAGAAATTTGGCTAGCCTTGAGCAACAGGCAGAAAACATTCAGTTGGAAATAGGGAGAATGGGCAACAAGCTGAAGGAACAGTGGGACCGGAAACCAGAAGCATGCTCAGGGAGCCCCCCCCCCCCCCCAGTAGCTCTATGTGTCTGGAACCTGGTTTGCAGGAAGAGATGGGACACATGGTTGGAGACATTGCCGGGACAAGATATAGAGGCCTAGGGAGAGATCTGAAGGGAGAGAGACAGCCAGGAGGCAGAGGATGCAAGTGTATGCACCACAGTGTCCCTGCTCCCTGAGGACCAGCCAGACCTTGAGCTTAGAGTTACTCACAGGAGACACTTGACTCACAGTTCTGCCTGCTTCCAGACTCAGCTGCACTCTCTGGGAATGCAGGTGCTATTTCTTTGGCTGGGAGAACAGCGGTCACCTCACAGTCTCTGTGGGATGAACGGTTTCCTCTGAACGTAGCTTTATGTTTCAGCTCTCAGAATAGGGCTTGGTGCTCCACTGTCTCAGGTGCTGGGGAGCAGACGGTTTGTGTCACTGAGAACAGGAGAACTTGGCCCAGTGCTTTGTATCTAGGTAAGCCACAGTGTGCCAAGGCTGGAAGAGGAGCCTGAGGGCTATGGAACACCTGCCGACACCTCAAATGTGCAGAGTCCAGGGGTATGCTTCATCTTCATTGGCCTCTCCACACCCTTCTTTCCAGCCTTGCTCCTTCAGGTCCCCAGTTTAGAGTTCAAGGTCACAGCCTGAGTAGTGTTGCCCTCTGGTGGCAGCTGCTGGATGTAGGGGACCACCTTCTAAGCCTAAACACTCCCCCAAACCTCTATGCCTCTGGGGTGTGGCTGATGTGGGTGGTCCAGAGAAGGAAGAGGCTGAAAGGACTTGGCCGAGTCCGTTCCTCTTAGGGATCCCAGTGGGGCAGCAGAAGGGTCTCTGGGATATGTGAGGCCATGGGTCATTCTGTTTCTGTGTCCAGGCCTAAGGCAGGAAGCCCAGTAAATTCTCTTCTCTCTTTTCCTTCCCCTCATCCTGAGACCAGCAGTATTGGTCTTCGCTTCTCAACTCTCCAAAGCATAGGTGTACCCACTTCACTTCCTGGGCCACTCTGGGCTCTGTCTATGTTTTCCTATTGCAAGGATGTGAACACTGAGGCTCAGGAGAAGGATGAGGCTGGCCCCAGGGTAGCAGTTTTACTTTGTATTTTGCCACTCTGTTCTAAAGCTGCTGTGGCCCCCAGCTGTTCACAGAGCAGTGTCCCAGAGCCTCTGGTTTCCACTTCAGCTGCACTGGCATAGCCCTTTTGTTGCTACCGGCAATCCTGTATTCTGAATGCAGTATATCC
This sequence comes from Peromyscus leucopus, assembly GCF_004664715.2. Taxonomy (NCBI): domain Eukaryota; kingdom Metazoa; phylum Chordata; class Mammalia; order Rodentia; family Cricetidae; genus Peromyscus; species Peromyscus leucopus. The sequence goes on along the minus strand of NC_051064.1, from coordinate 116,222,163 downwards.
AGAAGCCTCAGCCCCCTCAGCTGCTTCCTGACCTCTGCTGCAGGTGTGTGGTGCCCATAGAGGGAGCAACAACAGCTAACAGTCCTGTGAGCCTGTTTCCAAGGTATTTTCCCATCCACCATCTCCCTAAATGCTCACCACTGAAGTATTTTTATTATTCCATTATAGAACTAGGGAAAACTGAGGCTGAGAGAAGGGGAATGGAGGTCCAGCCCGAAGCCAGGCCCGGGACCCAGGGCCCCTGAGGATGAGCCCAAGACTGACTGAGCCTGGAGCATCTTAGGTGGGATGAAGGAAGTGGCCGTCCTATCAAGTTTGGGAAGTGATTTTACTTCAAGTCTCCCTGGGTCGAGGAGGCTTCTGTCTGAGAAGTGCTGTCTCCAGGCCCATGCCTGGGCTGAATTTGCCGAGGCCCTGGTGACATTCCTCATGACACAGAGACCCTGCTACCCTCTACTCCTTCCTTCAGACTGCAGTGGTCCAGTCCCCTGACTCAAGACTCCCTTAGGTTCATTTCTTTCTGTCTTCTCAACCCAGGCCCTTTCTGCTGTTCCTTTTTTCCCCTCCTCTCTCTAGCACCCTCTCTGTCTCCACATCCCTGCTTTCTCTCCACCCTTCCCTAACTATGTTTTTTTTCTCTGTTCCCCTGACCTCATGCATTCACTTCCCCAGCCCAACTATCTCCTGCCACCATTCCGAGGAGATAGGAGGTAAATAGAAGCCAGGAAGGGACACCAGAAGATCCCATGGTGCTTCAGCTTTCCTTGTTAGGAACTTGATCTTCAGGTTGGAAATGTTATTCCTCTTTATTTGTAACTGATCAGGGAGAAAGAATTGAAAAATGAGAAAAATATATACATGCATGACACACAAACACACACACACATACACATCACACCTACACACCACACTACACCCACACAAACACATCACACACACTCCACAGCACATACACATACACACATTACACACACCACACACACATTCACATCACACACACCACACACACATTCACATCACACACACACACATCATGCCACACAAACACATCACACACACACTACACTATACACACCACACACTACACACAGAAATGGGGGAGGAACAGAGGAACTGCTTCCGAAGACCAGAACCAACCAACATAAAAAAAGGAATTTCGGAAATAATTTTATTTTAGTGTCATAATGGTGGCCTGCCTGCTCACGTGGGTCCACAGCTGTGTGAGCAGCAGCTGGAATCATACCCTGGGCCCATCCTACCCGTTCTGCCTGACATTTGCCCAGCATCGAGCATCTCTAGGATGGAGGGAGGAGGGGTTCTAGTGGGCTTTGACAGCCTGAGGCCCCGACTCCCTTAGCTCACTGGTCTGGCAGGCCCAACCTCTCCCTGTCCACTCACAGCCCAGAAACGGCCAGGCTGTTCCTACCCTGAAGGTCCTCTTGCATCCCCAACCGTTCCCAACTCCTCCCTGTCCCAGAGCTTGCCACTTGGCTTCGCCATGTCTACTTGGTCATGCAAATCAGCCCCTTCTACGGGTCCCACTTGGTTATTCACTGGCAGTGGAGACCTACTAGAGAGGCCAGGGCTGTGGGCTCAGATGTGGAAATACCTGCTTGCAGATTTTTCTCCCCAGAAGAGAGGTTCTTGGTCTCTCTCCCTCAGGTCTCTCTCCATCTTCTTCGCTCCTTGTGTTTTGCTGTAGTTTGGTTCTTAAGTGTCCCCCAGGGACATGGTCATTTTTGTGGTTTGCAGAACTCACTTGGGCTGCAGGGGAGAGGACAGACTAGAGGGACAGGGATGTGGCTTGAAGAAATTTCCCAGCAGGCCTGAGCCAAGGAGAGCCACAGAGACGAGAGGCCAAGAAAGTGAAAAGGAGCAGTAACAACTCCGGTGTGAGAGGAAGCTAGCAGAAGGAGGCTCCCCCAGCAAAGCCCAGGCCCCAGTGGTGTGTAACACAGCTGTACAACACTTTCTCCAAACATGGGCAGCTCCCTCTGCCTGGCAAGGGTCATACATACCTCCTGGTGGTTGGCCATGCACCTACAAGGTCCCTGCTCTGGCCACCTTTTCAGCCTACAACCAAATCTATGCAAAGAAAATGAGGTCATTCCCATTATCTATGCCACAATGATATAGGCCCTGGCCCCCACAAGCCAGGCAATTCCCCAAAAATTCCCTGCAAGAGAAGGGGGGGTGTAAATTCAGCACATGGAAACACCAGGGTCAAGTTCATAATATCTTTTATTAATATATTATGCTACAAAAATATTTTTGGCAAAATAACATTAATAGCATCTTTCTTTGTCTTCTATTATACTCTTAAAGAACTCTTCATGACAATTCACAGGGGTGAGGGAAGAGGTGATAAAGAACACCACAAATATGGTGAGAGCTGAAGCCAGCTTGGTACAGTGAGGCACAACGGGATAGCCAACAAATCTGACACTCTGAGCTGGACGAAGGTTAAGGCCAGCCTCCCCACTGAGAGCCAAGAGCTCCACCCACCCAGCCTGGCAACCAGAGAGACTCCTGTCTAAGAGTCCCTGGTCTTTCACACTAGGCACCGTAGACTTGGATCCCCTTCAGAACTACATTCCTCACGGCAGGTCTGAGGATGGAGGGAGCCTTTAAGTAATGCTTTCTTGTCTGTCACATGCTCCCATCATGGCAGCCTGCGGGGCCTACATGGAAAGCTGGGCTAGGGAAGAGTAGAACCTCACCTTCAAGGAGACCCAAGATCATATACAGAACTTCCTCCTGGCCCCAGGAAACTCTTCCTATGGTCCATAAGGAAATGGAGGCTCAAAGAGGGGCAGGGGCTTACCTAAGGTCAGCAAGCAAAGGGAAGACGTGGCCCACCTCCCGAGGGGAAGGTCCCAGTCTGCCTTTGGAGACAGGCTGTGAGGGGCTGACATTCCCTGGAAAGGGCCAGGAAGGCAGCCAGGGGTCCTTCTAAGCCCTCTCTTCCCTTCCCTAGGTTTGGGCACAGACAGAAGTGCTCTGGGCTGGAGCCATGGGGCAAGGTTTCAACCCAGACCCCTCCTCCCCAAGAGATCCCCTGCCCAAGGGCTGCAGGCATTTCTGCCAGTTCATGGCAAGTCTGGCTGGGCTGTGGAAGAATGGGGGAGGGGGTGTAGGGAGGCTTGACTGAGGCCTGAATTTACCGGCTTAGACAGCCAGCCAGGGTGATATTTTTGGCTGCTTAGATGAATTTTTGGAAACGTAACAACGTTTAAAGAAGTTGAGTCATACTGAGCCAAGGGGGCACCTCCATGTCATTTACAACAGTCCTTTGCCAAGACTTCCAGCTGGCTACCACACCTTTAGCCGGAGGGTCTTGGGGCCTTGTATACCATGCTTTCCCCTCCAGCCAGAGAACTCTGCCCTCAGGTGCGGTCCTTTACCGGGTGGGAGGTGGAGGTTGTCTCAGAAAGAGAGCCAAGGCTGTCTTTCCTCTTTCCTAGCTCCAAACTTCTCTTCCTCCCTTGTCCCTCTTAGTGCATCTACAGAGCATCACCTTTGTGTTGAAGGACAAAGAGAAACTGACACATGACCCCACCCCATTAAATGGTTGGCATTCCCAACAGGGAGCAAACTCCTATCTAGACACCCCCAAGTATGGAATGTGGGCATGGTACTGGGTACTGGGACGGCACAAGGGCTCCAGGGGGACATCTTGGAGCTAGTGCCCCATGGGCTATCCTGACAGGATAAATGTTTGGAAGAAGGGAAGAGAGCTTCCCTCAGGGAGCATCATATATAAAATACTATGTATATTCTAGAAATAACAAATATGATTCCATCTGTCAGGTCCGGGGTGGGAAGGATGAGAATGGCCAGCCAAGGTCAGCTGAGCCAGGTTATGGAGGGTTTGGAATGCCAAGTGGAGGATCTGGTGTCTATCTCATGGTCATCACAACCCCAATTCTGGTTTTTGCCACCCAGCATGTCTTCTAAGCTACAACTCCTGCATAGAATGTCACCTTTTTCAAGACAGACTCTTTTGGTAGCAGTTCTTGTCTTTGGGATCTGTTGGGACAATAGATGGGACAAAGTACCTGAGCTCCCAGGCTTGCCCAAGGCTAGATGAGGCCAGGAAGTAGCAGGTAACCACATGTGAGATGAATATTCTGAGTCACCCTCAGTCCACACACGGCAGACTCTGGATCTTGGACCCAGGGGATTGGTCCCTGCACTTCCCTCCCTGATTCTTTTATCCTCACCACGTGCTAGTCACTTAATCTGCTGGGCTTCAGGCCTTCCATCTTTCTGTCTGCCTTAAAGTCAAAATGAAAGTCCTAAGAATACTCAAGAAACTCTCAAAGGTACAGGGCTCTGTGTTTTATGAGTCCAGCCAGCAAGATATGAGGTCTGAGAAACTGCTGATGGATTATTGGCGTTTTCAGAGCAGAATGAGAAGTTGAAGCGGCCTAGCCATACATTCTGTTTTTGTGCCTAAGGTCTCCTGGGATGTAGGCCAGAAGCTGAGTTTGCTACTTACTCAAACCCTGGCTTAGGAGAGATTTCCATGGACCAGGAGACTTTGGCCCTCGATGTCTGACCAACACATGATCTTTTCTAAGTCCATGCCAACCTGGAAGTTTGTTGATCTGTTGGCCTAGCCAGCCTGCATGCCCTTCCTTCCTTCCTTCCTTCCTTCCTTCCTTCCTTCCTTCCTTCCTTCCTTCCTTCCTTCCTTCCTTCCTTCCTCCCTCCCTCCCTCCCTCCCTCCCTCCCTTCTGTTATTTTTTATATAGGGTCTGGCTATATGGTTCAAGCTGTTTTAGAACTCACTATGTATCCCAGGCTGGCTCAAACTTATGATGCTCTTGCCTCAGTCTCCCAAGAAGAGTCATTACAGACATGTGTTCCTAGGCATGGCACATTGTCTTTCTTTAAAAACTTTAAAGTGGGGCTGAGGAAGAGAGTTTGGAACACCTCTTCACTTCTAATCTTCCTTAAGAAGGGATCTGGAAAGACAGTGACCTGATATCAGGGCTGGGACAGCAGTAGCCCAGGATGGCCCCACTGGTCCCATCTTGATGGTGAACTCTTCTGGGCCCAGGAGGGTAGGTATAATTCAGCCTGTATGTGTAACCCTGGCACTGTGCTTTCACAGTGATTACATGCTGCATTAATTCACCATTTTGGCCCCACGCCTGGCACAGGTCTGGGCACACAGTCAGGTGCCTGGACTGTTTCCCCAAATGCTTCATCTTTAATTAACCTCAAGCTTGATCTCCATACATCTCATGCCATACTCTGCCCCAAACAGGGGAATCTGGCCTGTGTGTTTCCAATTCCTTTACACTTATCTCATCCCAATAGCGCTCTGCACGATCCGTTTGATGTCTAACTTCTGAGCCTGCTTTAAAAGTCAGCTAAGCCCCTTCCCGCTCAGCAATAGGAAGTCACATTTTTTTGCCAAGGATAAACTGACTCCAGTCCTGGTTGAGGTCAAGTTCAGTTTACAGTGTGGTGCCCATGGGGCTGGCGGGACCCTGTGAAGCAGAGTTCTAGAATCCTGCCAGGTCTCAGGCTAAAACCTGTCCACTGGGGCAGAGCTGGAAAGAATTCTGATGCCTGCCAGGATGCCTGTGGGACCCCTGACTACCCAATGAGTTGCCCAGAATCCTGCCATCTCAGAAGGGAGAAGTCTGCCAACCTTAGCATGGCAGTGATGCAGCCAACCAGGCGCCATCAAGCCTGCCAGGGAAACCTATGTGCAGTGAGGTGAGAGAACAGGACTGGAGTCAACATGCCTGGCCCAGCTATGCCACCTTGGAGAAGTCTTTCCTCTTTCTGGACTGTAGTATTACTCTTACTGTTATTGACAGGTGAGGGGTCTTTCCTGCTGTCAGGATCCAGGACTCCTTAAATAATGAATGAGCTACAAGGCCCGCTTTGAGCCATGGGCTGAAATTCAGCCCACATTGGCCTACTGTGTCCCCAGTCAACTCCCTGCCTGCCCACTACCATCCTGCTAGAAACCCCTGGCTGCAGGAACCAGCAGAGGGAGCTGGTGAAACAGCCTCCTTGCCTGCCATGGGAAGCTTGGGAGGGTTCCAGTTTGGGAGATCTGCCTCCCCTGGCACTTCTCCAGACAGGAATAGGGGCAGAACACAGTCCGTGAGACAAGGATCGTTTTTCTATCACACTGATTTGGGGCGAGAGAGTAAACCTTGCGTGGATCCTTCACCTTCTTTTGGGGGTTCAGTGTCATCATTGAAACAGGGTCATCATATCTCACAGCACTAGTGTGAGGATCTACGAAGAAGGGAGAGTACAGAGAGCCTACCCTGTGGCAGGCTTCTGGCCCATGGCCCTCTTTACCATTGTTATTCCAATAATTGGTGGCTCCTGAACTCCATCACCCCTAAAACTGCCCTGTGCCCACTCCTGTCCTTCTGCCCAGCTCCCTTCACGCAGCTATGGTTTTACCAGCCTCTCTTAAATGGAAGCTGGACCAGTGCTACTGGATCATAAATCACCCACTTGCTTTGTGACTTTGGGTAAACCCCATTCACTTTTGGGTCTCAGTATAGCTATCTGACCACGGGACTGGGTTCACCTGCCTCAGTACCAATCTCCTACTTTGATGGAAACCTTACCAGGAGCTCCGGAGGGCCAGTCCACAGACACTCAGGACTTCAAAATAGCAGCATTCTTTTTTTTTTTTTATTTTTTAATTGTCCCTCCAGGGCCCCCGCACACATCCAGGGATGGGGAGGATGGTTGGCCACCATGCCTCTGGCTATGAAAATCAGCTTCACAAGAGCTGGGGCTGCCTTTCTGCCTGCCCTCAGAGGTACCTACAGTGGGAGAAGCCAAGCCTGACTAGGAAGCTTGGGGCCAATTCAAAGCCACAGTCCACACAGGTCACAGAGGTCACGGGAACCTGGGCTCCTTCCCTGGGTTGGTGTTGGGGCTAATTCAGGGACTATAACATAGGCTACATAAAAATAGTTTTTATCGATAGAATAAATACATTTTCTCTTTTAATATGGACACATATTTTACAAAAGAGCCCCATAGCACTATGGGAAATTAAGACCTTCTACAAAAAAGAAGATGTAATTTGGATGCAATAAAGCTCTGGTGTTTTTAAGGTCCCTGTCCTGTGTGAACTGCCTTGAGGTGTCAGCACCCTCTGAGGTGGTGTCAGATGGCGGGCGTGGTCACAGACTCCTGTGGCTTCTCTGGCTTCTCTGCAAGGGTGGTCAAGGTCAGGATGGCCCAAGGGTGTGTAGCAGGAAGGGGGCGACGATGGTGGCAGCGATGGCAGGGGGGAGGCCCAGTGTGGGCGCTGAGTCGCTGGTAGGCCCCGCAATGTCCTGCTGCCGGAGTTGGTGTGCGGGCTTGACAAAGGGCTTGGTGGTCCCGGAGCTGGGAGTAGGCTGGAGGGGCAGCGGGGGCGGCGAGACAGTGGTGCTGGAGGGAGGAAACAGTACCGGTCAGCAGCCTCCTCCCGGGAAGAGGAAAAGTCCAGAACCCCACAGCCAGCTCAGCTGACCTCCAAGGACAGGCTGGGCCCTACCTGTGACCAATCATGAGGGTAGGTCCCAGGCAGAAACGATTGCAAAGTCGAGGAGGAGATAGCTCTGAGGTTCCCAGAGTTCCACCTGTCTACAGGTGTTCTGCCCCCTTGTTGCTCCTTCCAAGGTCCTTGAAGGTGGCAGAACACACACACACACACACACACACACACACACACACACACACACACACACACACTTTAATTTTCACATTATCCTATCTGCCTTGGTTGGAGCTTCCCCCATGCCAGCTGTTCAAACAAGATTTCCATCGTCACAGTAAGCCTTCAGAATGGGTATTACCACCCCCTTTCAGCAACAGGGTGGGGGTGGGGGAGACGGACCTCGAGGACACTACCTGGTAGCCGGGTTCTGGGGCAAAGCAGGTTTGTACACCCACGGGGAGGAGAGGAAAGACTGTTGTCTCTCTCAGAGGAGGCAGGCATGGTGCTCCTAGAGTGTGTATGAAAACGAGGCTGAGCCAGGGGGTAGCACATTTTTGCTCACAGAACCCAGTGGTCTTTGTTTCCTGCCATGCTGGCCTTCAACCACATGGGGCTTGTCACGATCTCATTATATGGGGCTGCTTTACCCTCTGCCTCATCCCTGTCACATCCACTGCCTTGCTGTTACTGTCTCACTCACCTCTAGAGACTTGGCCCGGCACCTTGAAGAGCGAAGGCTCACATAAAACACTCTCCACTTCCCACTGACCTCACCGTCATCGTGGGACATATGCTATATGAGGGTTCAAGAACAGGTTTCTACTGAGGAGTCTTAGAACAGTGCCTGGCCCTGGGAGGTGTGGGAAGGCTTGTTTTCTGTTTTGTTTTTTAAATCGATCCACAGCCAATCACTAGACAGAGCTAGACAGGAGTCCAGTCAAAGAGAGAGAAGAGGGATTCTATGAGCAAGTGCATCAGGATCATGATGGGAAAACATGCAGGGACAACCAAACCAAACTAGTGGGAACTCATGAAAGTTGGATCAAAGGCTGTGGAGCCTACATGGGACTGGACTAGGTCCTCTGCATGGTGACACAGTTGTGTAGCTTGATCTGCCTGGGAGGCCCTCTGGCGGTAGGATCAGAATCCATCCCTGGTGCATGAGGGGGCTTTTTGGAGCCCACTACCTATGATGGGACACCTCCTGCAGCCTTGAGGCAGGGGGAAGGGTTTGGACTTGCCTCTACTGGATGTGCCTCCCCATAGGAGGCCTTCTCTTGTGGGTGGGAATGGGAGGTGGGTTGGGAGGGGAGGCTGGGGCTGGGGGTGGGGTGGGAGGAATCTTCGATTGGTGTGTAAAATGAATGAAAAAATTTTCTTAATAAAAAAAACCCATCATTAATATTTTTGTGTCTCTGCCTCTTCCACTAATAACATCTTTCATTTGCAATGTACTTCTGAGTCACCATGCTCAGTACAATACCTGTGCCACATTACTGTTTCTGTTGAGCTTGAAGGAGATGAGGATTCTTAACTAGATGAGCTGCGCTGGGGCCATCTGTTTCTGTAGCATGAACTGTGAGCCTTAGTGAAGTGCACTGTTTCCTGGTAAGACCTTGAACACTGATGTGCAGGTTCCAGGGTCAGACTGAGGCCTTGCTGGCTGTAGCCCCTGGAGGGGATTAATGCCCGTGCCTAGTAGAGGTCATTACCTCATCCTCTACCCTCCTCCTCTTGTCTAATGAAAAAGAAAACTGCAAGTAACACACACACACACACACACACACACACACACACACACACACACACACACACACCATAAAAGCCCATGCCTAGCTGCTGCTGTGTGTCCCATCCTGGGTAGTTGGGAGGCTCTGAGGGTTAGCTTCAGGGCAGTGGGCTAGGTGCCCTGTGAGGTGGCTGGAGCCAGGGCCCAGGCTGTCCTTGGGGGGCAAAACCAAATGGGAATTACGTCTCACAAGGCACCTATAGGCATTTTCTTTCACACTTTGAAAAATAAAGATGAAAACTCTCCCTTGGAGCCCAAGTGGGGTTTTTATTGCTTGGAAAGAGTCCCAGGAAAATGAAGTGGGACTGGGGGGCGGGGATGAGCCCCTCTGAACACAGCCTCCCCCCTTCCTTCCTAGCTTACTCAGCTCACAAAGTTGGTCCCCAGTCCAGGTCCCCACCCCCTCCCAGGCTCATGCTGGGGAAAATTGTCTCATGGCACAACGGTCTAGAGGCCAAACCAAACACACGGCACATTCCCAGGCTCTGCAGATGGCTGGCACTGGGGGCTAAGTCTGCCCTGAGCAGACAGAACCCCAAGTGTGAGAAGGCCCCTCTGGCTGACTGGAAGACAGAGCTCTGTGCAAGTCTGGGTTACCTCCTTGGCTTGATCTGTAAATGTGGGCCAATACTGTTTTCTAGGCCTCAGTTTCCTGCTCTATACAGAGAAAGGGCAAGAATGGAATTAGGGACTTTGAACTGCTTCCCAGCAGTAAAAGCCGGAAGTAAGAACACAGGCAGAAATCCAAGGGCAAGTATAGACAAGTGAGGCTAGTTGCCCGGCACTGTCAGTTGCCACCCCTTCCCGGAGGTTCCCTGGAGCAAGGATGAAATCTGGCACTAGAGGTCTGGAAGATCCCTCCAGGACTCAGTCCTGGGCATCACTGACATTAATTTTCTTGCTAATATGAGGAGCTGGTGGCTAACTAGGAGGCGCAAATGTACTTTTTGCTCTTTGAAAACTAAAGATGAAACACCCCCCTACCCCCCCCACCACCCCCTGCCAAAGCCTAGAGTTTTTTATTGCTTGAGTGGGGTCTCAGAGAAGTGATGGGGGGAGGTGGTTGGTGAAGAGGACCTGCCTCTAGTTGCTTCCTTAGAGACCCTCAGAGAGATGCAGGGGGCACCAGCCTTGGAGAATGCAGGGCCTGGATGACAGGATCCTCTAGGTCATCACTGCAGGAGAACTTGTGATTCTTAATTGGATTTTGGCCGCTTTGGGCCAAGAAGTCAGATGTAGGCAAAGACCCAACTTGCTCAGCTTGCCTGCTGCTTTCCCCTGCCTCCACCCGGTACCTGGAGCCTATCAGCCTTCACATCTTGTGCCATGATTCCTTCCCTGGGAATGCATTTACTCTTCCCTCAACCTTGCAGACTGTGGGTTAACTGTCTGATGCATTCTAATTGCTTCATAGTGGGCCAGAGGTGGAAGAAACTTTCTGTCCTGAGATGGAAAATGGGCCCCTAGATGGGAGTTGCCAGGGCCTTGTATAGCTGAGGCTCCAGAGCCTTTTTGGTGACACTGTCTTGGGAGCCATATGTCACTGTCTACCACCAGCACTAATCCACAGTAACGGGTGACTGGTGTGTGTCCAACATGTCTTTGCGAAATTGGGGGTGGTGTTCCACAGCTCCCACCCATTGGCTCACTGATGGCTTTAAGTCTAAGACACACTGAAGGCCTCAAGAAAGAAGCACCTTGCTAGGGAGACTGATCCCAAGTCACCTCAGACCAGAGACTCTGGAAGTAACATTAGCAGCAGCCACTTCAGGGTCGCTGAGGGGTTGACGTTGGCTTTACTGGCATCTCCTTACTGACAAAGCCCTGTGGGGTGGGACTGCAACACTACTGTCTGATTCTTTCAGTGGTTTTTTTTTCCTCTTTTTTGATGACTGAATGACTTCATTTTCCAACTCTCATGGGGTACCACCCACTTCAGGGGGGGGGGTTCTGGCCTGGCAAGGACACTTTAGCTACCCTGGACTACCCCACATTGTGAGGAATGAGAGGAATATCTTGAGCAGGACAAGCAGCAGACAGGAGGTGTGCAGATCCCTTCTGTACTGTGTTCCCTCCCATCGCTGAGGGCTTTGACATGTGCACCATGTACGTCCTGTACTTGCCTAGTGGCACTCACCAAGTCTGCTACATACTGATGCTCACCTCTGGGCCAGGCTTTGGCCAATGCCCAGCAGCTGGAAGGTATTCTCTTCTCTAGACCTGTGCATCCTCAACGTGCTTCCAACCCAAATGTTCCAGTCACTGTGCCTCCATCTGTTTCCCTCTTACACACACACACACACACACACACACACACACACACACACACACACACACCTGTGTGCTTGCAGACTTGGGGACACGGAGAATGAGAGCTGGCATAGCCTCCAGAAACCAGCCAAGGCCCTAATGGAGCAGGAATCACTTTAGGATTGCCGCAGGCCCATGTTTTATGGGAATGGTCTCTGTCCTGGCTTGCCCTGGTCACACCTTTCCATGCTGTCTCTATCTGTGCTCAGAGGTAAGGGATTCCTGAGAATGCTCCGCTGCCATGCATCCGTCTGTGGACACGCTCAGCCCTTTCCACGGGTCCCCATAAATCATCCTGCCACAGGCCGCTGCTACTCTAAACTTCCTCCACTCTGTTTACATCTTGGGGTAATGAGGGGCGAAGGGAGGCCAGCCTGCTCCAGGTGGTGTCCCAGCCAGGCACTCACAGCCTGCACCCCTGGTTCCCTTCTCCTCAGACTCGAGCATACAAAGACCCTTCCCACCTAGTGAGGCCTCGGGTGACCTGTGGCCGTCCAAACCAGACCTGTGCCCAGGATTCTCCAGCCTAGAAACAAAGGCAGAGAAATGTAGTGTGGACAATGGTGCCAAGAAAAGGGCTCCCATAGGTGGCTAGGGCAGATAGGAGAGCTCAGCCAGGTGAGGATGGGAAGAGCACTTCAGTGGTGGGTGGCGAATATGAACCTGAAGAGTTGGAGGACAGTTCTGTGTCTCCATCTCTCAGCAAAATCACTGATCTGGATGACTCTGATTCCTTCCCTGTGAAACAGGCCTGCTTCCTGTGACTCTGTATAGGACTATGAAGTGATGGATGTAAGTGCCCGGCACAGTGAGAGCTTCACAAAGGCCCGCTTGCATGCCACCCTAAGCAGAGAGAAGCAATAGCATGGGGGGGGCAGCATGGGACAGCCCAGGGTGGCCCATAACCTAGAGAGGATCCAGTGGAGGTGGAAGGCGGAAAAGAAGGGGAGAACCCTGAGGCAGGCAAGACCAGAGACCAGAAGACCCTCAGGGGCCCTGGTGTAGGAGTGTAGATGGAAGACGGGCAATCAGAGGTGGAAGTGGAGAGCCAGCTCCAGCTGGATTTCAGAGCAAAGTGAGAAGTGGAATAAAACAAATCTCTTTGTCAGAAGGGCTTCAGATGAGCTCCTCTCTTGTCCTCTGCTCCTTCTCAGAAAACTGGAGACTTGGGGAGTCTGGGAAGGTGGAATGGGTCCTTTGCACATGGGAGGGAGCCTGTGCCCTGTACTTGGACTTCCCAGGGAGTACAGGGCCCGCTTTCTCAGGAAGCAACGAGGAACTTTAAGAACGGCTCTTTGGTGGAACATTCTCTTCCAGCCTGAGCAGAGGGAGGTGCATCAGCCAACCACAGTTTTACCTGCTGGGGTGGAGAAGGGTTTCCCTCTGCCAAAGAAAAGCTGCCTTCTTCCCCGGAAGCCAGGGCCTGCATTCCAGATCCTCTGTTGTAAAAAGGAAACTGTCCGGTGTCGTTTGTCTGCCTTTCCCTTTCAGACACAGTTAGGGACTGGGGGCACATTACCAGAGCTGACAGCCTAGCCTCCTGTTAGTTACCCCATGAGTTAAGAGTCCTCAATTGACCAGGACTGTGAGTGAGTGACCAGACTATTCAGAGCTCCTAGTAGACTGCTGGTAGCCTGTAAGCTTGCCCACACCTGAAAGATGGAGCTTTTTAAAACTCTAGACTCTTGCACCCAGTTAGGCAGAGTAGCCCACGCTGGGCACCCAATCTTAGTGTGTCTCAGCCAATAAAGCTACAGTGATGCCTCTGTGGTGGCATCTGACTCTCCGCAGAAGTACATTCTCCAGTAGCCCACAGGAGGCGCTGTGGCACCAACACCTAAAGGCTCAGTGGCTTTGATGCCTACCCATTAGAAGTCTTTTCATGATAGTGCATGCCATGCTCTTTGTGATGAGGCCTGGACTACATCAATCTCTTGTCACTAGCTCAGTCACCTGGCCATAGAAGAGCCAGGAAGTGGAAGGTACTGGTTGGTCAGCTTCTGGGTCCCTGGGTGGCCCGGGACAGGCTCTCTGGCTCCATATCTTGGTTCATATTCATGAATACACAGTTGGGCCAGAACTCCCTAGAGCTGCTTGGAACCTCCTGGAGCACACACCCCAGGCCTCTTCCCTCTGACTCTCAGGCGTGAGGTCTGTGTGGGGCTGAAGATTTACTTACTTAACAAGTACCCAAGGTGATTCTGTTCAGGATGCTGAGGAAAATTCTGGATGACATTAAGATCCGGACTGGAACTCTGGGTTCTGAGGTTCCACTGTCTAAACATCAGATCCAGGAATGGGCTACCACAGTGGGGAGGACTCCGGTCCATTCCTGAGACATTCCTTAGTGACACTATTCACTATATGTAGGGATTTCTGCCATGCAGCTGACTCAGGGAAATCGCTCTGGAGAGGAACTGAGTGAGGGGTGTTAGACAGAATCTTGGAGCAACAGGAGCTTTGGCGACAGGCTGAGGCAAGAGGTGTCAGCGGCAGGAGGAGCAATATGGGAGGAGGGTGGGAGAGTGCCAGAACCTCAGGCTGTGTTCTGTACCTGCCTGTTTACAGAAAGGCTCTCAGTGACACTCTGGAGCCACAGCGTCCCTCGCCTGGTGTCCCTTTCTCTCACGGGGTAGGGGCCCCTCAGAGTGTCTGTTCTCTGGTGTCACTGCTCACACATTCCCAGCACAGAAATCTGACACTTTATGGCATATTCATCCTGCCGTGTTTGCTCCTGCTTTTATCCCCATCCATGGGACAAACGGATCAGGGGCAGGCCAGGCATGGTAGACTTCTGTTCGTGGCGCCGGAGGATGCTTCCACGTCTTCCTTTCAATTTTAACTAATTAACCGAGTAATTACTGGCTGTCCTGGGGATTGAGGCCAGGGCCTTGTGCATACCAGGCAGGAACTCTATCATGATGCGACATCCTCACACTTCTACTTTTTATTTGGAGACAGACTCTTACTAATTGCCAAGGCTGGCCTCGAACTTGCTATCCTCCGGTGTCAGCGTTTCAGGCCCCATGCCACTTTTAAACTGCAGAGAATTCTACTTGCTGTTATGCCGAGAATAAACCTCCAAAGTCAGATGTGTACATGTTCGATGCGCCCCAGAAGGTACCCCTGGAGATCCTCAAGAGTCCGGGAAGACTGCCTCTAAGCTTCCCCTCTGACCCCTCTGTCCCTGCTTGCTCAGAGCAGGGTCTGCGGCAGTGCCCTAGGCCCCAAGGGAGGCTGACAACTAGCTCCTAGGCAGCCTGTCCCTTCCCAGCTCACCTGTCCTCGATGCGGACCCAGAGGTCGTTGAACTGCCTCGGCCGCTGGTGTTTGTTCAGCCTCTTGCGCCACTTCTGGCGCCCGAACTCCTCCAGCTGGCTAAGGCTGTCGGGGAGCAGGAGGTGTGGGGACAGGACTGGATCTTCCTCCTCAGGAGGGCTGGTGGGGGTTGCTGAGGTTGCTTCTGGGACTGCAGCAGCTGGGGTTGCTGGGGCTGGACTGGCAGCAGAGGTGCCCTCCGGAGAGGGGGCTGGGCTCCCAGTAGCAGGACTGCAGGGTGGAAGAGAATATGAGCATGCCATATATACAATGGGGGGATGCAGAGGGAATGTCATTGAGGAAAGGGAAACGGCCCTGCTGGGGCAGGCTGGAGGGACCCAGGGCAAGCACTGTCTGTTAGAGTGGGAGACACAACATGGATTCACTCTTTCATCTTCTAGTCCATGAACTCCCTGCAGCCAGCACTTCCTAGAAATTAAGTATCAGCAGTGACCCAAACAGATGCCCCCGCTGCAGTTCATACCCCACAGTGGGAGACGGAGTCAGACACACAGAATATCACGTGGACACACTGCTGAGGAGGAGAACATGAGCATATGGCAGAGACAGGTGTGGGAGCATAGGGATGGACAAGGAGGTCTATGCTTATTATTTCATTTTGATCAAGGTTTCATCAGCAGTACCCCTGGCGGAGGAACTCTAGGTGAGTTATCTAACTTTGCTGTGCCTCAGCCTCCTATAACATGGGGGTATGATGGTCCTGTACCTTCCCGGGGACATGGTGAGTTTATAGGTAAACACAGGTGAAGGGCTTAGAATAGTGCCTGGCAGTGGCAGGCAGCCCAGGCCACTGAGTAGCTTATGATGGTCAAGCTGTTTGTGTGCATTGGATGTCTATGGATCATCTTTTGAATGGAGGCAGGATAGGGATGCCACTGGAGCTCAACCTGAAGACTGATACATTCAGTCCACATCCCACTTGGTAACGCATGGCCCAGATTGTGGATGGGTAGCGCTTGGAAAGGGGATGGAAGAACATTGCTACCCGCTTCATCAGGATGGTATGGTGGTGAATGAGCACCGCCATTCAGCACAATGCCTGATACCTACAAAACCTCTCTGACGCGGGTCACCAAGCAAAAGGACCTGACTGTGCAGGCCCTCAAGGGTCATTTAGTCATGTTTGTGGAATTCGTGCTCAAAGTAGGGGTATGCCTCTCAGCCTGCAGACACTCTCTCTTTTATTCTTTGCCTTCTGTCCCTCCAAAGGAATTCCTTGGGGACATCTGGCCCCCGAGGTTTAGAAGTGGTTTTAGGAATTGTGTCCAAGCAAACAGCTTGCAAGGGAGGTGGTACCCAGGACTGAAAGCAGCCTCTCCTCCCATCCTACCCTCACACTGCAACAGTGAGTGGGTGAGGGGCTTCTCTCTCTTTGAAGAGAAAAAGGCCATTGGCTCAGCTCATCCTCCCCCAGCCCCCATGGCAACTCCAGACTCCCAGGGTCCAGGCTATTGGAGATGCTGCAGCTGTTGAGGAGATAATTCAAAACAGTCAGACAAAAAGATAGCTACAGGAAGCACCTGTGGCCAAGGATGGCTTTTATTGTCGTTGCCTCCTCAGCTTCCCCACCCCCTCTGCCCTGCTAGCTCCTTCATCCCCCTGTACAGGAGACTAAGGCTGAGAGTTCTCTGAGCAGAGCTTCCAGCAGAGCCGGTGGGGGCAGAGGAGGGGATCTCCTCCTCTAATGCCTGCGCTCCAAGATGAATAGGAGCCTGCTTGCCTCCCTTGCCTGCCTGGCCACACACAATGAGCTTCAAGGGAAAGATCCTTGGGGGTGTGGGGAGAAGGGTGAAGTGAGAGAACAGGAGGGAACTAGAGGAATGCCTTGACCCTGAGGCTACCCTGCATCCCTTATTCCCCAAATACACCTGCCCTAGTTCCCTCCAAGACTTCTGGCAGAGCTTGGGGAAAGTGGTGGGAGGCTGGGATGGAGTCCCAACACTGAGGCTCGTAACTTCCTATAGAAGTCACAGGGAACTGGGTGTGTGTGGTATGGAGCAGTCTGTGCTCTGGGGACCCAAGAGAGCTTCCTCTCCAAAGGTCAAGGTCTCAGTCACTCTTGAGCTCCCTGTGCCTAGAGTAGGTACTAAAAGTAGTCAGGAGCTGAGGGAGGCCACAGAACCAGACTGTCGTACAAATGTGTCCTTCTGCAAGTGAGTTCACAATAGGCTCAGATGCCCTAAGTCAGGAATATTTACAGTTCCTACCTTGCCAGGATATGGCAATGAGTTAGACACATACAGAGTGAGTACCACATGGAGTAGCCGCCAATACCACTTGTCTGCTTGTCTGTGACTAAGGAAGCATTTTTTGGTCTTGTAGCCATAAGGCCAGGGGCTGAAATCACAAAGGGGCCATCCTTGTGGGTTGGTGAGGTTCCTGCATAAACGCATAGATCTCTGAGTTTGAGGAGCCTGACACTTCAGGAGATCTCGAGTCTGGTTATTGCCCGATGCTGGAACTATAGAAGCTGAGACAGGCAGAGCTGGGCCCTGCCCCGGGGAAATTTCCAGGGTGGTGATAGGCGGGGTGGTCTAGAATAGGAACCCACACAGGAAGAGGTTGGGAGAGGGGCTCTGTGGGCAAAGTGAGAGTGTCCTGGCAGGAGAGTTGGAAGCTAGGAGCACAGACTGAGGAGGCAATGGGGAAGATACAGGCAGGAAGCAGAGGATCATCAGTGGGTGGGACAGCCAGAGGGCTGTGCAGTGGAGATGGACACAGGGAAGAAAACAAACTGTAGCCTCTTCTTCCCAAGGCACCATCTGCCATGGCTGTCCATTGGCTTTCAGCATGACTGAGGTCACTTATGCCCCTGCCCAATCTACTTGTATCTGAACCCCAAGCATCTTACGAGTCCTCATTCTGCCCCCATTCCCACTGCACCAGGCAATCCCCAACAATACTGCATACCAGCCTACTCACCCCATCTGTCACCTTCTAGTCACAATGCTTGGTCCGGCCTATTCCCAAGAGGGACCCCATCTCACAGCATTCTGCTTCACAGTGCTCCCTGAGGCCTGACCAGGTCACCGGGGCAGTGACCACAGCATGTGGTGAGGCAGCAGTCAGCCAGCCCGCTCCAAGATGCCACCATATACCCTGATGCTTACCTGTGGATGGCTTGCCCAGCAGGTGTGTGGTCCACCTCCAGCCCTGCCTGTCTTAGGACATCGATGACAGTGTTGTTCCCCAGAAAGTGACCTGGAACAGAAGATACAGCGTGGTCTCAGCCACATGCCAGGTTGTCATCCAGTGGATATACGGCCATCCCTTGGGTTTGTGTCTGGGCTAATGAGTTATACCAGTGGAGGTTCCCCAAGGGTCTCCTGGATGGGCATCGGGACAAGGAATGCACATATGTCAGCAACAGGGTTCCTTCACATCCAGGTAGTGTGTCCCAGTAGGGAGATATAAACCTGGTCCACCCAGCCTGTATTCACACCCCAGCTCTGCTCACAGGCTGCATCTCTGTATGCTCCAGTTTCCTCACCTGTTAAGTGGGAGTAATTATAATCACCTTCTCCAGTCTGTGAGGCCTCCAGAGATCAGAGGCTGGTGTGCAGCAGCCTATTGCATCACTGTGCCTAACGCCACTAAGCTGACCCTAGGGCCAGTCCACCTAAGGTGGGTAGCCTACAGCAGTCATGAAAGGCCTAGCTCTAAGAAACCCCTCAGCTCCACAGGTCTATGGCTCCTCTTTGTAAACTCCATCAGGAACTCATGCCTCCTTTCCTTAGTGCCCCAAGAGCCCTCCAGGGGGCAGAGACCACCTTGTCATAGCCTTACACATAGTCTTACACATGCTCAGCATGTGCTGGCTGGGTCTATGCATTTAGATTAATTTCTTCACCATTTATCCATGATTGTCTACATACTAGAGAAGCCATAAAACCCTCCTGAATGCAGGACCCCAATAGACATGACCTAAAGGTGGTGCAAACAAAATGACTCTCCTAACATGGTCTTCTGCATGCGTGTGCGTGTGCGTGTGCGTGTGCGTGTGCGTGTGCGTGTGTGTGTGTGTGTGTGTGTGTGGTCCATCTCACCTCCCACCCACTATCGATTCTCTCAGCAAGCATTTACAGTGCACCTGCTCCATATGAGATACCATAAACACACAGAGAATTTAGTCCAGGGCCCAGAAGAAGGGAGTGAGTGGTCTCCCTTTACCAGCACACAGGTAAGATGTCTGCACCTCTTCAAGCTCTGGTTAGGGAGAGTTCAGGGGAGGCCAAGTGATTGTGGACATAGGACAGCCTGGGTTAGGCCCTGCCCTCTTCCCAAGCCCTGCCTCCTGGCCTCAGTCTCCCTACGCTTGCTGTATGAGCAGTTTGGGTTGGCCTATGCTTCCTGAGTGCTCCAGCATCTCCCCACGCTGAGTCTGCCTCATGGTTCCACATGCAACACTGCCTTCCTGCTTACATTTAGCTCGGAACCTGGGCATGGGAAGCAGGGGGTTTGATCACTGTCCCCTGACTCTGATTGCCTGTGACAATTGGTGACAGGTAAGAAGCAGGAGGGTCAGCATGCTGACAGCCCCAGGGAGGTGGAGAACACAGTGGACAACCCGGCAGGCAGAGACAAGCTCCTGACACAGAGGGAGTCTGCGGGGCCTGTGCAGTGGCTGGAGCGGAGGGGCCATGCTCAGCTTGACACACCTCCCCAAGTCCAGCCATGTCTCTCTAGCTGGTCAGTCAGAGTAGCTGTGGTTCCACCTGGAGATCACTGGAATGACTACCACACAGGGAAGGCTGCTAAGGGTTCTATCCAGGATCTGCTACTCTTCCTCTGAACCCCTGGGCATGTAGGGGACCTCCCAGTGTCTGTCTTCTCTAGGTCAGAGGGTGAGGTTGGAGTGCAGGATGAACATGGCTCATTTCATGGTCCATGGGGGAGAGTTTTGTTTCATTAAAAACCCCCATGAAAAGATATTCCTCTTTCTCTACTACCCTTCCCTCCCTCCTCCTTTCCCTTCCTCTTTTTTTTTTTTACTTTCTTCTCCTCTTCCCCTTCCTTTTCTCCTTGATTCTCTCCTCTTCTCACTTACTTACAGCATTGGTTTAGTGAGCATTGACTATTGCAGATCCCATGACATAAGTATATGACTCTGGTCTGTATTGAGTTAAGAGAGCCTAACCAGCACACAGGCTGAGGGAGAGACACAGGCTTGTCCTCAGCATGCAAAGTGAAGGCCAGATTCTGGGGGACCTGATCATACCTGTGCTTCTGTGTCAAGATCCTGCCGGCTTTGTCTTCTCCCAGTCTTTGCAAACGCTGCTGCCCTCCACTTGGAGCCCCTCCTCCCGTCTCCACTGGACTCCCATCCTCACCTAGCAGTACCGCCTTCTCCAGGAAGTCTTCCCTGTCACTACACTAATGCCTCACACACGTGCACAACTTCCTGTGATGTCTTGTGCATTGTAGGTCGTTCCCAGATCCCGAAAGCCAGATTCTGAGACAGAGAGGGGCTCCCGGTGGAGCGATGTGAATCCTTCATGCCCAGCCAGTATTCCTGACATTCCCCCTTTCTGGTGTTCGGTCTCATGAGACCCACAGCGGCAACTTCATAGTGTCCAAGCCCCCTTCTGGCCTGTGCATTTCTCATCATGCTCTTACTCTTCTGGTGACGCTCTTGGTGGGCTTTCTTCTGCCCAGTCCAAGTAGGAGCCTTGGAAACTTGCTCTTGGCCTCTTTCCTCTTCATCCTGTTCACACTCAGCTACCAACCTCATCTCTGGTAAGTTCGGTGACCCACAGTATTGATGACTCTGGAACTGCCCTCTACTTCAGACATAGTGGTGCCCAGTGGCCCATGGACATTTCCACCCAGCCCTTCCATGGAGGGAGCCCACCAACCCTGCTTTCCCTCTCTCCAGGCTGGCACTCTGACTCCACTGGACATTGCTAATCAAGCTACACTGGCCCTTATCCTCCCACAGCCAGCAGAGACCCCCTGGATGTCACCTCTCAAATACACCAGACTGCCCAGCCACTACCACCTGCAGCAGAACTCCAGAGATCACCGTTCTTTATTCCCTTCCCACTGCAGCTAACCTGACCTGCCCACAGCCCAGAGCTGACTCTGTTGGAACATGCTCTCTAAGAGCCACCTGATGGGGGTGGGGGTGGGATATAAGCTTTTTGAGGGTGGGACCATGCCTGATTCATCTTTGTCCCCAGAGTTAAGCCCAAATCTGGCGCACCACCGTGGCTCCATGAATGTTTGTTGAATGAATGAGTGACACAGCTTGTTACTCCACATCCTTTCCATGAGCTCATCCTGTCCCCAGGAGACCCGAGTTTCCCCTGTCCTTGTAGCCCAGCCCTAGCCCTTGGTGATTCTCCCCAAGATCCCACCAGTTCTAGGAGCTTGGCCCCTATGCAGGCCAGAGTCAGGGTCCAGCGGATGCTGTCCCTAGGGGTTGGCAGACAGGGCTTAGGCTTGCCTCCAAAGTTGGAAATTCTGGACAAGGCACTACCCCCATGCTGGAACCTGCAGGCAAGGTGGTGGAAGGTTTCCAAAGGGGCCCCACGATGTTGGGGCTCAGCCTGCTTGGCTTGCCCAGCCTCCCTGGGGCTCCTGGCCACCACTCAGCATCTCCCTCCAGCATTAGCTTCCAGCTGTTCTCTGGCCAGCTCTCTCTGCAGGAAGACACGTTCCATTTCGATTGCCGAGTCCAGAGAGGACCACAGAAGAGGAAGGCGAGGGTGGGGCACAGGGAGCCAAGGAGTCAGGAGGGAAGCAGGAAGAAAAGCAGAGGGACTATCACAGGGTAGAGGTAGGGGTGAGTGGGGAGAGAACTCCAGGACCTGGGAAGCAAAAGAAGGCAGAGAAGAGGAGCCAGAGACCAGCTGTAGGAAATGCAGCTTCAGAGACAGAAGAGGGAAGAGGAGGGGGGGGGCGGTGGTGGGGAATAGCAGGACAGAGATGGAATGACATCCATAGCGAAAAGGAAGAGGATGAAGCGAGGAAGAGGAAAGAGGATCAGAGTTGGAAGCAAAGAGCACACTGGGGAGATGGAGATAGCCCCAGGATGGGTGGTATTAGATGGACATCAGGAGGATCCGGGTTCAGGGAGTACAGAGCGTCAACACTGAGGGGCGGGGCTGCCCTTGTCTCCCTGAGGAAAACCAGGGGTCACTTACAGATACACACACACACACACACACACACACACACACACACCACACCACACCACACCACACCACACCACACCACACAGGAAAGGGGCAGTGAAATGTTTCAGAGCTGAGAAAAGGTTTCTTTTTTCTGGGTGCATGACGGGCTGTGCCAGTACACAAGGCGTTGGGAACAGAGAGCACAGTCTGGCAGCCCTACCTGCCCCTCCAGCATGGGTACGTAGGGCAGGGCAGAGCTTGGACACAAAACTCCACTCACCAATGAACCCTGTGGCCTTGAGTAGGTCCCTTTCTCTTTGTGTCTCAACTTCCCCACGTGGGGTTGTCCCACTGGCCTCCTGGGCCTCCCTCCACCAGGTAGTAACCTGAACACATGGAGCAAGCCTCCAAACCATCCTCGAAGTAGCCCTTGAAGGTGCTCCCACTTTACAGATGAGGAAACTGAGGCTCAGTGAGGGGAGCAGGACTTGCTCAAGGTCACACTGCTGGGAAGAGGCTAAGCTTTTTGGGCTCCCTCCCAGAACTGCCCCAGGTCACAGCAAGCTCTGTCACGCCCACTCTGAAGCACTTGGCAGCTGCTGAGATACCAAGATCATGGTTGGGGGCAGGAAATGGTCAGAAATGTGTGTACCTTCCAAGGTTCAGCAGATTGGAGAGGAAAGTGTGTCAAGTGCTCAGCATGAACAATGCTCCAATTAACAGGGCAATTTCAAGACTGCAGTGGGGGGCTGGGTGGCGGAGGAGGAGAGAACCAGATGTTCCCCCGCACAGGCTCCAGAGTAACTCGGGTGCCTTCGGCCAGCACACATGTTTTCTCTCCAGTGAGCACGCGGGTTTCCAGTTTTCTCCTCCTGGAAGAGGCATCCCAAGTCCGTATTTATGTTCCGTCTGAAATTAATGCAAGGGAAACTTTCAAATGCGAATCTCACTGCCAGGGCCTCCGGCCGGATATCAAGCCGGAGCTGTGTTTGTTTTCCCTAGGAAGTGTGACAGGAGGGATGGATAATGAGGGGCACCAGGGCTTCTTGTCTCTCCCGGACCGTGCGGAGGGGAACTGGCTGACCTGGGCCTCCTCTCCTGCTCTGCAGTCCCCAGCACAAGGCTGAGCCTTCTCAGTTCCTCGGGGACTCTGACTTGACACTGCCTCTGGCGTAGCCAGCTTCATGCCAGGATCTGAGACACACTGTAGTCTCTACCCATGAAGAGGGAGACAAGCACACACAGGACAGTGATGAAGGGCACAGGGATCAGGGAAGGAAGATGGAGGGATGATGGAGAGGGTAGCTGGGAGGGCATGGTGCCAGAGAGTGTAGGCAGAGAGGAGAGACGTTGGTGTGTGCTGGAGACAGCAGTGGTTCTGCAGTTGAATATAAAGAGGAAGAGGAGGTGGGTACTGTGAGGCCTGGGGCAGGAGGGACAAGCTGTGGAATCCTGACTGCTGCAGTAAGAGAAGATGGCAGACTTTAGATGGGACCAGAAAACTCCCCAGAACCATCTAGCTGACCTGGAGGGAGCTCTCTACTTCCTGAGGTGTGGCAAGGAGGAACATGGGCATTCTCGGAAGTTGGTGATGCCTGGGTGGCACCCCAGCCCCTATGTCCTCTAGTAGCCATTGCTCTGCTGCTGTGTGGCAGCTTCTGGAATGCTAGGTGTCGAAAATGAAGCAGTGATGGATGAAAGGCCGCCTCTGCTCTGCCATCAGTGTGGCAAAGGTACACACCACCAGGAGGGGCAGCTGCAGGGGGAATGTGCCAAGTGTTTAGATTCATTTTCTCAGCTTCCCAACTTGCCCAGGCTATACAGGCACAAAAGGAAGGCAGAGCTGGGTCTATGTCTAGGCATGGCTCAAGTCCATAGCAAGGCACTTGGGGAGTCAGCTGCCCAGACAATGGCCAGCTTCTGGGCTCTGGGGAGACTCCCCTTTCGAGCAGCCTGTACCCCAGAGCCTCTGCCACTCTCTAACAGCTCTGGAGTGGGTCTCCTCCTCAGGATGCCACTGGGTGTGAATTTCTGCTTAGGAAGCACCTCTCCCCGTATCAAGCCATCCATTTGTTTCTAAAACCGCAAAAGAGTTTGAAGCTTCTAACCCAGAGCATCCAGACAAGCAAAGGAACACCCACTTCTGGCTTGTGCTGGGCTAGCTTGGATCAGAGGCTTTCAAAACTGAACATTCTGCTCTGAGGTCAGGAGGCATGTCTCTGCTGACACCTGTCATTTCCAGGGTGACTCCGGGTAACTTAGGGGGAGGTAGAAGTCACGGAGGCTTTGGCTAGCCTGGTCCCGAGCCTTGGTGACCACAGTACTTTATCTAAAAACTTTTACAGGCATCTAATGCAGATCAGATGCACGCTAGGCTGCAGGAGCTCCCCCACCCCCCAGATGAGTCAGAGATGGCCCTCTTTCTTCTGGTGCCAGATGACCACAGACACTGGCAATAACTATAAGTATCAGGTCCCAGCTGTGGCCAGGAAAACCACTCTTTATAACGCCAGGCTCTTTCCTGAGGTTCAGTACCCAGGCCCTAGGACCCTCCGTTGGCTAGAGGGACAGAAGCTCATCCTGTCCTCAGCCTCACTGTTACTTAGCACCAATCTTGGTTCTTGAGATTTCCCTGCAGTACCACAGAGGTCCTCTAGCCTCTCATCTGGGGTGGCCTGCCTCTCTTCCGTCCAGGAGCCTTGTCCTTGGAGGACAGTAGGCTGTGAGAAACCAGGGGTCCTGGAGTAGTAATGGCCACACAAAATTATGCTGACCGGCCATTTAAGCCATGTCTGGCACTAAGCTATTTGGGTGCTGCTCACTGACTCCAGGCCAATTACAGAGGGGACTCAGGCTGGGAGAAGTGGAGGTACTGACTAGCCCAGAGCTACTTCTCAGGAGAATCGGGGTTCTCCCACAACCTACCTTCAAAGGCCACAAACTAGTCTGTCATTTCCTCCTATTGCCTTCTTGGCACTGCCCAGCAAGAGTGTCAAGCCCACAGCTGGGCTCAGATCTTCCACCGACAGCACAGCCGTGGAGACGAGCTGGGGGACGTGGCACACAGTTCCTATTGACTCGCCCTGTCCACGGAAAAGCTAGCCCAGCACAAGCCAGAAGCGGGTGTTCCTTTGCTTGTCTGGATGCTCTGGGTTGAACTGGAATGGTTCTGGGAGAGGATGGTAGTCGCTGGAAACATGCTAGCCTCTAGATGCATGTGTGGTGTGGTGACAGGACTCTTTTAGCACTACTGGGGATTCTGAAGCACTTCTGGAAGGTTTAGCCTCGTGTTTGTGCTTGGGGAGCGGGGCAGGCATAGATGCTGTGGGGGTGGGGAAGAAGCTATTGGGAGGGCAGCCTCTATTCTAGACTCTGACTGTTCCTGAGCCATCAGAAAGCTCCGAGGGGCTTCTCTTCTGCAGGTCGTGAGTGGAGAAGCAAGTGCAAGTGCAGGGAAGGATGGATCTTGTCTTGAGGACCAGGGGATTGGTGTGAGAAGCTGGAGGGCCTCTGGGCTTGCATAAGGGACATTTCAGCTGGCTCCCACCTTCTCCAGGAAACCTTCTCTGAGTCAGCCTCTGCCAACAAGCATGGGATGTGGGATGCAAGCAACCTAACAGCTCGCCTCTTGAGGGTCCCTCACTGGGCAGATGGAGTGGGAAAGACTCCGAGAAGACTATAGGAATATCTCAGAAGGCAAGCTGTTTCCATGACACCAAGCTGTTTCCCTTTCCCACCCTCATGGCCTGGACTTCACTCTTGTTGTGGCTTACTTTTCTCACTGATTCTCCTTCTTACCATTTGCTGCCTCCTCCTCCCACACCCCAGAAATCCCGCTTAGCATTAAGCCTCTCTCTGCCTCTTGCCTCAGCTTGTGTGGTTTGCTCAACCAGACCTAGGACTCTCTTTCTAGTGAGTTCTCAGGCCTTTTGTTTGTTGCTGGAATCTCACCTTCCAAAAGGTGGGTACAGTGTTGCCAGAGCCCCTAATTCCAACCATGGAGACAGAAGATTTAGCTTCTGGATCAACTTCTGCTTGGGGTAACATAGAAGTGAATGGCACTTCTACTTACATACCTAAGGGTCATCTCATCCATCCATCCATCCATTCATCCAATTATTCATTCTAAAGGTAAGAATGAGCATCTTCTGTTCCAGGGGTCAACTTGGACTAAGAGATGACAGTGTGCTGTGTGAGCAGAGTGTGAGAATGAAGTTCCAGGGCACTGTGAGAGTTTGAGACAGAGGGCTCAAGCAGCTGGATGATGCTTTGGGGAGCTTAGCCACAAGGAAGAGTCGTCACCATAACCTCACTAGAACTCTGAGGCTCTCTTGCTTCCTGTGTGTACCTCTACTTATCAGTCTGCCAAATGGAACTGAAGGAGTATCTTGTCCTTCCAGAAAGCCCTGAGTATGAGTGGACTGTTAAAATTCTACAGGAAGTAGCTGCTTAATTCATTCATTAATTTATTTTTGGTGGTGCTGGATTAACGCTAGGCAAATGCTTTATCTTTGAGCTATATCTCAGTCAACAGAGTTGCCTTTAGCTAAAGTGTGCTCATGGCTCAGTATGGTGGGCTAATAGCTTTCTTTTCTATCAAGTATAAATCTTTACCACTAATGTGTTCTTGCCTCAGGCCCATGAGTGTGGTTCTGAATGAGCTTCAGCAGCTTGAAGGCTGAGTGTCCTGGATGTCCCAACACTCAGAGCAACAGATTCGTGTCTCTGACCCCGCCTGCCTTCTTTCTGTCTGGATTTTGCTTCCTGTGGGGCAGTTGGTGGCTGCCCTAGAAGGCATGTTCAGGTTCTGCAAGGTTCTGTACTGCTCCCAAGTCTCCAAGAGCGATTGAAACAAAAACCATGCTGGAATGTTATGAGCCTAGAGAGCCAGGATATTGCAACCAGGCAATTAGAGCAACAGAATGCTGGGGTCCAAGGATGTGGGGTGTCAGAAGTTCAGATTGTATTCATACTGTAGTGTGCGAGGGCCACAGAAACTGATAACTTCCAACTGTTGGAGTTGAAAATGAAGGGGCCCTAAAGGCTACCTGTCTTCCTGCCCCACACTCAGACTACTGGTGACTCATGCTTTCAACTCAGCTCCTTCAGTTCTGAATCACACATTTTATTATTGAAAAAAAGATGCTACAAGATTCTTGAATGGCTGAACAAATAAACATCCCGAGAAAATCTATTTCTCTAGAATGAAGGATAAGATAACCATTTCCTCCTAGTGCCTAGTAAGCCCCCTCTCACTCATGAGATGCCCTGGGACTGAATGGAATGTACTCAATTCTATATGACTTAGTTCACCATATCTTTGTACAAAATCTGCCAGGTGCTAGTAATTTTGCGATTGTGGACCCTGTCTTGGTATAGTTCACATGCACAGGGTGGTCACAGAGCAGGGAGTGTGCAGGTAAAAATCAGGAGGCATCTGGGTACAGTGTCCATCTTTAAATCCCAGCTGTTGGGTGTTGCTAGAGAAACCATTTGCAACCCCATAGGGTTATGGACCTTCATTGTCAGCAGAGAGAGCAAGTACCTGGCAGGCACCTGCTGGAATCCTGATCCTCTGCAGATATTATGGATGAGTCAAAGCTCTTCTTTGCTGGGCCCTGATGTGCTCTTTACAGCACCACACTCTAGGCATCCAGTAGCAATCAACCACAAATGGCCCGAGTTAAATCTACTCTAACTTTCTGTCCTGGTTAAGTTTGTGATCAGCCGTTCTTGTATTCATGTCTAATGCTTTCCCCTCTTCAAACCAAGAGTCTTTTTTTTTTCTCCTTCTCAACTTTACCTTCTAGCAGAAAGAGCAGACCTGGCCAGAAGCCATCAGCTACCTGCTCATACACACTTTAGGTGAGGAGGTGCCCTCTTCTGTCTGGAGACCAACTCTCTCCCCTTGCTCCAGTCCTCCTTTCCTACCCGCTTCTATACTGGCAGCCTCAGCCATCTCACTTAGGTAATGAGGCTTTAAAAGGGCCACAAAAGTTGCCTAGAACTTGGCAGCACCTCTTCCCTCGTTTCTTTTATTATGCCAAACGATTTCCCATATAAAAACAATGTGGATGGATGTGAGGCTAAATGCAGTTACCAGTTTTCAGTGTTGTTGCCAAGTGAGGACTTTGAGATCCCTCTCTGCTTCTGTCTCCACCAGCTGTTTGCAGGATGCTTTAATTTGCAAAGGTGCCTGAGTGGATCATTGTGCCCTGTGGGCTTGGGACATCACAAGCAGGTCCGTGTTTTGCTTCTTCAGGCTCTCAGCTTCCTCAGCTACAGGAGAGAGCTGGTGCTAAAAGACTATTAGGCCCCAGGTAACCTTAGACCTGCATCCTGGGCCCATTCTGGAGGGGCACCCTGCTCTCTCACTGGCCTCCCTCAGTGACTGTGCTCTCTGGAGGTTCCTGCAAGTCTGAGGAAGCAGGGACTAGGTGACCCCAGGGGCTGCCCTTTTGCAGTCAGCTAAGGCCATGAAGTACAGAACCACTGCCCAGAGGCAGCTGTGTGGTAAGTGAGAGGAGAGGTGTTGGGGGGGGGGGCACCACTTCCTTGGACAGGTCCTCACAGCTACCTGGCTCACACCAGGCCCCATGCATATATCCTTCAAGAGGGAGAGTGATCCTCCATCTCCATGTATTAGTCTAGGTTTTGTTCCTGTAGGGTCCTCCAGGAGGTCCTTCTAGATCCCCTGTGAGACCCCCAACTGTCTCCTACACCTGTGCCAGAATCCTAGACAGCCTGTAATCCAAGACAGTACAAGCCAAAGCCAGCAACGCCCCCCCCCACTGTCTAAGTGAGTAAACTGAGGTTGTAAGAAGGGAGAAGTCTTGCTGGAGGCCACAGTGGGCCATAGCAGAATCCCTGTGAATCCAGAGCTCTTTCTGTGCCGCGTCTGTGGCCTCAATGAGCTGTCTTCAAAGGGCCTGTATCCACGACTGAGCTCCTCCCACCGGCCTCTCTGCAATGGAGGTTCAGAAGGGGGAAGAACAGCCTGGATAAATATATCCCTGGCTCTTGTCCTTGACATACTTGGAGCTGAATGGGGATAGGGGAGACAAAGAGAGAGACAGTAGACAGCCCCATTACCAAGTCAGGATGTCCAGAGCGGTCTGTGTGGACTGGACTGACTTCTTGGCCTGGAGGATAAAGGCCACGGAAAGAGAGGGCAGAGCAGCAGATTGTTGAACATATCTATAAGCTGCCATCTTCTTTGTTTGAGACAGGGTCTCACTACATAGCTCTGGCTGGCCTTGAACTGTCTAAGAAGACCAGGCTGGCCTCAGAGATCTGCCTGCCTCTCTCTCCGAAGTGCTTGGATTATGGGTGTACCTCACCACACCAAGATGTAAGCTATCTCTTAATTCTCATAAAACACAGATGGATTCCCCCAATTCAAGTGGCAAGAAGCAAATGGTTATTGTAAATCACTGAGCAAAAGCTGACTTACAAAGAACTCAAATCCAATATCCCAGCCCCAATGCAGTCATTGTAGAGACAGCCACAGAGAAAGGCAGAAAGGGTGAGGAGGAGCAGAGAAGGACTAGGGACCCCAAGGAGCCATGTATGGACATCTTTAGTTCCCTTTGCAGGAGAAGAAAGATCCCCAGAAACATTTAGCATGTGCCCTGTGTTGCCATAGTGATAATTAAGTTCATTTTAATGGTGATGATGATGATTGTAGCTGCCATTCTGGATCCCTACTATATGGCAGGTTATTTAAATGTCACATATCCTTACAACTACTCTACAACATAGGTACTTATCAAATGGTTATTGCTCTCCTTCCCATTAACAGAAGAGAAAATTGGAGCCTTGGGAAAGCACCAGCTAGGGTGACATGCCACATGGCCCAGTTGAAGTTGGAGTCAGAACTGCGGGCTGTCAAAGCCCACCTCCTTCACCCTTGAGGTCACAGGGCCATTATGATTAGCCCTGGTTCTAAGTTGGGTGGGTCCAGGCTGGGTTGGGCCCTGAAGCATTGTTTTGGGCTCTCATAAGTCCACCTGGCACTTGGAGGGGCTGTAAGAGTTACCATGGATGGGGCAGGGGCTGCTTCCCTTGCCAAGGAAGATGCTATGAGAGAATCCTTGGTCAGAAGCTGGGGAAGTGCTAGGCCCTAGCTCTGCTCCTGGGTACCACGTGGCTTTCCTGCCCTCTTCTGGGCCTCAGCTCTTCCCTTGACAAGTAGAGGTTGGGGCCAAACCTGCTCCAAAGGCAAAGAAGCAGATCTTGTCCTGATTCTCCCGAAGCAGCGCCATGACTCGCTTCCCCATACGCTCATTCCTCTTGTAGATGAGCTCCTGGCGGAAGTAGCTGTCAATCTCCTGGGCTGTCACCTGCTCATGGGGCGGCAGGGTGGTGTTGATGAAATTGGGTAGCTGTAACGGTAAGACAGACGCCATCTTAGGTCTTGATGGAGCAGGGCACATGTCCAATAGGCCTGGCATAGTGTTGACAGGCCTGGCATCTTACCTTTCTGAGGTCAGCAGACTCTGTGTTTCCTGTTTCATCAACCCTCAAACCCTCAAAGATGAGCATTGTTCTGGTTTTGCTTGTGAAGCAAGGCCGAGAGGGAAGGATCCTGAGACATGTGCAGTCACAGCTAGCGCAATCACAGCCCAGCTGTGTGCCCTGATGGTAAGACTCCCACACAGGCCTGCCTGGTATTTCTCTAGAGGCTGGGGCCCAGGAGGTTGGGGCCATGCTGAGTTCCTTATGTTCTTTCTTCAACTCTGAGCCCAGCATGACCTGGACAAGGAACCCAGTTCAGCAAGGGGGTCTAGATAACAGGTATGGCAAGAAAACCAGAGAGCTTAGGGGTTAGGGAGACTTGAGCTTTGGATTCAAATCTGATGCTAGGTATACTGAACAAGCTACTCCACTTGTAAAAGCTGAGCCCTGGCTCTCATTTGTAGGAAGGGCTCATGTGCCGGGAGGGACTAAATGAGATGATGGGCACTGCTGGGCTCCACTCTGCCCTCTGCTCTACAGAGATGAGCAGGACAGTACTTTTGGCTTTTCCCATGTCTGAGCTGCTGTCTGCCTATCTGGCTTCAGACCTTTGTCTATTCTTGAAAACTATTCCAGGATCTCAGATCTTTCCAGCCTGAGGCTTGTGGGATAAGCTGTCTAGGGATTGTCCATCCTTACAGTTCTGGGTCCTTTATCCTCATTCTTCTCCACATCCAACCTGAGGCCTGGCAACAGCTTTGCTGATGTGCTTTTGATCTAGGCAGAGGGATCCCTGAGTTCAAGGATGAGGTTATGCCATTTCAAGTCCCCAGGGCCTGCTACAAGGAAGATGCCTATCAGGGATCAAACCTTGAATATATGATTGCACTACCCCTTTTGGATTGCTGTGTTCTTATCATTTCATCTGTCTGGCCTGGATGGTAGGTCCAGGCAGTCTAGTCCCATCTCCTCCAACATATGCATGGAGGCTGCTTCGGAAACTAAGGCAATGAATCCAAACACACTGTCTTTCCTCTTAATCCACCCTTGCCAGAACATCCTCCAAGCTCTTGCTCATAGATCATCTTCCATTTCTCATTGTCTTCTACCCAAGCACAAAGCACAAAATACCAGTCCTGACTGAAAGATGAGGGGAGACTGCGCCTGAAGATACCAACTTCCTAGAGATCTTAGTCCTTCAGAAGAGCCAATTATTAGCCCAGTCACATGGCTTCTTTACAGCCACTGCTGAGTTGTCAACATCCTTTCTGGGGAAGATCGGGGAGTCAACAGAGACTGAATCTGCCTCTGGTATGCTGGCCAAGGACCAGTGGGTGAAATGGGTGGTAAGAGCTCCCGCACCATATGGCTCCTTTGTCCGAGAGGCCAGACTCACTGTTCTGAGATGAAGATGGAAATGATGTGATTGTCTCAAGGTGAGCAGTGCACAATGTGTACAATGTACATAGCAGCCCTGCTCGTGCCTAGGCCGGTACAGAGCTGGCACCCAGAGACTGCTTGTTTGGCAGATAGACAAATGAAGGAACCTGTGTGCTTACCCTCCTCCACGCTGGAAGGGTTGACTGGCAGCCCTGACGAAATAGGTCACACTTGACTTGACGCAGTTACAGGAGACGCCAGAGACTCTGGAGTCAGGGTGGAGAACAGAGAGGCCATGACTAGAAGGGCTGTTTCTGGAAACACGCCTCTCAAAGGCCTCTCCCCATTTATGGGGTATGGGAAAGGACAGGAGGCAAGGCTTTACTACACGTAAGTGTTTAGTCAGTGAGCAAGCGGCCAGACGAGCGCGATGAGCGGCACTTGAGGAAGAGTGAGTGGTGATGAGCACAGGTCCTGCAGTCCCACAGTCAGGGCAGAGCTTGGGTTGCCAAGCTCTTTCATTGCCTGGTGCTCACTGGGTTATGG
Source organism: Peromyscus leucopus (assembly GCF_004664715.2). Lineage (NCBI taxonomy): Eukaryota > Metazoa > Chordata > Mammalia > Rodentia > Cricetidae > Peromyscus > Peromyscus leucopus. The sequence continues at coordinate 116,189,744 of NC_051064.1, read as the reverse complement.
TCTCTCTGAGTCTCACATTCCTCATTGGCAACAGGGTGACATGCATGGCTTATTGCATGGGTTCAACGAGGCCAGCTTTGCTAGCACGGTAACACACTGTGGAAATACTGAGTTATATACCTCATCGTGCATTGTCACCTTCCCATGTGAGGTCACAGGTTACTAGAGAAGGGTGGCCTCCAGAGATGACAGATGGTCATTAGAATCACCAGAGAGATGTGAAGACAGGGGTCTGACTCCCCTCCTTCTTCCATGGATTATGGGACCCGTGGGCACGTGCCCTTCCTTCCTGTATGCTTACTGCCCACAAGGCGCACCCGAAAGATTCCCCAGGGGACTGAAGCTATTTACAAGGACAAGAAAAAAGAGTAAAATTTCCAAACCATGAAGAAGTGGGGCTGGACATTCAGCTTCCCCTAGGCTTCCTAGCCACCGGCTAGCACTCACTGTGTGTCTCATGCTGATGGGCCTTGGCTCCATGCCAAGGATGGGGCCTGGGTTTGGGCCAGGGCTGGGGGAGAGGCAAATTAATGATGTCATTAGACTTGTCTGGGGCCTTAAATCTCCCATGACAAGTTTAAGTGCAGGGCATATGATAACATTTTGAAGAGATCATGGAATGTCCCTAGAGCGATTGGTGTATGATGGGGTGACAAGGAGATGGGCCAGGCAGGACTGCGGTGAAGTCATGGGGGAGGGATTCAGTGTAGGCTCCCCTGACCTGTGGCTGGGGAGGGCCAAGTGCCTAGGTCTGTTGATAACACTCAACCACCCACTTCCCTGTACCCACCCACCCAGTAGATGACCTCTGAGAACCTCTCTAGGTCCTGCCCTGTGTCAGGCCAGGGGACATCCCAGCACCCTCAAGCTGGGTCTGCTGTCTCTCCTGAGAGTACCAGGCCAGCAGAGGAGTCAGCCATGCTTGTAAGAACACTGTGGGGTATGTAGTTGGCGAGGGTGAGCAGGGGAGCAGAGTTCACAGAAGGTCCCTGATGTGTGACTATGTGGTATGGTATGTCCAGCCGAGGTTTGTGGTTGGATGAGATTGCTGTGCTGCTGCTGTCAATTACCTTGACCCTGAGTAATATTCTGCTGTCAAAAGTGTCCGGGTTTGGGTAAAACATGTATGTGGCTACTGTGCCCCGCAGGGAGCTAGGGACCCCAGGCTTCCCAGAGAGGACTTCTGTGTGGCCCTCGCACTATGGACACTAACAATATCAGCGACCTGGAGCTGCAGAGAGAGGGCACAATCATTGCTGAGGGTGTGTGTGTGTGGGGGGGGGGTGGAATGTGGAGGTGTACAGTTAGGGGTAGGGAGCACTGGACCTCAGGCACTCACTTGTTCCACTCCGGCCTCCAAAGGCTACCTGATCGCCCTCCCCACTGCAGCCAGAGGCATCTTCCTGACTGCAGGGCTCCCTGGCTCACACTCCCAGGGGCGGGGGTCCCCACTCCTTAGCTGCATTCCCACCCTATACTTGTTCTCTGCTTTGCAAACCACGCCCCCTGCAAACACCCACCAGCCCCTACTGTCCGGGGTCATTCTCACCCAGGAAGCTCCGCTGACAAGCCCAGGAACTACTTTATGATTACCCCCGACGCCTTCCTGACTGCATCAGGGTGACGAGCCCTAAATCTCTACATTCCCCAGACCTTGAGATCGAGAGGCTTCTGACTGCAGATGTGGCCCCACATAGCAATATGTGCAAGGGCAGGCAGGGTTCAGCTTTGTGACCTTGGCCTTTTTGCACCTTGGGGCAGGTTTCCTGTGTACCTCATATGCAGCCTGGACTATGATTCAAATCTGGGTGGACTGGACCATTTGCTCTGCTGGGGGACATGGCTGCTGTCATCAGAGATCAGCAGTGCTTCTGGGCAGAGAGGCTCAAAGGAAATCTGAACTGACCATTCCCCCAAGCTTACCCCATGCCTCTCTCACCCAGCTTAGAGTCAGCCACAGGCTTTGTCCTGTCCACCCCTTCTTCCTCAGGCCAGACACTTCACAGCCAGTTGTCCAACTTACAAGTAAGACCTCTTTGTTGTGGAATCTACCCCCCTCCGCCCCCCACAACCAAACCTGGCCGTTAGTAGATTCAGAGTGAGGCTCACCAGAAGTGGGGCTCTGGTGAGAGTCCCATCAGCTCATGGTATCAGGCTCCTTCCTCTCCTCCCTCTTCCACCATGAGACTAGAGCCCTCAGACCTGGAGCCTCCCACAGTAAGGGCTGGGTTCCTTCTTCCATTCTCTAAGCTTCCCTAAGTACATGATGCACCTCCAGTGTTATGCGTGACAGTCACTCACTGGCAAGCACTCTGCACCAGGCGCCAAGGGGTCTCTCCAGAGCAGTGGGGACCAAGGGATGAGCAGCTCATCCCTGCCCTCAGGGAGCCTGTGTCTGGGGGTTGGGTGGCAAGCACAGACAGAACATTGTGGCCCCAGCCTGGCTGGCCGCCAACCAGAATTCTCCCCACTCCTCCTCCTCTGGGTCTTTGGTTCACTTGCACGCTGTGCTCAATGCTGGAACAGTCCTCCTCTGTCTGTGGCTAATGTAGGTTCTTCTGGGGCCTTTTACTTTACTTCTGTGGCATCTTTCCTTATGGCCCCAGCCCCAGCTGCAGCCACATCTAAATGAGAGATTCCTGCCACGGGCTGTAGCTGTGGCTCTTCTGTCCCCAGAGCAAGGGTTCTTATATGAGGCAGAGATTTCCCAGGTCTCCCAGGCTCCTTGAGAGAGGGTATCTCTCGTGAGGGTTGTCCTCCCTGGCTCCCCACCATATCCTTGTGTGCACTGTGCTACCACATTTACACACGATTTCATTTATTTGGCAAATATTTACAGAGTCCTACTTCAGGCTGGGGCTTCTCTCAGGAAAGGGGATAACTGAATTAACGACAGATCCAAATCCTGCCCTCATGGAGCTTGAGTTCCAGCGGGAAGGACTAGAGAAAGGACTGAGTGTATGGTGTGTTAGAGGGCCTTCCAGACCAGGGGAGGAAAGTGGGGCATAATAAAGTAATGATAGTTGGTTTATTTGGGGGGGGAGGGATGGGGTTCAGGCTACAGTTCAGACAGGGTGGACGGGCTAGTCTTATGGGGCTGGTGATGTCTGAAGATGGAGAGGGAGCACTTTATGGTAACACCTGGGAGAAGCATCTATGCTGAGGGACTGGCCAGTGAAAAGGCAGAAGCATGTGGATGGGTTCTTGAGATGGCATGGTAGATGGCTGCTGGGGTGTATCTAGGAGATGAGGTCCAGAGCAGGGGCAGAAGAGGAGGAACACACAGCCTGCTGCGGAGACTGGCTCTTACCCTGAGAAAATGGGGACTGCAGGCAGGCTCCAGAACAGGGATATGGCCTCCTTTGCCTTATCCAAGCTTTCTGAATGGATAAACATCCAAATACCATGGCAGAGGAAACCCTGGGGACAACTATGTGGTGCCTGGGGAGATACCTGATTCCATCCAGGGAACTGGGGAAGTTTCTCAAAGCAGGCAACATTGAACCATGATCAAGTTGTAGGAAGCCAGGGGAGGAAGCGCCTGGAAGAGCTCAGAAGTACTAAGGGATAAGCTGTAAATTCCACAGGCCTGGGGTGGGTGGGGAGCATGGGCTGTGACAAGGCCACCAGAGGGCAGGTCTTAGAGGATCACTGAGTGCTGGGTGGAGTGTCTAGGAATTTGTTGGGAGACCAATGAGGAGGCATGGTAAAGTCTGGGCAAGTCAAGCCAGACTCAACCCTTTGGGGCCTTACTCAGGGTCTTGCTAGCCTGTCTGTGGTCTTTGCTCTAGGATTTGTATCAAAGCGGAAGGTCCTGAGACAGACGCAAGGAAGGCCAAGCTCACAGTAACTAGGTTATCCCTTCCGTGGGCCTTCTGCTTCAAGTTGCTGTTCTTGATGTTTTAACAGCTGTAAGCTGCACAGCCTTGAGCAAGCAAGTCTGTTGTCTTCTGTGAACCGTAGTTTCCCCCTCTACAGAGGAGATGACAGTAGCTTCTACAGCTTATCATAGCTGGAGGGAAAGCTGGTCTATGCCCACTATATAGCAGACATCTGATAAATCCAGATGGGATCGTGTGGGTCTAGCTCCAGGTCTTTGTGGCTGGTGATGCAGTGGCCATCAGGGCAGGAAGAGAGGAGGGCCTCACCTGGGATGTGTCATGATTGAAGATGACTGCATTGAGGTCCCCACAGTTGTAGTGTTTGATGAGGTCCTCTGTGGTGTAGGGTGCCTGCAGGCTCCCAGCCCGCACACTTTCATGCTGCAGCAGAGTCTGGTTCAGGGCAAACAGCACCTGGCCAAGGAAAGAGAAGGGCATCAGGGATGTGCTCAGGACTGCTTGGCCTCTGGGAGTGGCCCTCCACCCTCCGGACTTTGGGGCTACAGGCATGAAACAGAAGGTGCATGACACAGCAAACCATCTGAGTTTGGAGTTTGGGGTGAGTCTTCCTCTTGGCTCCTTTGTCCTGCTTTGCTTACCAGTGTTCTAAAACAAGCAAACCCATTCTATAATCAAGAGCACCCCCAAATGCAGTCAAGGCAATGAACAATATAAAACAAAGCTCAGTTCTGTGTCCAGGCCCAGAGGCTTCAGGAGCTGGATCCTTGGAGCCCCACCTTCCCATGCGTTCAGTAGGTGCACCCTCCTCCTAAATTCTCTGGGCTACTGGCTCCAGGGATGCAGTTTCCAGGCATCAGGGTCATTTGGACTACTGTACAGAAGCCTCCCTCGGCCCTGGAATCAGAATGATTCCCAGGCACTTTCTAAGCAGCTTATGGCATTTGAAGTTCCTGGCTCCCATGAGCACAGGGGTCTTAGACACAGGACCCGGGAGACTACCCACTTCAGCCTTCCCATTTTATTTTGTTTACTTGAGACAGGTTCTCATTATGTAGCCTCAGCTGCCTTGAACTCACAGTCCTGTCTTACCTCCCAAGTGTTGGCTTTATAGGCACAGACTCCCACACCTGGCCAGCAACTTCAAGTTTAGACTGGGAAACTGAGGCCCAGGGCATGGATGGCACTTTACCCACATAGCTTGAGCTGGAGTCTGAATCACAAGGTCTGGTATCCCAGACTCTTTTGGCTAACCAAGGGACTTTGTTGATCGCACCCATTCCAATGCTAGACCTGCTTCAGCCAATGGGGAAGGGCAGTAAATATTACACAGGAAGACCTGAAATGCACCTGGGTACTGTGGCTGTCCCCTCTTCACATGGTCTTTGCCTTTGACTCCACTCTGATGGAGGGCGAGAGACACACAGAGCCAGTGACACTCAGACTAGTGGACAGACAGCCAACTTCTAGACATGGGAGACTAGCAAGATGAGTGGAGCCTACCAGCAACTGGTCTACCTGAGCACTGCATGCTGTTGTTACACAGCATTGTCTCAGATGACAGATGACTGGTAGACCACGCCTCCTTCCACCAATGTGTGCATACTAGCTTTCACTGTGTTTAGCTGCCAGCCTTACATAAATAGGCCGAGTTTCCTGAAGTCAGGAAGTCTGTCTTCCTGGCTCTTTAATCTGCAGCTCTCAGCACTGTGCATGGGGAAGAGAGGGCAGTGTGATCTGTTTCTCTTTAGGACCTGGGGACCTGCTGTTTCCTTTATAGTTAAAGGTGTTTTATAAGCACTTAAGAAAAATATCTAGAAGGCTGGCGGACATTCCTACCAAGACATATAATCTGAATAAAAAGCTTTTGAAATAGGTGTAGAGGGCCAGGTCAACAGGCAATAAGGCCATGCTTCTGTTCCCTCCGTGTTTGTTAACGGCAGGAGAATTGGATTGAACAAACTGTAGCAGCCCCCACTGTTCCCTTTAATGAGAGGCTTGGAGGTGAGGTCAGATCCCTCGCCCCACGCCTGGGCCTTCTCCAGGCCCCTGGGCTTTGGCTGCCACCACTGAAATCAGATCTGCAGCCATCTGGTGTAGAGTGTCGATGGCAGCGTGGTGGCTGGGGATGAATTACAGGAGGCAGTGACGTTTTCTGCTGTGGACATTGCTAAGGCAACAAGCACTTCCTCCTACAGGGTGCATGCCTCCGATGTAAGTGTCCGTGTCGAGCTGCTCCACTCTCCTCCTCTGAGGGCCCAAGACAGAGGGACTTCCTGTGGCCACACCCAGCTGCTGCACACACCTGCTCTGTTGCTTCTTAGATCAGCCTGGCCAAGACACCACCTGACCTGGTGTGAGGTCATCTGCCTGGGCACCAGAAGACCTGGCTAGAGGGTAAATGTCTCCCCTGGACCCTGCTTGACTCATGAAGTCAGGTCTGTAATGATGTGGCCTTCATGAAGTCAGGAGGTATTCCAGGGGATTAAGTATATTCCCAGCTGCAGGGTGTTAAGCACAGTCCTGGCATGAAATGAGTGCTGAGCACGTGTTTGTTACATAAAACTTAGTAGGAAATAGCGCCCAATCTTCTCAGCTTGATGTTGGGAGAGAGATGCTCCCTAGAATTTCTCTGGTGCAGAAGTTTCAAAGTACTTTTAGCTGTAGAACTCTTTTGTCGTTGTTATGGTTGCTGTTGCTGACTTCTAAAGGAATCTTACTTGGAGTCTTGAACATGGAACAGATGAAAATAGTTAAGGTCCTGGTTGATGTGAGGGAGGCTGAGTGGGATGCTGTCTTGCTCCAGGGATTTCCACAGCGACCCTGGAGCCCAGTCAAGGGCCCCGATTTCATTTTGTGCATTCTTAATGCAAAATAAGAGAGGGGAGAGCATCCCAGGCAGGTAGGATGGGGTGTGCATGAGTCCATACAGGGAGCTGGGCAGAAGGGGCTCCACCCAAGGGTCCTGACTCCTAGCCTTAGATCACAAGGCTGATGATGCAGGACCTTCTGAAGTCTACTGGCACAGCCACGCCCGTTGTTTCTCTGGATTACTGTAAAGCAGCCAGGGGTGTTTGCTGTTGGAGCGCTGCAGACAGGAAACTAAGGCCCACAAGGCCATTTGAGAGTTTGAGCTCCCTGCACGTCTCAGCTGGTTTGTGACATTAACGGTATCCTGGTGGGATCTGGTACCTCCCACAGACTCCCTGTGCACAGACCACTTTGGAGGCGCGTGCGTGTCCTGGAATGGATTCAGCACTCTGTCTTTTTGTCTGCTGCTGAACTCCAATGTCACGAACATCAGACACTCAGGAAACATTGCAAAAGGAAGGTGCTGACCCTGAATCATGTGCCCCACGACCACCACCACTTCCTGCTCCATACCTACTCTTTGTAACTCATAAAGGAGTCATCACCCCATTCATACCAGGACCCCTGGTTTTATCGAGCACTTACTATGCACCATAAACTTCCTAAGTGGACTCATTATTTAATCTTTACAGCAGCTCCCAGGTAAAATTAAGATGTAAAACCCACAGCAAAGAGACATAAAATGCCTTCCCAAGGTGAGAAGGCTAGCGAGATGGGAGATGGACATTTGGCACACTTCCTTAGCCAGTCAACCGCTCACAGGGGCCTCCCTCTGCTCTGCTGAGGAGAGAGACAGCAGGGACGCACAGATGGGGCACAGCAGAAGCAGAGGGAGTGGTAGGCTGCACTGCTCAAAACAACTAGAGTTAAAGTAGAATTCCAGAGCACTGACTTACTACAAGCAGGCCTTTAGGCTCCGTGTCCTCTTTTGTGAGCATTTTTGGTGCTTCCCACAAGCAGGGGGAAGCTACAGCCCTGCCCCTCTTTCCCCTCCCCCCTTCCCTTCCTTCCTTCACCAAACAAAGGCTTTCCACAGCTTCTCAGCAGGGGCTTGAATTTGATGCAGAAATATGACTTGGTTTCTAAGCACATGGAACTCATGGAGGAGGCAGACGTGCCACTGACCTTCACGCCAGGGTGACAGAGGCACACGCTTTAGAATGAAGTCCCGCCCTGACTTCTGCTTCCCTCTCCAGCTCCCAGAATCCCCCAGGCCTCTGGGCATTCTACTCCAGGCCACCTTAGAACAACAAACCTCCCTTGCAAGGAGCCTCAGTGGCCCACACTAGGATAATGTTTATGATAAGGCTGCGACATGGAATAACAAACACTAGCTGAAGAGTGGAGGCCTCTCTCCCCAGGATGACTGTGTGGAGTCCTGGCCACAGGGAACCCTGGTCACCAAGAAACCCTGTGCATCCTCTACTGCACCCCCCCCCCACTAGGGCTTGTGGGGCACAAGGCAGCTGGAGGTGTCTGTTGAGTATAGGCTTGGAATGTAAGTAGGTCTTTAAACAGAAGCCTAAGGCAGAGAATGGCAGGCACCAGGAGGCTGGAAACAGGCTTGTTGTCCCAGAAGAGTCTAGCAAATAATCCTAGACAGACTAGAATGCTTGACTTGAGGCCTATACTCACTTGGTTGCCCATGTCACCTAAAGGGAAGATTTGAACCCAGGGCTCTTGGGACAGGCCTGGCCCTCAGGCTAAGGGTCTGGAATGACTAGTGAGGACTTCTACCGAGATGGGAGCCCAGAATGACAGCTACATCCGAAGCAGGTTGACAGCGTTCCCTGAGTACCTTCTAGGTGCCAGTGCAGCAGACAAGGTCCGCACTGACAAAAGGCTCCCTCTCACACAGCATACCTGCCAAGTGTACACAGAAGGGACACCACCATCAGTGTAACAGCACAGTGGTGATCCAGTGCTGATCCCTCTGGACTGGCAGTGAAGCTGTCTCCCTGCTACTATGGGGTCCTCTACAACCACAGACAAAGAGGGCGGAGACAAAGAGTTGCTGCTGGAGGCTGGGCTCCGCACACTTTCCCCACAGTGGGGGTGAAAAGAATGTGTAGAACACAGAGTGTCTTTAGGGTGACTCCGTGTTCCCAGGCCCTGTGATTAGAGCCATTGGAAAATGACAGCACTTGGGCTCAGGCAGATTCCTGAATTAAGCCCAAGGATGGAGCTTTAGGTCCCAGCCAAGTTCTAGACCTTGGAAGCTGAGGTTCTTGCTGAGGCAAAGGAAGTACAGAATGGATGATAGAGGAGTAGGTGGGAAGTACCAGAAACTATCATGTGTGGTCACTCATAAGACATGGAGAATGCAATAGCTACAAATACTTATTTTTGAGACAGAGTTTTATGTAGCTCAGGCTAGCCTTGAACTTACTATATAGCTGAGGATGACCTTGAACTTCTGATCCTCCTTCCTTCACTTTCAAAATGCTGAGAGTACAGGCATGTGCCACCATTCCCAGTTTATGTGGATGCTAAGCCAATGTTCTCAGCTCTGACTATGTTTATTTTGTATGTGAGGGTAAGCGTGGAGGCATGTCTGGGTGTATTTATCTCAAATATATTGGCTTTCTTGTCCCCTAGTCATGTAACAGTGATGTATTGACAGTCTCTATCATGGTATTTAAGTGCTGTAACTAGACATCACACTAGTTACAGGATGTCAAGGGGAAGAATAAGTGGCTGAGTGTCTAGCATCCTCTTCTGGGGAAGGCCTACTGCATTTTTGGTTGTGTCCAAGACAGCTGCTCATGTTAAGCAGAACTATCATCTTTATTTGAAGCCACCGCATGGCTTATGGAAATGAACATGGGTACAAGTTGACAAGCAGTAGACACATGGTTGATGACTGAGTTGAGGTCCCAGATACTTAAGAAAATATTTCTCTAGATGTTTCTTTTCTCAAATAGACTTTTATTAATTTTTTAAAAAATCCTTGCAAATAAAACAGCATATATCAAAAAAGTATTTACTCAGTTCACTTGACAGTTTGATGACTGGCAGTTTTATTCCCTCTGTATTTAATCTCTGTAATTCTTTGTAAATTCTGGATATTGCTCTCCTGTAGACAGTAGATTTCCCCCCACTCCGTGAGCTGTCTGTTAACTTGGCCACTGTTTCCTTAGTCATAGAGAAACTTTTTATTTCCATATAATCCCATCTGTTGATACTTAGGGCGTTGGTATTCTACTTAAAAAGTTCTTGCCTACCTTAATACCTTGAAGAATATCTCCGTATTTTCTTCCGAAAAGTTTCAGTGCTTCAGGTTTTAAGATAAGTTCTTTTTTTTTTTTTAATTGATTTTGTACGAGATGAAAAGTATAAATCTAACTTCATTTTTCTGTGGGTAGAATTCCAATTTTACCAGTATCAGCTATTGAATAGGCTATCTTTTTTTCTAGATATTTATAGAAAAGTATTTTTTTAGGCAAGATTAATATTTCGTTTATCAAACTTTGAAGAAAATGAATCGTTATCCATTGAGTGGGTGGGGCTCAATCAACTGAGAGTTTTAAGAGAAAAGTGACTTTCTGCACTTTGCCTGCAGAGCTTCAAACTTGGAACTGCTGTATCAACTCTCCCCTGGACTTCCAGTCTGCTGCCCACCCTGGAGATTTGCCATATTTTATATCATTGAGACAATTCCTTGAAATCAGTATCTGTCACTGTCTCCTCACTCTGTCTTTGCACCCCTCCCATGCATATGCATTCACGCATGCACACACACAGTTATGTATCATACAAGTGTATTATATAATGGGATTTTGGTCAATGGTGAACAACACTATGAACATGCCCTCATAAAATTACAGTGGAGCCAGTTATCTATGGCCTCGTATTTTTTTTTTTAAATTATACCTTTTCTGCATTTAGATGCATGAATATTTGCATTAGATTACAAATGTCTACAGTTTTCTGTGCAGTAAGTAGCATGCTGTGCAGATCTGTAGCTAGTGGCAATAGCTTGTACCATATAGTCTAGGTGTGCAGGAGGCTGGGCTTCTAGGTCGTACAGATACATACTGTGACATGTGCACAATGACAGAAGCAGCTAATGATCCATTTCTCTCAACATATTCCCGTTGTTAAGCTGGACATTAGCTACAGGTGTGGGTATGTGTACATATCTTCTACTGATCCATTTCTTGGATAACAAAAATGATAGGTGCTTCAGAAAAGAATCAAGAAAGGGGGGGGGCAGGGGTGTGGAGGGAAGAGGGACCAGCAGGTGCCAAGGCCCTGTGTGCACATGATGGAAAGCAGAGGCCAGGATAAGTAGAGCTGAACAAGCAAGGGGAGAGATGGGGGTGCAGCTAGAGTTGACAAGCATGCCAGATGACGTGGAATATGCAGAGATACTGGGAAACCATCTCATACTGTAATCCTTCCAGATGAGGACTGTCACTGCCGTGTGACAAATCAGGAGACTGAGGCCTTGGGGATGATGAAGTCACTGCTCACAGTTTCTGATTGGAAAACTAGGCCTGGGATTCACATCCATTCCCTACAGACAGGTCTTGGGTTCCCTCTGCTCTCCTGAGCTCTACCTCCCAAGCCACTTCCATTCATCCATTAGTAGAAGGACACACATTAACAGATGCTGGAGCCAGTCTGTGAGGCCTGTGTTCTGAGTGCTCAGCTGGGAAAAGATAGATAGATAGATAGATAGATAGATAGATAGATAGATAGACAGACAGAGATAGATAGATAGATATATAGATAGAGTCTTGATTATCAGGTATTGTCAAGGTTGACACATAAGGTCACCCTTTGGGGGTTAACCCTAACCACTGGTATCTAGCCTTCTACTATCTTTACTCTGTGTCAGCCTGATGGAACGTCAGGCAAGTCCATAGCACCTCCGAGGGGCACACTGTCCATCTTGGCTTTGGTTATTCCCCAGAGAGAAGACAGTGCCAGTCACATACCAAATGAACAGGCCAGTGCATGGCAAGCAGAGGGGATCACTCATCTTGTGAGCCTCATCCCTAGCAGCTCCCCGCCGGGACCCAGTCGGAGCAGCACTGCTCTCCTGGACCTGAGGTCAGACTAATCTGTAAGCACCCAGTGCAGGGGTGGAGGGCAGCCTACCTCACAGAAGCCATCTCTGGCACGGGGAGCATTTATGCAGAGGCTCCAGCCCTTCTTCAGTCTTGCACTGCAGTTTGTTGGTTTGTTTTCCATGCCTCGTGGACAGCACCAAAGCACTAATGACTATTTCCTGGCTTCCTACTCCAGGACTGGCTTTGAAGTCTCCCAGGCTTTTCTAGCACAGATTCTGTCCACACACACACACACACACACACACACACACACACACACACACACACACCAGGTTGCGGAACAGCAGGCATCTAAATAAAAACAAGGTTTCCTGGAGCTGGGGCCTGGCTCTGGGCTAGATGCAGGGACCAGAGATCCAGCCACCATCTGACTTGTCACTAGAAGCCCAGAGTGGACCATTTTTCTTCTCCAGGCCTTGGTTTACCCACCTGTGACAGGGGTCAATTGACACTTTCATTGATTTATGGAGCACTTACACAGCAGCTTGCTGCTCGAGGCCAGCGGCACACCAGTAACACAGCAAGCAAAGGCCCTGGCCTAGTGGAGCTTTCGCTACATTAGGAGGACACTGGCGCTGAGAGAAGCGGCAGGCAAGAGAGTGACAGTGCTGAGGAGAAAACAAGGCAAAGGAAGGGACTCTGTGTGTGTGTGTGTGTGTGTGTGTGTGTGTGTGCCTGTGTGGTGTAGTGTGTATGTGCCTGTGTGTGTGTGTGTGTGTGTATGTGTGTGCCTGTGTGGTGTAGTGCGTGCGTGTGTGTGCGCGTGTGCGTGTGTGTGTGTGTGTGTGTGTGTGTGTGTGTGTATGTGCCTGTGTGGTGTAGTGTGTATGTGTGTGTGCCTGTGTGTGTGCGTGTGTGTGTGTGTGTGTGTGTGTGTGTGTGTGTGTGTGTGTATGTGTGTGTGTGTGTGTATGTGCCTGTGTGGTGTAGTGTGTATGTGTGTGTGCCTGTGTGTGTGTGTGTGTGTGTGCCTGTGTGGTGTAGTGTGTATGTGTGTGTGCCTGTGTGTGTGTGTGTGTGCCTGTGTGGTGTAGTGTGTATGTGTGTGTGCCTGTGTGTGTGTGTGTGTGATGGTATGTGAGTGTATGTGTGTTCGGTGTTGACATTTTGGATTAGGTATCGGGGAAAATATTTGGGAAAAGTCATGAAGATGCTGAAGGAGGAGCTCCGTGGAGATCTGAAAAAGTATTTGAGCAAAGGCCCTAAGGCAGAAGAAGGGCTGGGGGTGTGAGGAACAGGAAAGCCACAGTGAAGGAGAGACAGTGACTGGAGCTCCTTCAAGGATGGGAGTATTCAGAGGTGTGGGGAGAGGAGCGGAGGTGAGGTAAGCTCTGGCCCTAACCCTTTGGAGACCTGAGTGTACCACAGCCACAGACTTCCAGGAACGGGAGTCCAGCTACTCCCAGCAAGGCCTGGATCCCTAGCTCCTCCCCCTCCTGCCTGCCAGTTGCTGTTATCTGCCGCTGAAACCAGGATATGGTGTTGGGGTCAGGTACTGCCAGTCCGAGGCAGAGGAATAGGAGGGCTATTGGGTAGAAGGTGGTAGTGGGAGGCCTCTTGTTGACAAGTATTGGGTGTGGAGTGGAGGAGGCAGCCATGAAGGAGGAGGCCAGCTTGAAGGCAAAGTAGCTTTATCTGTCTTTCTTCTCACTCGGCCTCTACACAGAGAACCACGGATTCAGCTTCACCCACAAATGTTTCTGTTCTGTGGACTTTACAGGGTAGACCCTGTGCCAGCAGCAGACCCTCCCTGACCTGCAGTGGGGGCTGGGCTGACTGTACCCCCTTCATTTCTGTTCTCTGGGGGCCAGGCTGTTCCTCCCACGACCACGCTAGAATTCTGGGGCTCCCCACCTGTCCTTCAAGCAGAAGCACCCACATGAGCAGAGTGACACTTGCCGGGCAGGAGGCTGGTGGCAAGGGCTCCAGGAAGGATTCTGTGTGGTCTGTCCTGTAGGAGGAGGACACCTCCTTTGTTTTCAGCCCAGATAGGTTAAGACTCGATACCCAGAATCTGGTGCTGCAGCCCAGCCTAGCTGAGAGACCAGCAGCAGGAGGTGAGGGGTGGCGGTAGCTCTCAGGTCTGGAGGCCTTATTCCAGGACCTGGCATCTTTGGCTAAGATAGCTACCTCTTCATGACTCAATAGTCCAAGGTTCCTGGTGTGTTGTTCACTAGGCTCTTTTGTACTTTTTGACAGGTGGATGATGTTACTGATCTCACGTTGTAGACAGAGGCTCAGAGAAGGAGGCAGCACCCCACATTCTCTGAGCTGGATTCCCTGAGTGCTGTGGCTCTTCTCCCTGAACCCACTGAATTCTCCCTGCTGCTCCTCCTGCTGTCCACTTCTGTATCTGTCCCCAGAGGCCATGGCCTCTGAGCCTCCAAACCCATTACATTCTACACAGGTGGAAAAAAGAATAAGCTTCATTATAAAGTCCCAGAGAAGCATCTAGACAAGTCTCTTCCAGTTACAGAGTCCAGAGCAAGTTCAAGGGGATGAAGCTGGAGAGAACCAGTTGGCTCTAGCACCAGGGACAAGCTAGTGAGAAATGGAAACCAGAGCACTTGGGGGCTTCCTGACTCAGTCTAGGAAGGTGAAGGCATCGGTGCATTTCAGAAGGCTCAATGGGGTGGTCAGGGAAGTAAACGCATTCGGGACAGAAGGTGTGGAAGTGCAGACACTGGAGGCATGTCAGAAGAGGACTAGAGGGGTTGAGGCCCTGCCAGTCTTCCATGCAGAGCTGCCATGGATCAGGATAAGGCATGAGCGAGGGAGTGGTACAGGGAGAACCCACAGTTTCTGTGGGAGGTGATGGGTTGGGCAGCCACTGTCCGCCATCATCCTCATTCTTGTTCTCAAGCATCTGTGGACTCCAAGCTTGCTAGGAGTCCTGCTTCAGCCACAGACCTGCCCTGCCGACACAGCTGCCTCGACTTCAAAAGGCAAGACTCCACATTCATTTGCAGCATCAGTATGGAATTCCTAGAGGGCTCCTCTAATTCCTCTGGCCTGACCACACAGCAATTACCCATTTACAGAGGAGGGGGGATGGCCTCCCAGGCTCTCCAGCTGTGTGGGGACCTCTGCTCTCCGTGGCCTTGAGCACTAGCTGGGGAGGGCTGGACTGGAGTGGACACCTGTTGGGGGCCTAGTGTGGGAGAACCTGGCTGTGAGCCATCGCACAGAGAAATGGTAACAGCCTCCCCACTTGCCTGCTTAGCCACCATTGCCAAGTACTTCTGAGGCAAACAGGGGTGGACAAGAAAGGGCTCTGATGGTCTTCAGTCCTGACCTGTGCTTACAGACCACGGAAGCCTTGCTCCGGAGCCTTCCATGTTTACCCATCTGTCAGGTGTGTGTGTGTGTGTGTGTGTGTGTGTGTGTGTGTGTGTGTGTGTGTGTAACATTAGTCCTGCCTGTTTGAGGCTAGCATTTTCAAAACCTCATCAAGTCCTGACTACCCTTCCTTAGGATGGGAAGACACAAAGGACACACTCTTGCTTCCTATGAGCTGGGGTGCTCTCCAAAGGCTCTGATGCAGGGCTTCAGAGGAGGGGCTGGGGCTCAGGCAAGCATGGGCAGGGTAGACAGGGCTCCTGGTTAGGTTGTGTTGGCTGCTGGGTTGATGGACCAAATAGGTTTCCGATGTGGGGTGGTTCATGGGGAGGACTTGCCGTGATCAAGCAATACTTGTTAAAGCCGGTGTCAAGGGGTGAACACTGTGCCACTGGAGTCCAGCAAAGAAGCAGGGACCACAATTAGGGGGCTCTCAAAGATGGTGACTGCAGCAAGTGCACCGTGAAAGCATGTGTTTGCCACGCACAAGAGAAAGAAAAGGAATTGCAGGCGATGCAGATGAACAAGGAGGCACTTTGTGGCTCCCGTTAGTGCTGAGTGCAGCCATAGGAAAGGAAAGGAGACTGGGTGGACTCCACAGCTCCGAGTCTCAATAGCCGTCATGGGCTGGAGGCCAGCATCGGGGCCAGTGGAGGAGGGCACAGGGTGGACCCGGTGCCGGGGGCAGGATCCAGACCTCGGGCTTTACTGGTAGATGGTAGGGATAACTGAACTGATGGTGCAGGAAGGACCAGCCAGGTTTTGGATTTAGAAGCTCACCTTTGCGGTGCTGGCAGAAGAGATTAGAGGGTGCTCTGGTGAACAGCAAGTCTCAGCCCCCAGGCCAAGAGAGGCGAGGAAGCCCTGCCTTGGCCTAGGCCTTGGAGATGTGGAGGGCAATTTGAAGCAGGTGAGAAGCACAGTTCTCTCCTGGCTTTGGCTTCTAAGAGTGCTCTGGGTCAGGACTTTGAGGGCTCTTGTGACCCAGCACCGACCCCATTCTCTGAGGATGAGTTCTTTTCCTCTGCCTCCTCCTTCTTTACTTTCAAAACCCACCCCTCGCAGCAGCAGCTGGACAGGGGAAGGGCAGCCCAGAGTGGAAGGAAAGACAGAAGGCTCTGTGGTGCTGCTCGAGCCCTAAGTGCCGACGGCCAAGGAGAACAACTGTTCTAGGAAACATCAAAGGAGAAAGCTGAACAGAACCTCAGGAAGATGGCAAAGCAGCTCCAACTTCTGGTTTCAGCTTGTTTAAAAGCTCAGAACACAGCACCCAGCAACAGATGGGGGTGTTGGACACTAGAGATAGGGAATGGTGGACCCTCAGCTTCTGCATGGGCCTCCTCACAATGCAGAGGCCACTGAAGCCCAGAGAGGACAGGAAGGTGCCCAAAGCCAAGGCCACACAGCAAGCGTGAGGATGCAGCTGAAGTCAGGGGGTGGGAGGTGGGCATCTGTCTGCTTCTCTGGCTCTGGGGAAGTCTCTTGTGGCCCTGTATCCCCTTCATCCCTCTACCACAGAAAGAATATAAGATGAAAGAATGTCAAACCGAGGCCCAAGCATCAGACTTGGGGCCAGAACACAGAAAAGGCAAACTCATTCTGGATGAGCAAAGCTCTGCATATGGGTCAGATAAGTGCGAATCAGCCTCCAGACTGGGAGGGTGGTCTAAATGTGCTGGGTGGGGTGTGGGTGGGGTGGGGGGTGCAGAAAGCCACCCTCAAAGGGCAGCTTTTAAGGGCTCATATATTTTCAGAATCTGCCACAGGTGGGCAGGAAGCCTGCTCAGTCTTTCAGCCTCTGGCCAGAATCTTCTCCTGGGCCTCAGGTCTATGCTAGCTTTTCATGACCCTACTACCTTAACTTCTCTCTGGGGCTCTGTGCTTAGCTTCTCTCAGCCTGTCCTTCCCAGCCTATGCTTCCCTACCTACTCTAAAAAGGTCTCCTAGATCCTAGCTCCAGTGTGGGGTTCCATTTTCCGGGCTCTCATGACCAGAAGGCTCAGTCACGGCGAATCAAAGCATTGGTCTGCCCTGGGATTAGAAATGAGGTCTCTGAGTGACATCCAATATTGCATGTGCCTATGTATGTGTAAGGCAAAAGACAGAGATCAAGAGACAGGATAGAAATCACATTATCCCAGCCACAGAGAGACTTATGGTCAACCACATGGCCTGTGATCTGAGTTGTTATGGTCCAGGAGTCCTGGAGGCACAGACTGATGTTATTCAGTCCTGCTTACAAACACCAAGTGACATCTCCACCTCTCTCCATCATCTGGTCTTCGACTACCTGGCTAGGCTCTGTGACCCGGCTCTGTGTGTGTGTCCTCTGCCTCATCCCTCCACTCTTTTCTCCTTTTCCATGGGGACACTGCACACCATGACCTCAGGCCCTGAGGCCTAGGGGTCAGACTGCATCTGGTACCCTGAACATCTCTAGCTGACAGGCCAGCTGTGGATGCTGTGAACTATGAGCATCATAAATGGGAGCACACTATAGCTCTAGAAATAACCACAAACTGCTTCCACATGGGCTCTCCGTGCTCCTTGGCAGGGCTCTGCTTCTCCCCAGGTTTCCCTTGCCCCTTGTCCTCCGAACTCTGCGTTTTAACTAACTTCATGTGCTGATTTACACGTTTGTTTTGCAGCGTGCTCCTTCTTTCCCTCTTCAGAGCTTTTGCACATGCTGGTCCAGGTACGCCTTTCCCATCATGCCCCTGGCTTGCCCCATAAGCTTTACTTAACATTTCAGCTACTGTTCAACTACCATCTCTTGGAGATTCCTTCCCTGGCTCCATAGATCAGCTCAGGGGTACCCTTCCAAGTTCTCTTACTCCCTTCCCTCTTTCTTCTGAGTGCCGATAAGAGTTTGACTTCATCCACACGAGGTTAATATTTATTTAATGTCTTATTGCAATGTTATCAACTACCAGTGATTGTTCTGTGCCAGACACTGTACAAAGTTCTACGCCAGTTTTATTGCATATACATTCCTATAATTATGAGATGGTTTTCATCTTTGCTCCCTTTCTACAAGAGAGGCAAAGGAGACACAATAGTTAAGGGAATTACCTAAGGTTGTGCAGCAAGTGGTAGGTGAATGAAGAGTATCTGAAGGTTTTTTTTTTTTTTTACCATGTGCCAAGCAGGTCCTACAACCATCTATGCAGCTATGACAAGAGTAGGGACCATGTTCCCTTTGCTCCTTCTCCTGTCTTTGGCACCTAAGGGCATAGCTGTGACACCCTGAGGGGGCAGCCAGCTCCATCAGGCAGAGCCTTCAGCTCTGGTTTAAAACCAGTAAGTGTACTTGAGGGGAGGGGGCATGCTGAGACCCAGAGGAGGATCTGACTGTGGATGAGGAGCTCAGCGCTAGAGGGACTCAGGAATGGCCCAAGGGTTCTCAGCATACAAGTCCACACCTCCCCAATCCATGGCCCCTGACACATGATTGTCAGCTCAGTGACAAGGAGACTGTCTTCTATGCTCCTGTCAGCCCATTGTGGATGGCTGAGAAAGAGGTTCTTCCTCTGAGGAACTCCTGGAGGCCTTTTGCCCCGAAGGAGTCTACCTTCATCTGGGCTGCTTCTGAGCCTGACAGCTGCTCCCCACAACCTCCACACCATGCTCTTGGCACCCAGGCCCAGCAGGGCTCAGCCACCCTTGTGGGCTGTTGGCTCGGGAGCATGTCAGCTAGCCTAGGAGGCTTCCACCCCAGCAGCACTCCCCCCTTTGAAGGGGATCAGGTTCCCCCACAAACATAATTGAACAAAAATATGAGAGAGAAAAGGTCTTTGTTCTCCCATTTACAGCGTCAGAAAATATGTAACAAATTAGCCGTTTATGAGGTAAGAGACCAGCTCTGTGTGCAGGCGGTGTGGCCTCAGCAGGCACAAGGGGCCTTTGAGCCGCTGCATGGGGGGGCACGGCAGTGGGAAGGAGGACCCGCAGGACTTCAGGGTAGGCACAGGAGGCCAGCAACCATCTAGGACTCTGGGAAGCTTGCAAAGAGAAACAGAGGGCCAGCCAGAGCCAAGGAGGAGATCCTGAGGGCGTGGCGAGAACAGCTGCCGCCGCCGGCCAGTCTCCAACAGGGCCAGGGCACTTAGCAGCTGGTGGGCTGCTGGGGTCTCAGTGGCTTCCCTGCTGGCTGCTACGAACCTTAAGAATGGACAGGTGCTTCTGCTATTGCTGGCGATTTCTCTCCATAACACCTTCGATTTTCTTCCATGGGCCCAGGAGGAATGCCAGTTTGAAGCATCAAACATTCACTGAGGTCAGGGAGACGGGGAGGCAGCAGAGAAAGACCAAGAGGCTCCTAGCAACAGGGATGTCATGACTCTCCTCAGCATTGTGCTGGCTTTCATTTGTGTCACTGGGATGTCTAGAGTTATTCATGGGGCATCTAGCCGTAAGCGTAAGGGTTTAGCATCTTAGCTTGACCCCCTGGGGTTGCGTTGCCTGGTGACAGCGCAGGCTAGCATTTACACCCAGTATCTTTGGTCCCCTTATGCTTTAGCGTCTTCTGCCTCCTCTCCCTCCTCCTCTTCATCCTCCTTTTCCTCTTTTTGTTCTCTTCTTTTCCGTCAGTTTCTTTCAGACAGTCTCACTATGTGGTCTCAAAGTCATGATCCTTCTGCCTCAGCCACCCCAGTGATGGCATTACAGGTGTGTGCACCACACCAGGCACTTGGTTTAGTTTCTAATTCTGTTAAATCCTGTGCTCTAAGGCCTGCCTTTTCCATTCCCCTGCCCATGGTCAGGACTCTCCTTGCTGCCAGCCTGGCCACACATCACGGCGACACATGTTCAGACACCTCCTGTGATGCATCCATGGAACTGCCTGTTCTCTTTGCTCACCACAAGTCCCTGCTCAGTCCAGAGCTGGGTCCTGGCTGCGTCCCATGGCTCTGAGCCTTTGAGAGGAGGTGCTGGTGAGGATGGGTCCATGCCAGCTCAGTAAGGAACCTCTGTAAGAAGTGGGGTGCTGGGCTTCTGTCTGAATACCCTGAGTGTTTGGTCTGCAGTCACAAACACGTCGCTTTCCTGGATCTGACTTTATTTGTTTTGATTGGATCTTAATAGTTCTTTCAGGCTGAAGCTGCCCAGGATCCCGGGAGACTTGCTAAAAACTTCAACTGCACCCAGCGTAGCAGAGTAACTTGAAAGTTAATCGGTGCTTGGGGATGCCCGCCTCATTCTTTCCAGCCCTGGATTCTGAGGTGGGCTGGGACACAGTGCTGTTCTCTGCGGTGCAGACCAGCGACCTCAGAATAAACTTGCAAAGGAGATATCTGTGCCTGGCAACTTCTGCATGGAGCCACAGAACGAAACTCCGTTCGACTGGCCTTTACGCTCCCTGTGTGGACCCCTTCCTAGGCACTCCGTCACCACATTTTCTGCCACCCTTTCTCCTCCAGGTTGAAACCCCTCTCTTCCACATTACTGTGCCACCCTCTAAAAAGAAAGACCGCCCATGATGGAGGAAGCCCAGTGATTTTCATTCATAAACATATCTCCAGCCCTTTCACTGAAAACAAGCCCAGTGTCTCACGAATGAATGAAGGATAGATACTCTTGACATTTCGTTTTATCACCATGCCTGCTCTTTTTCCTGCAAGGCTGTACCTCTGTGGCAGGGCTCCAGCCTATGAAGAGTGCTCATTCCCGGGGAGGAGCAAGATGGCACTGAACACCAACCAGGCTGACTGTTGATTTCACAAAGCTCAGAGAGGGAAGGAGTCACCCAAGTCACAGAGCATGAGGAAGCCTGTTCAGACATGGACACTGCGATGATGTGTCTATGGAACCGTGGACCAGTCTGCTCCCCAGAGGGCTAGTGAGGGCCCCTGGAGACAGTATCTGAAGAGAAGAAGAAATGGGAAGAAGTGGGGAGCTCTCAGCCATGCTGCTGCTTCTGGGCTGCCGTTCCCCACTCTCTTCCTCCAGCCAGGCTAGCCTCCTTCCTCTATAATGGACCTCCCCTGCCGGTCTCAAGTCCATCTCCTCTCTACATTCTCTTACCCGCCAAATCTTGTGAAACAATTAACATTTGTTATCAAGATAACAGCACTAAACCCCACAGAGGTCACCACGGTCACACAGGTAACTGCAGGATTTGACCTAGCTTATCTCCCGGGTCTTTGGGCACCTCTGCCCTCAGCCTCCTCTGGGCATGTGGGCTGGTGTCTGCCTTCCTTATTGCTTTCTTTCAGAAAGCCGCCCCCCAGCTGCACAGCCTCTCAGCTCTGCACCGAAAGTTCCCTCTGCCTCTCCCGCAGTGCTCTAGCAGTTTTGGGGCGTCATTTTCACATGAGAGTGCTAAGCAGGGAGCTACACAGGCAGTGACCAGCCAGGTAGTGGCCAAGGGTCCCTGTGGCTGTTCTGTAGAAGGCTCTGTGCTATGGGGCCAGGAGGTGAGCTGGGACTGACACTAGCAATCAAGGGCCCTGGGGTGGCATTCACCTGCACAGTTAAGGTGAATCTGTTCACCTCTTCCAAGTGCTCACCTGCATGTAAGAAAGCCCTGAGCTAAGTGGGACATGGTGAGCCTGCAGGAACCTGTCTCAGTAGCAGGGATCAGGCTGGGGAAACAGGAATCAATGGCCTTAGAGCTCGGGACATGAAGTTAGCCTGCTAGTATATCTTCCGGGCAGGCCCTCAGAGGGCTGTGCCATATTTGTGTGCCCTAACAGTAGCTCATTACATCTTCGCCCTTACATGAAACAGGAGCCTGCCTGTCTATCTCAGCTGGCCTGTGGCTCTCCTGAACTCATCTGTACTTTGTCATTCTGGAAAGGCTAGAGATGCTCCTTGTCAGTCAGTCCTTCTCCAGGCCACCCCACCCCCATCACCTCATCCACCCTCTTCAGGTTGTTATCACCTCTTTTCCGGAGGAGGCGTTGCTGACTAACTCTCAGCCAACCCCAAAATGTAATTAACCTCACTGCCCACCCGAGCACTGCACAAGGCATGCGTGCCCTCTTGTAAATATCTTTCCCACCGTGCACAAGTACTCAGTCACATGCAGACACCAAAATTCTTCCTGAGGCCTTCCTTCCATAGCTCCCTGCGAGGACATGTCCAGGCATGAACACCCTCACTGTCTTATACAATCATAACTGTCCACACACACACACACACACACACACACACACACACACACATCTACAGGCTTGATTTGTCCATGGGCTTCACTCCTCTCAGTGTGTTCTTCTTCTTCCACATCTCTGTGAACCGGCTTAGAGTATGAAGCTCTCAACCTTGCCTCTGGGCATCTGTGAACCACACAGGATGGCCATTTCTTGGCCTTTGGGTCCTGGGGTGAAGGGCAGATATCTATCTATCTTAGACTTGAAGAGGTCCCTCACAGCCCATCACTCACTGAGCTGAGCTTCTTTGTCCCTGAGGGTGAGAGGTTAGGGTCATCTAGCACCCACCTTCTTAAATTGTGGGTCATAACTCCATGTTGTATTACATAACTAGATGTGGTATACACACACACACACACACACACACACACACACACACACTTACACACACACACAAAATTTCCAACAGTAAATAATTTCTGAACTTGAAATGACCAAAAATTATTTCAAGAAATCAAATGTGTGATTAATCTGAGGTGTTTCTGGCAGGTTTAGCCTATGTTACATCATGGGCATTTACTGCAAACTCAGTTCTGAACACAAAACATGCACCCTGCACTGTACACATCATGCCATGCAATGCTCATGAATGCTACCAGAAACCCTTCTGCTCAGACCAAGATGGCTGCATGGGACGAACTGCCGAGGTTTTGATGTACACACACACACACACACACACACACACACACACTCACACACATACATACACACACACAGAGTTTTCTGTTCTTGTAGAGACACAATGGGTTAATTATAGAAACAAAGACTTTCTATTTTTCTCCTGCCATCGTTCTTCAGCATGTAAGTATCACATTAACATATCTTTGGATTCTATTATGTTAGAATGTATGAATTTTTAAATTATTTACATTACTGACTCAAGTTTCATTTAAAAAAAATCATTAAATGAATTTTGGCTTGAGATTAAGACCGAATTTCCAACAATTTCTGAAGTGGCCCTAAACACACTCTTGCCATTTTATATTATATATTTATGCACAGTTGCATTCTTGAATTGATGGTTATGAAACCAAAGTATCCATCAAACTGTAAGAAATGCTGAAGATGTTCTGTATCCAGCAGAACTGAATATTCAGCCAAGATTTAATTCATTGTGTAAAAATAAACAAGCATGTCCATCTCATTATTGTGCAGATGCACGCTCATCTCTAATAAATGGTAGGCTTGCACATACACCAAAGGCTTGCTTTAAAGTAAATTCCTGGGGTTTGGGGAGAAGGTTCACTGCTTAAGAACACTTGCTCTTGCAGAGGACCCAGGTTCAATTCTCACCACCCACATGGGGGGCCCACACCCATCCATATAACTCCTGTACCAGGGCATCAGACACCCTCTTCTGGCCTCCAAGGACATCAGACACACACCTGATACACATACATACACACAGTCAAAACACATAAAATACATAAATCTTTCATGACTTGTTATCAGCAAATGGTTTGTGTGTCTATTTTATATACCGGTATACCATGGGTTGTGTAAAAACTTCTCAGTGTACAGGTTTTATGAGTAGGCAAACCTTGAAAAGCCCTGAGCTAGGGGATTGACTATCTGAGTTCAATCTGACTTTGTTATTCACCAGCTCAGTCAGGGGCCTTGGACTTGGATGCTAGGCCTCTGTGAAGAAATGTTTCCCTCTGTAAAATGGGCTATCTTTCTTGCAGGTTGTGACAACTAGAGACAACATGCATCCTGTGCTTTTACTCTTTTAAACAGGTACTACCAAGACCTCACCTTAGAGATGAGGAAACATGCAGAAGTTAAATGGCCAGACAGGGCTGTGAGACTCCTCTCTCCCTTCCTTCCATAAGCAGTGGGGGGATGGGTGTGACAAAACAGGGAGACAGTGACAGACTGAGGACTAACAAAACTGTGGCAGGAGAGTGAAGCTAGGGCAGAGTGAGGCTTAAAGATTAGCATATAATAGAAACCAAAGAGCAGAGGGAAGACCAGGGACCCCAGCCAAGGGCTGTGTGTAAGGGCGGGGCATGCTTAAGGGAAGCCCGGAGAAGGCAGGTGAGCACTATGTAAAGGGTCAGAACTGTCACGGCTCAGGGCTATTGAGCCTTCAAAGCTTCTCCTACTTCTGTCCTGGAAAGTGGTCTGTCTCTGCTTCTATCACTGTTCATCCACCTCTGTCCAGTTCTTTGTCCTAGAACACAAGAACCTGGATACATGAGCTCATAGCTTCCAGACTCCAATATCTGCTGCCCATAACACTATCACTGACTTGTGCCCGCGATGGAGCACTGCCCCTGTCCAGGCTGTCTTGCCGGAAGGGCTGTGGGCTCAGGCAGCATGCCCTACAAGGAGAGTGCCACCTATGCCATGGTCTTGGAGAAGGCCCCTGGTATCATCTGCTCTGAAGGCCTCTCAACCCAGGGCTAAATTTCTTCCTCACCTGGATGGAAGAGTGGTAGGGACATGGTCCTGATAAGGCCTGCAGGAACTCAGAGAGCACTGGCCTGGCCTAGCAAAGCCACTGGTGTGACAAGATCTTGTCATTGTTCATGAGTCCCCTAAGATGCTGTAGGTGGTGGTCTGGAGTCCTGGTGCCGACGCAGAAGGCAAAGGGATGGTCCCTAGCTGCACAGGAGAAACAGACGCTGGAAAACCAGCCAAGCCGCTGCACTGTCAGCACATTCTTGGGGCAATGTATTGCAAAGCCTCTTTGACTTCACTTCTAAGTGAGAATGAGGGCCTCACTGCCCCAGCAGGGTCGTGCCTGGGTCACTGACTAGGGCTGCAGGCCTTGGGGTATGGGGAGGCCTTGGCACTTTGCCAGTCATGCTTCTGCTGAGGCAGGCCTTCTCACCTTGCCTGGCCTCCTTGCCCCAGAGTACCAGCCCCTGCTTGCATTCTCTGACTGATGGGAAGTTTGCTGGTGTCTTCAGCTGGGGAAGGCCTTTTCCATAGGTACACTTGCTTTTAAAACCAAGTGCGTGCTTTTGCTGGGGTAGAGAGAGCTAGTGGAGGTAATGGTCTAGGAGGAGGGAGGTACTGTCTCCTTGTGGACTGACAATAGATATGGGGGAGGGGCAAGGCTTCATCCTGCTGTAAGCAGAGATGCCACAGAGGATCAGCACAAAGGGTACAGAGAGCCAAGGGGGTCCTCCATTTAAGCTTATCCTCTGTGTCTTCACAAGGCAGAGCTACAGCCCAGTAGTGAAGAATCCTGGCTTCCAGAACTCTTCTGCTGGGAAGTTGTACAGAGGGTGATAGTTGAGGGCCTCCAGGAATCAGAGTTCTACCTGGGCCCGACTGCAGCACAATGACATCCTCTCTCTGTTGGGAACATCTCGGATGTCTGCTAATGTGAATAGCTTTCAGGAAAGCCCAGAGAATGGGTCCATTCTGGTCCTGGGAGGTAGGCTGGTGACTCCCTTGTCCTTTCTGAGCCCAGAATTCCTCCTAGTAACTCGTACCAATATTACAGGGTTGCTGTGAGTCATTTCACTTAGCATACGAGGACACTTGGACAAGAATCCCCAGGCTGGGAGCAGGATCAAGGAACACAGGAAAAGGGAAGCACCCATCCCCCACAGTCCTTGCTGTAATTTGCAGAGATGGTGCACCAGGCCCCAAGAAATCCATGATCACACACACACCCTCACTTGCTCCACCTTCACTGAGAGAGGCAGGGTTAGGGTACACTTACCTCTTTACGAAACAGATACTCACAAACTAATTTTTCCCACTTCTGCCAAGGCAGGGCTGTGGAGGGGTGACTGTTGAGTGTTCCAGCTTCACTCAACGTTGTGCAGACTAGATTCTGAACTCCAGTAATCTCACCACCACTGGCCACCCACCTTGTGACAGATGAGCGCCCACCCAGCAACCTTACTGCTACCTATAGGTGGATGGGGCTGCCATGCCCACTTTAAAAAGGAGGAAGCTGAGGTCTAGGACAATGCAGCAGCTTGTCCAGGCACAAAGATCATCTGGCGAATATTGGAAGTTGAGCTTGACCCCACATCTACCTGACTCCCAAGGCCATGCCTTGTCTAGTCCAGTTTGCAAACTCATTGCCAGCAGAAGACACAGGCAGAGAAGGGATGTGTAGGAGAGAGGCCCTAGCAGTCAAGAAGCTGGGAACAGGTGCAGGATGAATTATTGAGGGTGACATTTGAGGCTCCTGGCCCTTTAATAGTTCCTCTCCTTCTGTTCATTCCATTGTTCCTGGCCCTGAGTGGCCTGCAGAGTGCCTAATCATGGGCAGTTACCACAGCAGCACATCATAAACAGTCTGTAAAAGGCCCAGGGAACCCAGCTCACACCCTCCCTGAGCCAGGCAAGACCCCCAGCACCCGATTAGCAATGGCTGCCTACCAGAGGAGACCAGGCTGACCAGTACATTCATCACATGCCCCATGAGGAAATGGAGTGGCCAGCCCAGCTTTACCCCAGAAGTAGCTTTTCCAAGGCTGCTGAGTGAACAGGAGCTGTGGCAGGAGAGGGAACTGGATGCCTTTGTTGCATGGAACATGAGCAGGAATGAAGTGCTGGTGTCCTTCAAGGCACCGCCAAATCTGCATCAAATGCCAGGCAGCCAGCTTATAAACACGGACAGTAAAGCTTGGAGTAGAGAGCCATGACCTGTCACCAGATTCACCATTAGAATGACTGGCTGATAGCAGCAACCCTCAGACTACACCGTCTTGCTTTGAGACCCTCCATAACACCCTACCTCTTCCTCACCTTTATGACCTGACATTGCTTTCTTTACGTTTACTTCTCACATACCTCAGGGTTCTGAAAAATCAATTAGAAGTCAGACTCAGTGGCAGATACTTACAATCCCCGGGGTGGGTAAGCAGGGACAGACAGATCCCTGGGGCTCATTGGCCAGCCAGCCTAGCCTACAGAACATGATTCAGGCTAACAAAGAAAGCCTGTCTCAAAAAACAAGGTGGATGTCTCCTGAAGAACAACACCTGAGGCTGAACTCTGGCTTTCATTCCTATGTTCACACATGTACACATATGTACATGTACACACAGATGTGCTTGTGCCCACCATACACAAAGCCAACTTATTAATCACAAGTTCTCCGAGGCCTCTGCTCTTTCATACAAAGCTGAAGTTTCTCTTATCATGCTACCACTGGGTGGGGACCCACCAAGGCTGAACATCTTTGTGTGTGTGTGTGTGTGTGTGTGTGTGTGTGTGTGTGTGTGTGGATTTGCATGGATGAATTTATAGATCTCTGGGATTGAACTCTGAGCCCTACAAGGGTGGGAACCCAGGGCTCCTGGACACGTCTCTTAATATCCCGCTTGTTCAGAAGGACACTCACTATGTTACCACTGCCCACACTTCCTTCAGTGGGTAGTAAGTTGGGAGGAAGCTGCTGGTTTCTCTGCATATAGCCAACTTTCCCATTCCCTAAGGAAAAGAGATCGTTTGAGGTTGTAACAGTATGAGGGCCTTGGACTGGGAGTGCAGGGCCAGGGTGCAGGTTCTGCCTCCTTTTAGATAACTTCCTGGGTGGCATGGGGCAAGCCCCTACCCTCACTGTCTTTGGTTTCTTGTCCAGTAGGGAGAGGTCAGAGACTCCACGAGAATGGAAATCCTGGTGCTCAGAAGACGGCAGGGGCTTAAGGAACATTTGGTCACACATTAGCAATGATTCTCAGATGAGTGAGGTCCCAGACTTTTGCTGAGACTTGGTTGGGATACCACATGTGGTTTAAAAGCCAGGCACTCCATGGGGCTTGAAGTGACCTGTGGTGGCTCCATCTATCATCCAGAGCCAGGGCAGAAGCACTGGCCTGGAGTATTGGCAACAGGCTTCATTGTGATAGGAGCAGATGAAAGACACAGTTTAATCTTGCTTATCAAGTTTGGTTGTAATTTAATTCATGGCACAAAATTGATTTAAAATAAACCCAACTCATAACGTATTATACATTTTATGTAATTTATTTTAAAACAAGTACACAGAAAAAGATTAGCATCTGAGATGCTTGTGTTGTGGTAGTAACGTCTTCAGAATTCAAATGCAGTTGAGAAGTGCTGTCAGGGTAGAGGATGAGTTTAGGGAGCCATTCCTGGAGGAGAGACCCTTTAGAAGCTTCCAGAAAGGATTTGGGCAAGGCCCTGAGTGTTGTGT
This sequence comes from Peromyscus leucopus, assembly GCF_004664715.2. Lineage (NCBI taxonomy): Eukaryota > Metazoa > Chordata > Mammalia > Rodentia > Cricetidae > Peromyscus > Peromyscus leucopus. The sequence continues at coordinate 116,161,333 of NC_051064.1, read as the reverse complement.
TTCTGCAGCGACCCTCACATACTGGGAGATGGGGCAATGCTGAGTAAAGCATGACCCTCCAGCCCTACTCTGTCAGTGAATCCAAGCTTCCTGCGAGAGGGGATGGGGAGGCTGTGTCTACAGGATGGTGAGGAGAGTGTTCCAGGGGCTCCTGCTAGGATGAGTCAGTGTGCTGTGTCCTCTCTGATCCTACCCATGTCTGCAGGCTTCCCAGTGTTAGCCTCCAGCTGGTAGGACACGTGAAGGAGGAAGCACCAGCAAATTCTCCAGAGGCTGGCTCGGGGGAGAGGTGGTCCAGAAATGTGAAAGGGCCAGGGAAATGTGCAGGCAGAGCCAAGGATGGGTTTGATCTCTCCAACCAGCAGTCAGAGTCTGTGCCTGCTCTGTCTGCAGTGGGACCACCTGGCTCCAGGACCCAACTCGCTATCTCCATAGTACACACGTCAAGTTCATTAGTCTCTTTACTCTGCACAGGGGCTTTAGATGGCATTGACACATAGCATCTGGGGTAGAGACAGCCAAAGGAGCTGCAGAAGAACGCAGAAGCTCAAAGGAAGCATTTTCCTCCCCTAAAGGTACCACCTGTCCTCACTGTGGTGGGATTGAGGTTTCCCAGTCCCGAGGAAGCAGAAGGCAACCTGAACAGGGGATTATTCAGAAAATCACTCCCACAGTCACTCTCAGTGTTCTGAGAACAGGAGCTGGGGCCCAGGAAGGGGCAGCCACCTATATTTTGGCTACAATGAGACATGCCTCCTCACCTTTATTAATGGGGAGGATTAAAAAAGAAAGCTCACATTAGGCCATCACCATTGAGAACAGTCACTTCAAAGGTCAATGAAGTGAGCTGAGATGTTAGAGCTTGAGGAGGTAATAGGAGTCCAACCTGGGACACATAGACTGTTGCTCTCCAGTCTCATGATCTTGAACTGGGAGCCTCAGTTTCCCCACGTTAAGTTGGCGACAGCGAGCCTTTCCTAACTTGCTTGCTTGAGATATGAACTCAAATGTGTATTTAAGGACTCAATGCAGGGCTGCACATAGCAGGGTGACTTAAACAGTAGATGATCCCTTCTCTCTGTGTGCCTTCAAGGTTCAGTTTGCACTCTTGTGTTTCCACCTCCCTGGGGCAGCCATATCCCCTTCCTTGGTTTTCTCTGGAGTCTTGAAGTCTTCTGAACTTCCCTCCTTCAAAAACAGACGCCAGGATCTTACACCTCTCCCACTGTTGCCTCTACCTGGAGGATGAGGGGAGGTGGCTTAATACACTATCTATCTATCTATCTATCTATCTATCTATCTATCTATCTATTCTAATATAATCTAGATATAATATAATATATAAGCTAGAATATAGCAGCACTAGCAGGTGGCATAGGGGCCTTTGAGCATCACAGAAGGGGCACCCAGTGAATGGCTCCCCTTTGTGGTCCAAGTGTGCAGAGGGCAGAGGTTCATGCCCCCTCCTCAAAGCTTCTGTCTATATGGCTCCTGGTCAGGACTGGGGCTCCCGTCCTCAGACTCTCCTGGGAGTAGCCATCCAGTCTTTCCCAGTCCTTTGGACTAGAAAGCACAAGTTGAATGTCATCCAACAACAAAATGAGTCTCGAAGCCAAGCACTTGTATCTTAGAGAGTCAGGCTGCTAAGTGATCAGAGAGCACCAGACACACATATAAAAAGTGCAGTCGAAAAGGGTCTCATCACAAACATGTGGAATAGGCAGGGCCAGGAGCAAGCCCCTCCTTCACTGGTTTCTGGGCCACAGCAGGCTGTCTTGGTCCCGTGTGTGTGTGTGTGTGTGTGTGTGTGTGTGTGTGTGTGTGTGTGTCTCCTAAGTCTCTGTCCACCCTGTGGGGTTATAGCAGTGATAGCAATGTGAATGAAATACAGTAGATCTTACTTAGGCTAACCCTGAGTTTGGAATGTGAGCTAGGGAGGGAGGGTCTTGGCAGCTGAGGAGATGGACTCAGGGGAACTGAGTGGCCCTAAGTAACCCAGAGGAGTGCTGTGCCTGCCTTGTCCCTTATGCTGTGACATCAGGAATGGTTTTGTGTTGACTCTACAGATGCTTACAAGAAGCTAATTTTTTATATTCTGGGGGCTTGGAGGAGGAGACACAAAGAACTTGTTGGCACACACAGTTCCACTTGGCCACAAGGAGGCTCCTCCAGATAGAGGACTTCAGTCTCTTCTCTCTGCCCTAGAGGGGTTTTGGCATGTGGGAGGGGGGCTCAGGAGCCACACAGCTCAGGAGATTTGCTTTTTAAACTGGTCTTCTACAATGACAGGCAGGCACCGAGGCATGTCCCTCTTCTGTGCCTGGTTTCCTCACACTCAATAGGGCTCGGATGGCTAGCTTTCTATTACTATAACAAAATATTTGAGTAACTCAGAAAAAAGGTTGTTTTGGTTAATAAGTTCAAAGAATCCTGACTGTAACTGTGGACAACTGCTGCTTTTAGGCCTTTGGTGGAAGTGCTGGACAATAGAGAGAGAGTGTGGTCCTGCAGAGTTTCTCACATCATGGCTAGGAAGTAAAAAAGAGGAAGACACAGTATCCCACAATCTTCTCAGAGGGCACAGACTTTAAGGACTTCCCACCTCTCACCTTCTAAATGCTCTGCTATTGCTGACTCTGGGAACTAAGCTTTTAACATGGGCTTTTGGGGGACATGAGACATCTACATTGTAGAAGGGCTCATAGTCGAGATTTACCTGCAGGAGCAGATGCCCTGGTCTAGGGGTCAACCTGGTCCATCCTCTCAGTAATGAACTCCCAAATCTACCTCCCATATCTTCAACCCATCGTTATTCCAGACTTCTTACCCTTCAGGCAGCCTCTCTGCCCTCCCCTCGTCATCCCTATCTCTTGTGCTTCCCTCTCTATCAGTTTGAAGATGCAGTCTGAAATATAGGTATCCACTGCACATTCAATTAACATTCTACAAATAAATTCATGCATGACACTAAGACACTCCACAAAATACTGCCAGCCACAAGTCCTTCACTACATCCCACTATTCTTAGGATAAAGCCAACGTTGGCTCTGAGCACCAGGGAAGGTGGCCTTGCCTCTTGTCATTGGCTATCCCATGGTTATGTCTCAAATATACTAGGATTCTTGGTATATCTGTCAAAATGCCAAGTTCTCTCTGGATTCTAGACCTTGAACTTGCTTCTCTATTTCACTAATATCTCTTTCCATTCCATACCCCTCACTTCTGTCCATCTTTGGAAATCACACTTGAACATCACCCCAGAATCCCTGTCTTGTTTGGCCAGGAATTTTCTTGGGCTTTCTTTTCTTTTCTTTTTTTTTTTCTGGAGTCTCATTCTGTGTCTCAGAATGGTCTCATCTAGGATGCTCCCTGAAGGTAGCAGCATCTTTGACCCTCATTAACTTTTCATCCTGCTTCCTAGTCCCAAAGTGGGTCTGGCTCAGTGCATCTCCTCAATACTTCATTAGTGAAAAACAAATAAGTTACTTGTAATGACATTCAATACTAGACCTTCAGCCAGATAGTCAGGACAGAGAGGGTCAGGGGTTACTTATGGACCTGGCATTGTTATCAAGAAATGAATTAACTTTATAGATCTATTTATATGAGAAAACCCCTCAGAAATGTTCAACATTACTAGTGATCAGGAAGATGTATCAAAAAAAATAATGAACTATCATTCACTCCAGTTAGAATGACTATCATCAGAAAGAAAAAAAAGCCACATGCTAGTGAGGATGCAAAGGAAGGGTTGTCAGGTACTGTTAGTGGGGACGTAAATTAGCACAGATATTCTGGAAAACAGTACAAAAGTTCCTCAGCAAATGGGAAACACATGATCTGGCCATCCCACTACTGAGTACATGTCCAAAGGAAATGAAACCATTATGTCAAAGAGACATCTGTGCATGTTCACTGACATGCTACTCACAGTAATCAAGATAGGGACTCAACCTGGGCGTCTGCAGATAAGCAAATGTGTTATTTATACTCAATAAATATTTGGACATAAAAAGAATGAAATTTTGTCACTTGTAATAACATGAATGGGACTGTGAGGCATTTTGTTGAAGAAATAAACCGGGCACAGAAAGACAAACCCACATGTTCTCACTTTTATGTGAAAGCTGAAGAGTTGATCTAGAGAAAGAGTGGAACCATGGTTATCAGAGCTGGAGAAGGATAGGGATCAGGGCTGGAGAGTGGTCAGAGGGTGCACCAGAGCCAGAAAAGGATGGGGATCAGGGCTGGAGAGTGGTCAGAGGGTGCACCAGAGCCAGAAAAGGATGGGGAGCAGGGCGGGAGTGTGGTCAGCAGGTGCATCAGAGCCACAGAAGGATGGGGAGCAGGGCTGCAGTGTGGTCAGCAGGTGCATCAGAACCAGAGAAGGATGGGGATCAGGGCTGGAGTGTGGTCAGTAGGTGCACCAGAACCAGAAAAGGATGGGGAGCAGGGCGGGAGTGTGGTCAGTGGGTGCATCAGAGCCACAGAAGGATGGGGAGCAGGGCTGGAGAGTGGTCAGTGGGTGCATCAGAGCCACAGAAGGATGGGGAGCAGGGCTGGAGTGTGGTCAGCAGGTGCAAGGGGCAGGTGCATGTGAGGAGAAGCTCTTCATTTCCAGACCACTACAGGATAACTATGGCTGATGATTAACTGAATACTCCAAATAGCCAGGAGAAAGGATTTAAAATGTTCTTCACACAAAGAAATGATACATTCCTGAGGTATCCAGCAAGGTGGCTCAGAGGGTAGAGGTATTTGGTGCCAAGCTGACAACCTGAATTCCCTCCCTAGGACCTACATGGTGGAAGGAGAGAACCAACTCCCACAAGTTGTCCTCTGACCTCCACATATGCACCATGACACACACATCCTCCTAAATAAACAAACGAGTGAACCATTTTTTTTAATATCTGAGGTGACTGTATATCAGTTACCCTGACCTGATCATACACATAGTATCCATGTATTGAAATGTCACAATATATTTCATAAATATGTACAACTATTATGTGTCAATGAAAAAGCAAATATATTTTTAAAGTACCCAGTTGGCCTGGGGAGATGGCTCAGTGCTGTGCAAGCAAGAGGAACTGAATCTAAATTCTTAGAACCCATGTAAAGCTGGACACAGCAGCTCACATCTGTAATCCTGGTGCTCTTATGCAGGATGGGAGGTGGAGACAGAAGAACCCTTGGAAGCTCATGAGCCCACAAGCATGGAGTATGCAGAAGCAACTGATGAGAGAGAGAGAGAGAGAGAGAGAGAGAGAGAGAGAGAGAGAGAGAGAGAGAGAGACCGTCCCTGGCTCAAACAAGATGGAAGGTGAATACCGATGCCCAAGGCTGTCTCTCTTCTTCCTCTTCCTCCCTTTCTCTTCCTCCCTCCCCTCTCCCTTTACTCTCATACACACAAAGATAAAATTAATTAATTAATTAAATGTAGCTAGTGATTAGCCTGTAATTTTCAATTTTGCAACAACCTTTATCTCAGGAATAGCTACAGTGGGTCTTTCTTAATAAAAAGAAAGCTTCACAGGCTGTGAATCAGAAGGCACTGGGTTCTAGTCCCAGCTTTGCCTCAAAGCCAAATCACCTCCTTTCTCCTGGACCTTAATTTTCCCTCTTAACAAAGAGGACGTGACCCCGGTTTGCACGCCTTTGAGGATCAGACAAGATATTTGGTGGTGAAAGGGGCTTTGATGAGTACAAAGCTCACACTAGACATCCAGGATGACGGATGCTGTTCAGGCACAAAGAGAGGTTTCTCCAAGGTCTGTTATCTCTTCTTTATTTTCTTTCAAGGAAATGGCTCCAACCAGTCCGCCTGCATTATTGTTGGCACTGGGAACCAGGGGGAGAGGGCGGCAGAAAGGGAGCAGAGATCTTTAAGAGAGACTCTCTGGGGGACACTAATATTTTTAATAGTTTGTGGGTTATGAAGTAAATCTCTGTTCTCCGCATTATATATCTCAGCTGAGCCCAAAGAATGTTTCCAGAGTCTCTAATGAAACTGAAGCAGTAACCCAGCAGAGAGAGAGAAAGGAAGAAAGGGAGATTTATCTGCAGAGATGTTTGTTCAGAGAGAGGAGAAAGCAGCCAGAGGCAGGGGGCCCAACGCAGCCACATGCCCCCAGCCCTCGCATGCCCTTATTCTGTCCCTGGTCGCTGCTGGACCACCTGTCCTCACCTTTGAAGCAGGCAGGCAAGCCTCCTCTTCCCACGGCTGGAGACTGGGGTGCTGGGGTTTTCCTTCTGATCATCTGGAGAGGGGTGAGCTTGCCAGCAGTTGGGGGGACTGGCTTTTACAGCACGTAAGAAAGCCGGCTGTGGCCCAGCGCCTCGGTGGGAGAGCGCAATTATTAACAGGTCCTACCTAGGCCTTGGGAAAAATGCAGGACTGCATGGAGTTTAAAAGGTCGGCGTGAATAACAAAACCAGACTTTCTGGGGAGTCAGAATGGATTTAAAATACACTTTGAGGAGCCTGGGGCTCCTTTGCTGTGTCGGGCGCAGCATGAATGTCTTTGTGTGTTCACAGGCATGTGTCCACACTTCTGGGTTCTGGGACCTTTGTCAGCTCACAGGGTGTGTGCTCTGGGCAACTTTTAAGTGCCAAGAATGACAGCCCAGCAGCCGAGCTGCTGTGCAGGGCTATCGCTCATTCCTGTTCCTCTCCATAAAGCCAGGGGAGTGAATTAGCTGGTTCTAATTTGAGTAGCCAAAGCAGTGGAGGATGGGAAGAACTGGTCCCTGGCCCACCAGGTGCCTGGGCCAAATCACCTAATTGGCTGGGTGATCCAGGCAAGTTGGTGCATTCCCTTGGCCTCCATGTGCTGTTCCCTCAGGGCACATGAAGGAATGAAGTGAATCTAAACCACTGGTGAACCATGGTGTGAACACGTGGCTCTCTCTGCTCTTGCCAGGCTTCTTGTTTCAAAGCTCGCTAGCACTTATCTTTTTATCTACACTTAAGGAGATCCAACCATTTGAGGAGCATTTAGTGACCATCACCTGTGTCCTAGCACCATTCTAGACATGGTGTTATAGCTGAAAACTCATGCCCTCTAGAGTTTCTGCTTTATAATCCTTGGTTTCCATCTGTCCTAGGATCAGACCCAAAGAGGCAGGGTGTAGGAGGTAAAGACTGGAGGCCCAGGCTGGCCACAGTCAGACAGACGTTCCCTCTGAGGGAGGGAGGGGAGGCACACAGTTTCCCAGAATGTGAAAAACAGTAGCAACCCTTTTGGGGGAAGTGGGTGTGTAGCCCCTATTGGGGCCTTTTATATGAAAATGTTGGTAAATTTCAGAGGACTGCTATCTGCCTTCTCTCTCTCCCTGTCCAATACTTACTGTGCCGGCTACTTCTACGCCAACTTGACACAAGTAGAGCCATTTGGGAAGAGGGAACCTCAATTGAGGAAATGTTTCTACTAGCCTGGCCCACAGACAAGCAAGCCTGCAGTGCGTTTTCTTGTTTGATGGTTGATGTAGGAGGGTCCAACTCACTATGTGGGTGATGCCATCCCTGGGTGGGTACTCACAGGTGCTATAACAAACTGAGCAAGCCAGGAAGCTGCACTCCTCCAGGGCCTCCACATCAGTTCCTGCCTCCAGGTTCCTTCTCTGACTTCCCTGGAAGAGTAACTACAAACTTTTCCCCAAGTTGCTTTGGTTCAGGGAGTTTTAGCATAGCAGTAGAAACCTTAGCCAAGGTTTATATGTATTAAGGCTTCATATTAAAGGGCCACAACAGGACTATCAGAAAACCTGAGCAAGCCCCAAACATCCAACAGTGGGGGCTAACAGCACTTGAACACCTAGTATGTGCAAGTCTGGATGCATGGGCATAACTATGACACTGTCCTTTTACTTTTTATCTTCAGGGTAGCTATGGAGGAGACATCACAGTTGTCAACTATTTGGGGGTGATCAATACAAGCCAGAGGAAGGTTCTGAGAAAGTGACTTTTACCACGTATCACAGTTATAGGCTCCTAACTTCCTAATTTTATTAAGAGTTACCATTTATTATAGTTATGGAAGTTATGAGCATGTTGGTTGTCCTGGGCACATTTAAAGTAAGAGGCAGAATCAATCTAGCTTGACTTCCATGCTGAGAACTCTCCTGGGACTTGATTGTCAGAAAATCTGAACTTATTTAAGTACAAATACCTAGGCAAGACAATGATGTTACGGTGCCAATGTGATTGGAGGCACTAGGGAATGGTGGTTTGAGGCCTTGTGTACTTGGTTCTGAGTTCAGCAAAAAAAAAAAAAAAAAAAAAAAAGGACACATTACATATGAGAGCACAGTTATGTGTATAAGTTAAGTTATGGGTTTAAGGTAAGTCTCTGGCCCTGTGTGACAGGCCCAAAGGTGTGACTGTCTGAAACTTAAAACATGAAAATGACTCTTGCAGATGGAGAAGTGGCCTTTGGATGAGAAAGCTGAAGCCTTGGTTAAAGGTCTGGCCAGAGCGGTGAGAACTAACGAGAGGTCTGAGGTGACAAAGGCTGCTGGCAGATGGAACCCCTCCGTCTTTCCTCAAGGTAGCTGTAGCAAGCTGGTCTCACCTCTGCTTATGACACTCCCCCGTATTTAATCATGATTATACCCTTCGGAAGACAGTGACTCTTACTGTCACGGACATGCCTTTGGGCATGTAATATATCTTTGAGTTCTCTTACAGCCAACTTGCCTCTTGGCTCATGTTGGCTACAGTGAGCCATTGGGCAAGCTAAGGACCTCGGAATATTTCCTCCTCAAAATCCAAAAGTACACCAGGCAAATAGTCAGAATCAACCTTTTCCAGAACTCTGGATAAGAATCAAAGGTTTGCACAATTCAGGAAAAATTTAATCAAGAAAAATAGCTCCCAGTCAGAACAAAACATGCCCTGTGGCATGTTAGCTTGCTCCCTTCCCTGACACTGCCTCATCAGTAGATGTGAGAACCAACCCCTGAAATCACAGTGAGCAGCTGCCTGGCTGCTACTAAAAGGGGCAGAACAGGGACGGAAGCCTTCGAAGCCCCGTATCTAGAGCACTGCCACTTTCTGACATGACTGGTGGTTTTCTGGAAGCCTCCACTGTCAAGGCTCTATTTAGTGAATAGCCTTTTCCTGGGGATGTTTGCTGAAAGCAACCAGAGGCAATTGGTTAACATCACAGCAGCCCGAGACAATGAGAAACTCCAAAAGATTTCTGGGAATCTAGAAAGCAGCATGTATGCATTGGGTTGCTCAGAGCTTTGTGCTTGCTTAGGAAAGACGTGAAATGACTCGAAGCTCTCATCTCTAGCTAACTCAGAGGCTCTATAACAGGAAGGGAAGACAAAGATACAGCTGTAAACAGCATGGGTGAATGCTGAACGTATGTCCAGCACACCTTAGCTGTTCAGGAAGGATTATTGGCTCTCTGTCTAACCATTAGGGAAACTGACCAGAGATTTTAATGGCCACATAGGTCAATGAAAAGGGAATGACAGAAATGGCTCTAAAAAGCCCCCAATTAAACAGTATCAACCACCAACAGTGACAACAACAAAGTGCGACAAGGGAAGACTAACCCTACATTTGAGCATTGTATTCTTTTAAATGTCTAGTTGCACCCAAAAGTTAGTAGACATGCATAGAAATAATAAAATATGGCTCATATATATAAAATGCAGTCAATTGGGAACAGCCTTGAAGAAGTACAGAGGTAAGATGATTACCTAAGCAAAGGCTTTAAACCATTTATTTTAAATATTATAAAAGAAATAAAGAAACAGTGTCTGAAGAACTAGACATTGGGGGCTGGAGAGGTGGTTTAGAGATTCAGAGCACTCGTTGTTCTTCCAGAGACCCAGGGTCAGTTCCAAGCACCCACCTGGTGGCTCACAACCTTCCATAATTCTGATTCTGGGGGATCTGATGCCCTCTTTCAACCTCTGTGGGCACTAGACATGTATGCAGTGTATATACATACATGCAGAGAAAACACTGATACACATAAATAAATCTAAACAATAGTGAAAACATGAAAATGATGCCTCACCAAGTACAGAATATCAAAGTAGTGATTATACATGTATATGTAAATATGCACAAATGCATACACAGTCATCTATAAATGCAATAGACATCCACATATTACATAGTTGAAAAATACAGTTGCTGAAATAAAAGCTCCCTGAAAGGGTCTCAATACATTTTTATCAGACAGAGAATTAGCAAACCTGAAGAGAGTCCAGTAGAAATTATTTAGCCAGAGGAAGAGAGAGCTAAGATAATAAAGAAAAATGGGATGCTGTAGTGTCCTCACATATGTCCGGAGAAGGGAGATGAAAGAAAGAAGTAGAAGGAATATTGAAAAGCAGTGTCTGAAAACAACCCACTTTCACTAAAAAACAAAACCTACATAGCCCCAAAAGCTCAATGACCTTCAAGTTGTGTACATTCAAAGAGATCTATATATAGATGCATTATAATTGAACTGTTATTAAACCAAAGACAAAGACCGACTCTTGACAGTGGTGGGAGAGAAGTACATTCACACAACTTAATACAATTCACAGCCAATTTCTCACTAGAAGTCATGAAAGCTGGAAGACAATAATAATAATAATAAAAATGCTGCAGGTGAAGAATTCTATATCTAGCAAAACTATCTTCAAAAATGGGGAAGTTAAGACTTTAAAATAACATAAAACAGAACACCAGACACTAAGTTTGATAAAGGAAGTTCACTGCTCATAGGTTTGGAGCCTGCAAATTCCGAGACTGAGGCCTCAGCACATTAGGTGCCCGGTGAGATCTCATTTGGTTCACAAGGTCTCCTGTGTCCTATTACTATGGGGCATAGGGGTGGGGACAAATGAGCACTTCAGAGTCTCTTTTATAAGCATACTAATCTCATGGATGACAACCTCATCCTCATGGCTTAATCACTTCTCAAAAGCTCTAACCCCGAATCTCATCACACAGGGGATTACATTTTGAAACATGAACTTTGAGATGACACACACACACACATAAAAACTAGGATTAGTCACCAACTGAGTTGTCCTACAAGATTAGGAATTAGGGTTAGAAACCCTTCAGATGAACTATCTCTTTATCATCCAGCCAAAGTCTAAGCTCCTGCTAAAGTGAATACCACAAAGGAGAACACTGGGGCTCAGGGGACCCAGCTGGAGTCCGGAGAGGAGTCAGTGTAGGATCCATTTTTGTCCCCTCTTGGGTTCTGAGAGTCCAAGGCCAGACTCAGCAATGCAATGGACTCTTCAGCAGGAAATGCCATAACCTTGGCACCCAGAGGGAGTAGATGTGCGTTTTTCCCACATTAGGACATCTAGCTAAGAATGGGTTCCTGGGCCCTGAGAGATATTTGGAATTCAAGGGTGACAGGGTCTGTTTAAAGTCTCTTAAAGGGACCACTACATCCTCTTTGGACTATGTACTGACTCCCTTCTTTCACTACAGACCTTTGTAGTCTCCACTTGGAATCTCTTGCCTCCCACACACTCTAACACAGGACTAACTAACCCAGACCCTTCCCTGTGTCTTGTCTCGCCACCTCACTCAAAAGGGACATCTCAACAGAATCCAAGTCCAGAGCCTTAGGTTCTTCTCCTGAATAGCTATACCAGTTGTCCCTTCAGGTTTCTGCAGAGATCAGAGATGGGAAGTCATCTTCTGGAGACACTTTCTGTGGCTTCCCGAATGCTTCTGACAGGTTGAAAATCATCTTGGAGGGCAGGTATCATACCAAGCTCTCACAGGAGTGAATGAGCAGGGAAGGAAGAGAGATGGTGCTAACTGCGGATAGGCTCTTCCAAATCCCTACTCCTGCATCCCTCACAATGTTCCTATGAAGTAGATATTACCATGAGCCCGGTTCAACCACAGAAATGGGTGGGACCACTACTGGTATCCAAATACCCTCAAGGCAGAGCCCATATGCTTTGCTACAATCCATTCAGCCACTCCAGAAAAAGCTATGGTCCCAGAGAGGCCATGAAGGGCAGCAGAGGCCTGCTTTGGTTCAGCTCAGTGCTCATGAGGTCACTCAACACCAAGAGGAAGCAGGCCATTAGTGAGAGTGTGCAATCCAACCTTATTCTCTCTGTCACTCTTCCCTTTCCAGGAACATTGGTTTCCTTGTCAGACACATCTGTGGCCAGCTTCTGAGCCAGGCCAACGTTTCTGGAAACCATTTACCCTGGACCTAGGAGGATGCTAGCAAGAAAGCAAATGCCACTTGTTCTGTCTGGGGGGTGGAGCAAAGAAGGCTGGGGCTTCTGAGATAACAGAAGTGACACATAAAATGGGCTTCCCAATAAGGAGGTGACCCTCAACTCTGGAGGAAAAGGGCAGAGGTCACACCCTAAGCAAAGCCTGCTGGTCACCTGGGAGGGCTCTGTTGACTCTGGGAGGTTTGACTCTGCCTACAGCTGGTTGGGTGTCCCTGGTCAATGCATTAATCACCATAAAGTGTCTGTTTCTTGGTCTAACATGCAGGTGTTGAACAGGTCTCTGTAGTGAGTTACTGAGAAGTTTGGAAATTCACTCAAATTATACACTGGAGAAGATGAATCACTTTGGTAGTAGGGTTTTGTTTTAAGACAGACTGGCCTTGAACTCTTTAACCTTTTGCCTCAGTCTTCTGATTGCTAGGATTATAGGCATGCACCACCATGCCCACCTGGTGACATAGTGTAAACTACCAGTGGTCAGTTCTAGACAGGACTTGATTACCAACTGGGCAATTCTCAAAAAGATGAATAGGAGGATTAAGGCCCCTATGAGCTCAAGATGCACTGGGTGGCACAGAAGATTCAGCCACTGGGATGCTGCCTGGGGGAGGAGCAGATGGAGGGTTATTCAGAGGGTCAAGACTAACACCTAGTTCTTCTGAGAGAAAAATGGAAAAGATGCCCAGTGAAAGGCTAAGGCTGGAGTCACACCTAGCCTGCTGCTGTGAGGGAGGTTCCTGCCCTTGCCCCTTCTGGATGGTAGGGTGGTGGTAGGCACTAGGCAGTCACAGAGGCTATCTTTCCTGCCTCACAAGGACTAGAGAAAAGCTTCAGCTCTCAGCTTCAAGTCCTGTAGGATGGGAGAGAACCCAGCTCACAAGTTCTGTGGACTCCAATGAGGTTATAGCTGTGCAGCACTCTGAGAGCAGAATCTGATACACAGGGGTAAATGTCATTTGAATAGCCATATTACCTCGTGTTCAAGAAGAGGATGCCACTGGCAGGCATCCTCTTTGATAGATATACCATTACCCAGTAGGGGGCAAATGGGAAACACATTATGTACTACATTTCCACAGCAGGTGCCAAGAACTTGGCTCCTTTTACTCTGCCTCCTCACATCTCTCTCTCTCTCTCTCTCTCTCTCTCTCTCTCTCTCTCTCTCTCTCTCTCTCTCTCACACACACACACACACACACACACACACACACTTGTACCTGATCTGTCTCCCAGCTGGCAGATGTGGCTAGCTGAATGCCCCTGGTACCATAACCACTTTCCCATGGTACCTCCTGTGACTCACCATCACATCTTCCCTGTAGCCAGAGTAAACTTTATGAAATGCAACCCATGCCTCTGAGGAAAAGAAAGGAGTGAAAGAAGAAAGCAAGGTTTCCTGACACAGCAGCTCTGGAGGAGCCCAGCCTCTTATGTGGCATGTGTAGTGATGGGGTCATCCTGACAGACCCTCCACTCTGACACTGCTGCTGTTACCACAGCCTCCACCAACAGCATCCAAAAGCCACATGGTCAACACGTGCCACATGTCCTTCGTCTATCTCTGAGACTTCTTTCCAGCCATCAAATGGAGACCTGTCTGCCCAGCAGGAGGAAGACAAGGATGACAAGCTGGCAAGTGGGCAGTGCTGGGTACAGCTTCTGGCAGGGAGAAAGCTGAGCTCGCTGCTGTCACTATTATCACACTGCTGGTCTCAGCTGGGCATGGACACCCCACACTCCTGTAGACTGGGGGCTCCTTGAGAGCGGTCATGTCTTTAGATTCAGTCCTGGGGCCTGGGGTCCAGCTCAGGACTTGGCCAGAGCTCACACCGCTGAGCAAATAATCCGAGGCTTCTGTCTGGGTCCCCGTCAAGTCCTAAGAGCTCAAGGAGCAGGAAAGGACAAGAGGCCAGGCCTGGCAAGCCCATTCCAGAGAGGAAAGTGCAGCTCAGAGAGAAGTTTTGAAGAGCTTGTGCCTCTTTCCATCGCCTGGTAGCAGTCACTGTTGTCTGCCGATGGGATGCTGTCAGCTTGAAGTGAAGCATGTCCTCTCCCAGGACGTTCTTTCATTCATTCAACAACAAGTGGGCACCTGCTGGGTGTGGCCCTTCCACATACACTGCCTCTTGAAGTGTGTACTGTCCTGTCCAATTTCAGGGATTCTGTGACTTGTTTCAGGTCACACCACTGTCTGGCAAGTGGCCCACCATGACTCAAGCCCACACCCCCGTGTCTGTCATTCTTTTCTCTGCTCAAATAGACTCTCTAGGCCCAGCTCCTTGTCTCTCTGTACAACAAGACTGGGTCAGAAGCAAGCCCCCATCCCCTGTGTCCCTCTGAGCACAAGGACTCATTCTGGAAGCAGAACTTGGCAGACCCACCGGGATTAATTAATTACAGGCCTATCTTCAGGGTGGCCCTGACGGCTATCGAGGCTGCTGCATACCTGTTGATTGCATAATCCATAAATACATTTGACATCTTTAATTGGAATCAGGCCCCCCAGGCCTTGCCCACAGCTGAGTTATGAGCTCCAACCTCCCTGTTGGCAGCACAGCTTCTGCCTAAAGTGGGGCCCAGGGAGGAGAAATCAACTTGGGGCATGATGACATTTCTCAAGGACTAGGAAGTAGAGAAAAATCCACTGCTTCAGGGTAGCACGGGATGGCTCTCAAGCTCTATGGCTGTGGTCATCATCCTGTCATATTTCTCTTCCTCTAGAAAGCCTTCTTGAGTTTTCCGAATGCTGGGATGCTAGACCTACACAATGGAACCATTCTCCAGACCCATACTGGGGCTGACATATGGCAGCTTTAGGGCTTTCTTGTTGGAATCTACACACAGTATGCCTTATGTAGATCATCTCCCAAGATAGGCCAATCTTCCCTTTAACCCAATACACACTCAGAAGCCACAATAATAAGATGAGGCTTCTGCTTGCCTGGATATGGACCTTTCAGACCATTATCTGTACTGCAGGAATGTCCGTGTCAGAGCCCGAGTCCTAGAACTGTGTCTTCATTCACTCATTGTCATGACCACCTACTACCTAAGCTCTCAGGGAGAAGCAATTTGAGAGGAGAAAGAACTGAAAACCCCATTCAGAGATACCTACAGCCCAGTGGGAAAGTATGGATGGTGGACCCCAGGCAGACCCACACCAGGCACACAAAGTCAGCTGGGGAAGAGCTGGAAGGACACACTGGAAGCCTCTGGAGTTAGACGTGAACGGAGCCAGGTCTCTCTGCACAGGCCCTGCAGTGCCTAGCCAAGCTTTGCTTCTGACCTATTGACAAAAAGGCTGGGTACTGTGAATATTTAAAAACCCTGTACAGAGGCTTGACTTGGTATGACATTTGGTTCCCTTTCCAAGCTCTTCTGTGTGAAGGCTCATGTGGACTATGAATATTGGCAGAGAACACTGGAATGCAAGGCAAAGGCTGCCTTGCTTCAGGCCACTCATCTGGCCACCTCAGACTTCCACTCAGGGACTACACTGTTAAGAGCCATGCCTAGGGCATGGACTCCACCCTAGCCTGCCTGACCGCCCACCTTGCTTTTCTTCCTCTGCCAGGTTCTCCCCTCCTACAGCTAGATCCTTCTCTCTCTCAGCACCAGATCCGGCGAACGTTTCCATGGTTTGGTGCTCCATACTCCAGGAAAGAAAAGTGTTTTCCATGACAGGAGAGCATGCAGCCCAAATGAAGGGAGTCCCCACAGTGGCCTCATGTGGCCCGTGCAACTGTGTAGAAGTGGCTCACCCCTCTCCGCTCTGTTTTCCTCCTCTGCAGTGTTTAAAAAATAGTTAACCAGGGTGATTCATCCAAACGAACATGCCTCACCCACTTTGAAACTATTTCAGAGTCAAGAGAAATGTCGGTGAATGAAATCAACTTTACCACACTCAGGTACCATTTTAATGGAGAAATCAGGGCCAACAAGTCAATGTTCTGCATGCAGAGAACCTCTGTGGAGAAACACCAAGGGAGATGGAGGTTCAGGGAGTATGTGTTTGGGTGTGTGTGCTGTTTTAGTCAAGAGGGCAGGGAAGTCTTTACTGAGCTGAGAGTAATAGAGGGAGAGAGATAGCAACCATGAAGTTATCTGAAGAATGCTCTAGACAGAGCACAGCAAGCCCACGTGAAGGACAGCAAGAGGACGGAGTAGCTGTGCACAGTGGAGAGGCTGGGAGAGGGGGTATAAGGTGAGGTCAGAGTAATAGCAATGTGGGGACTGATTAAGGTCCTGATTAGCATGTGGGACTCTGGGGCCATTTGGAGGACATAGGTTTTTCCTTGAGCAAGAAGGAAGCTGTTAGAGGCATTTTAGCTACCGGTAGAAAGATCTAATTGGCACTGTATTGTACTATTATTGCTACTGCTGTTATCTTGCAGTGGCTGGATTTGAACCAGGGCCTCAGTGAGAAGCAAGGGCTCCACCACTGAGCTATACACTTCACTGCATTATACAAGCCTCTCTGCCTGTCTTTTGGAGAACAGATGTAAACAGCAAGAATAGAAGCTGGAAGCTCAGGCTGCTGCAGTGATCCCAGGAGAGATGGTGGGCTTTGGACTGGGGAGCTGGTGGAAGAGAATGTGAGCTGCAGATGCTCTGGGTATACCTGGAAAGTACAGCCAATAGGATTTGCTGACAAACTGGAAATAAGGTGCCAGAAAAGGAGGAGTTGAGGGTGAATCTGGCTGTGTTGTGCTAGGGACTGTGGGAGGAGACCCACTTCCTGATACAGAGACTGTGGGTGAAGGAGCATGGCTGTTGTCAGGGGGCTTCTCAGAAGCTCAACTTGGGATGTGCTCTTTTGGAAGTGCCTGCTAGAAAAGCAGGTGGAGGCGATGATGAGGCTGCTAGCGGCCAAGTATTGTATCTAGGAAGGAAGACCAAGATGGAGATGGGAATTGGGATGATGACTCTGAAGATAAACAAAGGCAGAGGAGAGAAGAGGTTTGAGGAAATGACTCATGTGTTTAGCATTTAGAGATCAGGGACAGAGGGAAAACCTATTAACTCAGGCAAATGCCACTGGCTGTATGACACCTCCACAGGTAAAGGTAGACGGGGAGGGGGGGGTACATGGAACCTTGGAGGAGAGGGAACCGAGCCCAATGTCGGTTGTCTTTCTCATGATGCCAACTCAGAGTGGCTCTGTTTGGAAATGGAGGGGCATGACCGATGGACCTCTCTATAGGGGTTCCCATCTTGGTTCTGATGGGGGGGGGAAGCCCTTGTAGAATTTGCCTTCGTTCCTAATTCCTGGAATGTCCTTGAGCCCCACAAGAAAAGGTGGAGCTCAGAAGCAGGTCACTTCAGCCAAATGTGCTATGTTTGCTTAGAGTTTGAGCACAGCAATCAGTTAATTACCCAGGTAAATCATGTCACCGTCCCCTGAAGCTCCATGTAATAACACCACACTGACCACATTTTAAAGAGTGATATAAGCCCATGAGTATGAGCCAAAAGGTTTTACAGGTCACCCTTTGAATGGGTCTCTTTCTCTAGGAGCCCACAAGAGTCATGTGTGTCCATGTTCTTGGGGCCTCCTTCTTAGACAAGGTCCAGAGGACTTGAGACCAGTCCAGAGCTGGCTGGTAGCCCAGCTATGAAGCCTATCTTTTCTGTGTCATTTGGTTGTTATTTCAGAGCCTTTTTGCCTACAGCCCTGACACCCTGATTCCATCCTTCTGCTCAAATCTGCATCACTTCAGCCACCTTCTATTGGGTCATTCTCTGAGATGAGCTCTTACCTTTTGCTGTGCTCAGATGTGACTTCATCTGGAGTTTAGGAGCATCTACTGCATGTACAAGCATAAGAGTTCAACAGACAAGATGGGGGCAAGAGAATTCTAGGCAAGAGAGGTACACGAGCAGTCCAGGGATTGGCTGTGTTCTCTACCGGGACTGTCACAGAAGCCCAGATGTTTTGACTAAGATTCTCAGAACCTCTGACCCTCAGGTTATCTGAATGTAAGAATGGAAGCTCCGTGCAGGAAGAAACGTACCTGGGCAGATCTTCTCTGGAGGGTAGTATCTTCTCAGATGGGTGGGGATGTAGGCTAGGATCTTATCTGACACAGGCGTCTGCTCAGTACCTTTGTCCCCGTTCATCAATCTCTAGATAAGGTTCAGGTGTGTGTTGGTGACCAGCCTTGCTTTACTGGGTCCGAAGGATTCTTCTACCCCTAAAAAAGGCTCAACTTTTACCTGACCTGGCAGAAAGAGTAGCAGGTCCTTTAGCATGGTGGTAAACTAAAGACCAGCTAGGACCCCCCTGTTAGCAGATAAGACTCAGGTCTAACCACACATGCCACATTTCACCTCCCCAACCCATAATTTCCTCTTCTTTGATACCAGGATAATAATAGCTACAGTGGTGAGCACTTCTTTTTGCTCTCATTAAAGTGTCTGGCATTGGATTAAGTGCTTTATAGGCATGATGACTGCTAAACTGCAAAATAAACTATGACAAAAGTCTGCTCGTCTCCTGTTAGGTTTTCCGAGACACAGGTTCAGGGAGGAAAGATAATTTGTTCATGGTTACCCAGCTAGTAACCCATGATGTTGGGAGAAGGACCAGGGAACTTTCATCCAGAGCTTGTTATTTATTGACAATGGGGCTAGTAAGAAACATGCCATTCTTCCTCCAGCTTGTGTAGCAGATATTAGTGAATGTTTAAGGTCTGCCTTTAGGTCTGAGAGCATATAACAAGAGGTGATGTGGTTTAAAAACTGTTATTTCTGGGCAGTGGAAGATATGGTCTTAGAATGCAAGTAATTAACTCCTAATATGTTTTTATCCCCATTAAACTGTGAAATTCCTAAGGGAAATAAATATGTTAGCTAGTGAAATGCCCACAACAATGCCTAACGCATGATAGGTGCTCAGTAAATGCCTAGTGAATGAACTAGCTGTATTCTGAACTTACATAGTGGGTCTCTTCTCTCCCCAGTCCTCTGTGCTCTGGGAAGATCAGAAGGGGGCTGTGACCTTATAAGGTTGTCTGAGTATGTGACCAGTCCTAGGCTTGTGTCTGGCTCTCTGGCAGTACTTTAACAGCTGCTGTGCAAAGATTCCTAAAACCTCTCAGCAAAGGAGCTTAGCAGGGGTGGGCAGTGCACAGCTAAGATGCAGTTAATGCATCCAGCATGCTTTCCTCCAGTTAATTAGAAAACTTTATTACAGGAAAGCTGAAGTGGCTTTTCTTTCCAAGGGAAATGCACTAACTTCTGAGAAGTGGAAAAGAGGGGTGCCAAGAGCTGCCCATGGCCACTACCCCCTCTCTTCCTCCAGGCCAGTTCATG
Organism: Peromyscus leucopus; assembly: GCF_004664715.2. NCBI lineage: Eukaryota > Metazoa > Chordata > Mammalia > Rodentia > Cricetidae > Peromyscus > Peromyscus leucopus. Next base: position 116,141,780 of record NC_051064.1, on the reverse strand, counting down.
TGGGCCCGCCCCCACTGCCCAGCGAGTATATCTGTGATGTGGGCTCAGCAACAAGAGCAGCACATGCAGGAACAGTGAGCACCCTTCTAGGAGTCAGAGAGCTCCAGTTCGGGGATGTGATTATTCTGGGCTTTATTCCTCACTCACCAAAGATGCTCATAGCCACCCTACCTCTGAGTACCTGGTAGAGGCAGGGAGACAGTGAGGTGCATGGAATATGGGGGCTGGGTCTCAGTAATGCTGGCTAAATCATTGCATGGGCCCAGTGGATCCTGCAGACTGAATGTCTGGGACTCGGTGGTGTCCTACAGTTCAAACCCTGTTGAGCGGCTAAGTGGATAAGAGGTGGTAACTAAATGGGACTCCAGTGCCCAAGCAAGCTGGGGATGATTCACAAGCTTTAAGACATTCTGTCTTTGCCTAATTTGAGCCAGGTTAAGTTAAAGAATGTGTGTGCATGTGTGCATGCGTGCGTGCGTGCGTGCGTGCGTGCGTGCGTGCGTGCGTGTGTGTGTGTGTGTGTGTGTGTGTGTGTGTGTGTTTCTATACATATAGAAACAACCAAAAGTGCCCTCTGACCCTTGGCTCACTAACTGCCTCCTGGGCATTGATTCTGGGGAAAAAGGAGTGTTTGGATCAAAGGATGAAGAGTAGCAGATTTATGAGTGTGAATGAGCTCCTCCCAGAGATTTTTGCTCCTGTCCCCTCCCCACCCACCCATCTGGACAGGCATTGGCCTTGGGAAGGGTGAATGGGAGAGAGAATAAAGGCTTTTCCTGGAAACAACTTTCCCTCAGAAGTGTGTGTGTGTGTGTGTGTGTGTGTGTGTGTGTGTGTGTGTGTGTGTGTGTCTCCTTTGGAGACGGTCCTGCACTCAGGTCATCTAAGTCCACTCTCAAGGTGCCATCAAGGGTTGAACAGGACACTGAGAATGTTTAAAAGGATCTCTCCTGATCAGGCAGGTAGACATTCTCTGAGATATGCAATGCAAGCTTATTCCACCCCCAGAACTTATTACCTGTGTTCTCACGAACCTGTGTTCATATATCTAACCCCTCTGGGCATGGGGTTACAATTTGGCTACCTTTATGTTCCCAGTGTCAGCATAGTGCCTGGCATGGGATGAAATGCCCGACATAGAGGACAGAGTTGGAAGAACTCATGACACAGTTACACAGATTGACTCAACAAGTGCTGTCCCACAGGACAGATAGGAAAACTGAGGCTCCCAAGTGATGAAGCCAAGTGCTCGAGGTGGCTGCAGGAGGCAACACACGTGTGCACACAGCGGCTCTTCCACATTGTTCTTGGCTTCAGAAGGAACCCCCCAAACCCTGGCCCACTTTAATCCACTCAACTAGGCCGTGTGAAGCCCAGTCAGGAGGGAAATTGTCTACATTACAAAAATCATACGAAAGAAATTATGGATGGAAAAATCATTACCTTATAAATTGGCCGAGCTGTTCAGAACTTGTAGGAAACAGGGCATATAAAATTCACATGGCACGTTGGAGCTTTGATAGCTCCTCATTACAGCTCTCAGACTCCAGTCAAAAATGTCCTCATCCAGAGAGGGCTAATTTTACTTTATTAATGACATGGGGTGGGGCTGAAGCCATAAATCCCGGCTACCTGAGCGCCTGCAGCTTGGGATAGAGCTTTGGGGAGATACCATCTCTCATGATTGCATTGCCCTCACTGTTCTCTGCTGCTCCCAACAGAAGGAGAAGGTGGCCTCCTGCCCGGGCCCCTGGCCGGCAGACCACCAAACACAGTTGGGGGACAGGAGCCCTTTGCTCTGATAAGGGGTAGACTGATTTGTTCAGCAATTCGGCTTAATAAGAATCATGGCACCGTGAAGAAAGGGGGTCCACAAAGTGGTGTCCTCAGTTTTAGGTGTGATTCTTAATTATTCCACTCCCATCTCTCCAAGTCTATATGTAACCAGGGCCAGAGCTTGTGCTGCACTAATTGTGTGTACATGGACCCCATCCTAGGCCCACAGGGGACTTGGGGTTATAAAGTCATAGTCCTAACAGAGACCAGTTGACCCAGCCCTAACCCCTGGAGACAACTTCAGCTCGCCACCTCTGGGATGGCCCTCATCAGCACACACAGCTCTTCTAGACTGTCTTCCTTGCCCCTGGAAGAAATGAGGACACCAAGGGCCTAGAAGCATTCCATGAATGCTGGGATAGAGATCTGGAAGAGCAGAAAAGCAAGTCAAGGTCACTTTACCCTCAAGCTGGCGGGATTTCCCAGCTGCTCTCGCTCCCTCCCTGTACAGCAGCGCCGGTGAGTCATGGCTGCCGAGGTCCAAGCCCACATCCCTAAAAATCCTGGCTCTTGCCGACCATGGGCCCTCGTGAAAAGTGGAGGGTCTGTCTGTCTTCTCAGACAGTCACATGCCCCTCATTCTCTCCCCTACGGAAATGCCACTATGGCCTTCATCCATTTTTTAATGCAGTCATGTAACCTATGGAAAGTGTCATGTGTGCTGCATGCTCTGAGCTTCACACCAGTCCAGAGTACAGAAAACCACTGAGAACCAGAGCTAGTAAGTGGATGTTATAGGCCGCCCTGTGTCCTCTCATCCTAGCTTATGATGTCGTTTTTGTTTGTTTGTTTTTTTTTTTTTTTTGAGATGGAATGTTCTCCTGGTAACTACGTCAATATGAGGTCCTTAGGGTGGCTCCTAATCCAACCTCACTGTCATCTTTATGAAAGGAGATTGGGACTCATCGACTCCAGGAGTGTGTACAGCAGGACCACAATGCGAAGAGACAACAGAGGATTGCTATCTGTGATCCAGGGAGAGAGGCCTTAGTGGAAACCAGCTCCGCCAGCACCTGGACTTCGGAGTCCACCTCTAGGAAATAAGTTCCAATTGATGACGCCATCCAGTCTGCGGTACCTTGCTACAGCAGTCCCAGCAGAATAAAACACCATCCAAGCTGCCAGATGAGACTTGAACCCGAGTCTTTTGCCTCCCACTTCTGACTTCTTTCCCCACTGACTAGTGGCGTGTCTCAAAGGCCCTAATAGCCAGTGTGTACCTTTTGAAAAGACAGGAGCCACACTGCAGATTTCCATTTGGCACCGGGCACTGTGAGTCTTTGCTGGTGTGCAGTGGAAGGGTCTGGATGGTTAGCTCTGCAGCAGAGGAGGGGAGGCCAAGCGGGCCCCCAAGGAAGCTTGGCTCTTACTGCCTTTGTTACAGCTGCGGTCAGCACTTGGCCTTACACAACTGTGTTCTTGCTCAGTTCCCCACTCCTTGCAGCCAAAAGTAAAATCCCCTGATGGGACATTTGGCCCAAACCACGGTTTCATAGGCCTATTCCTTCCAGAATAAGCTTCTGACCCGGCCAGTACTGGCCCACAGACTCACAGGAGAATTGCAAAACCCAAGGCATTTACTCAGGTCGAATTCCCCTGCCTCGAGACTTTGAGCTACTTGTTTATGTAGAAGAAAAATCTATTTCCCACCCTCAGCTGGGAGGTGACTGGACCACAGACAATGGTGTCACTGGAACACAGCATAGAAGGTGTGACTTCTGGGAGCCTTCCATAGGTCACAAGTCCCCAGAGGGTGCTACAGACTTCCTGAAAGAGGTAACCTAGCCCTCCTTGTCCAAGCCAGGGACAAAGGTCTGGACACCACAGAGTGACAGCTGATAGAGGACTTCGTCATTCTCAGTTCTGTCTCAGGAGGGAGTAAGCTATTCTTAACAGTGCTAAGCTTATCAGCAAGGGCGGTATTTGAGCTACTGTTGGAAGCTGAGGAAAGACTCCAACATCACATAATATGGCAGCTTGACCAAAGTGACCTCAAGGGGCCTCTTAAAGCCTTGAAAGAGCAGAAGTCTATGAATCTAGATTCACTGCTTTAATGAACATTCATTTGCCAAAGTACCTATTTAGGCCTGTGTTGAGGATGAATAAATCGTCCCATGCATATGCATGCACACAACACTGCACACACACACACACACACACACACACACACACACACACATATGGGTGAGGGCTCATGTACAGTGACAGACAGGGCCTCAGGATGTGCTGTCCCAGCCATGCCCACATCTCCCCATTCCGAAATGTTCCTGGTGACTTCCAGCTGCAGTGCGGTACTTTTTTGTTGTTGTTCTTTTTGCTGAAAGTTCTCTGGCCTGCAGTCCCATTCTGCACAACACAGGCTGAGGAATGCATGCTCCCCTCTGGACCACCCAGGACAGAAAGTGGAGGATGGCCACCCGGCTTCCCTGCGTCCCTGATGGACAGGTTGTGGGCACGTTCTTGAAGCCATTTCTAACATGGAGCAGGCCGAGCTTTCCCCAGAAGACGTTCTTGCTGAGGCTCTTTAAAGAGAGGAGGAGAGTTCTCAGACAGCCAAGGGCAGCTCCTCAGAGGACAGTGTGGGTTAGACTGAGCCCTCCCAGGCTAGTGCAGAAGACAGAAGAGAGAGGAGCCAGTGTGATCTCACCAAACCAGGGGGAGGCTGCATGCTACCCACAGATCCATCCTTTCTGACACCGGAGCATTTTCATTTCCTTTTCCTGCCTCGGTCCTTACACTTGTGGTCCACATCCATCCAAGTTTCAGCTCAGCATCCTTCCCCACTTTGGGAAGTCTCTCCTGGCCTGTATCATTTATACACTTGTTCCTTTTTCCTATCCCATGCCCACCCTCACTCTAGCTCTTGAGAACTGAAGTAGCCTGTCAGCCCCTGAAATAAAATGAATAGATACATGATCAAAATGAGTATATAGCCCCTTAAATAAAGGCCTCTGGGGCCTAAGGAGACTCCTGGGAATGCCTTAAACCTACAGAGGGTAAGGTCAGAGGTGGAGACAGAGTGGATGTGGGTCCTCATGGGTGTGGAGACACCTGAAGAGAGGAAGATTTGTCACTAGCTCAGCAAGGGACTGAGTTTTGGAGTTTTATTTTTTCCCCACTTCTGAGGATTGAACCTAGGGTCCCGAGCTCTCTACCACTTGGGCTGAATTTGTACTTGAGATAAAACAATGTCAGGTGTTTTTCTGGAGTTGGGTGCTCCTGTTGAAGGCCTTTGTCATATGCTTAGGTATATGGTACCCATTGTTCCCAATGACAATGGGAACTTCAATCCCAACTTCCTAGGGCGATTGTACGATTCCATGAGACAAATGGCAGGTTCAATCAACCATGGATTGAAAAACCAGCATCTATACTGACTACAGACAGGCTTTTTTCCTTGTCATAATTCTTTAAATAACACAGTATAACAATTTACATAGCATTTACATTGTATTACATAGTCTAGGTAATCTATAGGTAGTTTATAAGTATTCAGGAAGATGTGTGTGGGTTATATGCAAATACTGTGCCTTTTTTTTTTTATATACAGGACTTCATGTCCTGGAACCTGTTCCTGCAGATAGATATTAAGGAGTGATTATATCAGACATGAAGACATTTCTCTACTTGTCTCACTCTCCAGAAACTTCCATTTTGCCCCCGGAGGCAGGAACTATTGCGGAAGCAGAGGACCAGAGAAGTCAAGGGAAAAGCCTGGGGCCATTCTGTTACCATGTGGCAGAGGTAAGACTTAACCCATGGCTATTTGGTTCTATAATCTATGCTCTCAATCAATGTGACTAGCATAGTGGCCCCTGAAAAGTGTCTTAGAAATGACAAAAGAAAAACAGAAGGCAGTACAGGCAACTGCTGGGGACACTATTGGGTCATCTCAGAGCTCTGTGCTCACTGCTCATCTTGGGAGGCAAAACACAAAGACAGAAACTGCCCACAGGATAACCCCTAATCCAAATACCTAAGAAACCTTGATGGGTCTCAGGAATGACATCTGGACCCAGATGAGGCTGAGAGGCATCAGAGCAGAGCTGCTGCTGCTTACAGCCTGAGGGAAGCTTGCCCCAAGGAACTGTACATAAGGGCTCTAAGGCAGCCTTTGTTGGTGTCTTGGAGCTGAGGAATTCCAGGCCAAAGTAATCTAACGGAGCATGAAGGGAATTGAGTTTCGGCCTCCCCACCTCCCGACCCACTGTGGGATTCATTTTCATGATTCCTTTTGAATGGTGTGAGCCTGTTCTGAAAGCTGAAAACGGGTCCCATGTGTCCACACAGCGCCAAGAATCCTGGCCTTTCCCGAAGTTCAGTAGGGCCACCCCTTCCGGTCATGTCTGACTAGAGCCCCCTGGGAACTGCCGCTCTCTTGCAGCACCAGCGGACTTACACAGCCACTGTGATTGTCCCAGTGTCCTCTGTGCTTCGTCACTCCTGTTGTGTTCACAGCATTGATTACGAACTCTGTGACTTCATCTAGGAGGGGCAGGCACAATTATTTTATCTCTAGTCTGCAGATGATGGACTAGGACGGGGGCGATGCGCTGATGAAATCATCTACCTGACCTTGTCCTGGCACATTGAATGTATTTACACATATGTCTGCCCCAAAGCTACGCTTTCCAGTAAGCTTTACTTGGTCACCCTTAAAATGAATGACGGTGACTAACACCTCTTTGAAAGACCTGTTCAAGTCTCAAGTTCTCTTTGATATTAAATTTCACCTCCATGGCTTCCCAAAGCAGCCAGAGGTGGCGAGGCAGGTAAAGGGGAAGGGGAGGGGAGACTAGAAACAGGCCTAACAGAGAAAAAGCCTTTCTTAATGAATGCTGGCTAAGCAGAGTGGCTACTGTGCAAATATCCTGAATAGGGACTTGGTTGTGGCTGGGGCAGAGGGCCACTCACTGGAGACTGGTCACACTGGGGAATGTCAAGCTCGGGAGGATGAGCAAACACATGCTCCTGGACATCCACATTCCTCAGCTTGCAGCCTGGGGCCCAAACCCACCAATGGGCCCTGGCATTGTCCAGCAGTGGCCTGAGCTGGCCAAGGGGCAGGATCAATATTTGCAGGTACATATTGGGTCCCCCTTCCAGCAGCATCTGTGTTTGGATAGCCCTGCTTCCCACTGCCCTGCATCTCTTTCCAGAGGCATGCTGGGTCTAGCAGGTCTCCACGGGGCAGCTGCCACTGGGCTTTGAGTCTGAGAGTCAGGGATAAGGCAGATGAGATTTCTTAGTGTCTGACCCTTAACTTTAAACATATCCCAGAACCAGGAAAGTCATGAAAGGAAGAACTTAAAAGCTTCTCTGGAAGCCAAGCTTATGGTCTACTTAGTGATGTATTGGCTGGATGTTCTGGGAGCCATCATCTAATTCTTCTTCTCTCCTTCTAAATCTCATCATCCACCCATCCATCCACCTACCCACTCATCCCCCTAACAGTTAATTAAATAGCCCCATAGGACGGCTCTGTTTTCTCTCTCACCCTCCCAAAGACCATGCCCTCTTTGCATGGTCAACTACAACAACCTCCTATCCGAGTTCTCTCATTCTTGCTTTGCTTATTCTTCAGGCTTCAGCTTGAGTGGATTTTCACCATGTCTTTCCCTGTTTAATCCCTGAAGGGCTTCTACTGCCTGTAAAGACCTCAAATGGCTTGCAAAGACCATAACTGCTTCTTTCCCTCTCTGGTCTCATGTTAGCATCTAAACATTCTATAGGATATGACAACCACAAACAGGGCTTTGAAGGTCACAAAGACACATACAGATTACAATGGTACTACTTGCCGGCTGTGTTATTTTGGGCAAGTCAAATGTCAGAGCCTCTGTAAAATGAAGGTGGGCTCTTGAGCATGAAAGGAAAAGAGATATATCCTTAGCACAGTGCCTATTGTCTACAGAATTAGAAGACCATCAGGGGACAACCTGGAAAATGGAGATGAGCTACTGATGAGTACCCAACATGTTATTAACTTGTGTGTGTGTGTGTGTGTGTGTGTGTGTGTGTGTGTGTGTGTGTGCTCATAATAGTCATAAAAATGCACAGAGGTCAGAGGAGGACATCAGGTGTCCTGCTCTGTCACTGTCCTCCTTATTCTCCCGAGCAGAGTCTTTCACTGACTCTGCAGCTTGGCTGGCAGCCAGCAAGCCCAGCATCCTTTTGTGGCCATCCCCCACAGCTCTGGAGTTAGAGGCACACACAGCCAGGCCTGGTTTGTTCCAGGGTGCTGGGGATTGGAACTCAGGTCCTCATGCTTGTACAAGTGCTCTTGCCTACTGTGCCACTTCTTGGGCCCCTCAGGAGACCTTCTTATACCCTCTTCTCTTACGTCACGGACAGAATGGGGGATGACCTAGGGCATCCTTCCTTTGAAGTTTCATAATCTAGATACAAACGATTAGAAATGTTTTTCCCAGTCAGAGAAACTGAATCGCTTTGCTAACTGCCTGGAGTGAGTCTTGTTCTTCTACAGCTTGGTAGTGAGCACCCCAAGTATACTTATAGTAAAGTGTAGGGCTTTTCAAATAGCTTAGCAAGAAATAGTGATGTTGACAGACTACCCAGAGAAGTGATATCACATTTGCATTTTGCAGGCAGGATGAGTGGTGCTCAGGCAGGCTTTCTCAGGCTACAGGTTGCTGGTGAGAGGCAGAATTCATCCCGGTTGACATATATCTTCTTGCCTGGTGCTTGAACTCATTATATTTTACTTAAAGCAGCTTAAATAAATAACTTATTATAGAATATTTAAGGCAGCTCAGCAAGATGGGGAGAGGTAGGGGACAGAGGGTCATGTATGCCAGAGTCCAAAGCTCAGACCATCCACTGAACAGTTGTGGGGTCCTAGGCAAGTGGTTTGCCCTCTCTGAACCTATTTTCTCAGTTGTGAAATGGGGATATTGAGCCTTGCGATGATGGAAAGGTTAATCATGGTAAGACTCAGTAGATTTCTTTGAATGGTTCATGTGGGTTTTCAGTCAGTCTGTTTTCATTTTGTCTTAAATGAAGTACTTCAAGCTCAGTGATAGTGATCCTGTGTAGTATACATAAAGTCCTGGGTTCAATCCCTAGCACCAGGCAGGGTGGGAAAGGAAGAAAAGAAAATGTTTCCAATAGGTGTAAAAGTAGAGAAAACTACCTAACAAATATACATTCCCCACAGACCCTTAGCCACAGGGATCTTCCACTGTTTAGTTCATATCCTACCTCTTCAAAGAAATGCCATGGGTAGAGTCAGAATTCCACGGCACCTCCTGGGCCCTATGTAGGGGTTCATTGCTTTTGAGGTTGGGCTGTATCCTTTCTGTCTACCTCCTAACGACTTTGACTGCTTGCACACGACCTACAATCTAGCTTCAAATTTGCAGAAGTTGATGATTGTAGATGTCTTACGCTCTGCATAGATTGTCACCCAAAGCTCTAGGGGCCAAGTCTTACGCCATCCACTCTAACTGCTCTCTACTACTGCATTGAATGACTACAGGACTCATCTGTTTATCTGCTGTTGCAGACTGGATGCTGTGCCTCCCTAATCCCCCAAGCCCTAACCTCCAGTGTGATGGTATTTAGAAACGAGACCTCAGAGAGTGCATTTCCTTTCTCTACTACATGAAGATGCAGAAGGAAGATGGCCACTTGTAGACCAGAGAGCTTGCTGATCCTCCCTGGAGCCTAATCATGTTTTCAGAACTGTGCTAAATAAATGTTAGTTGTTTAGGCCATCCACTCTACAGTATTCTGTGACAGCAGTTGGAACTGTTGAGGACACTTCCACACGAACATTGATTGACCCAGCCTCCTCCAGTTCCTTTCAGTGTTTTTTAGTACTGTGCTACCATGAAGTGGCATGGGGGAAGATGCCATTTTTGCCTCCAAGGCAGATAAGCCCCTGTCCACATGTGTGGCTGGACCTAGTCTGAGGCCTACCATGCTGTTCAGTCTGGGAACACAGCCTGGTGATGGCCCAGTGTTTCTCTGGCTGTGTACAGGGCTATGGCATTCTCAGCATGGGGTGGGAGGACAGTTTGGGAGGGCTCTTATCAGTTTTTAGCAGGGATCCTTCTCTACCCTCTGTAGCTTGCTGTGGTTTTCATAGACCCACTGTGGGCATGATGCTTAGCACACAGTAGGTACTGAGGAAACTTAGTAAGTAAAATCAGAAGGTGTTGGAGAAGGGGTGAGTCTGAAAAGGATTGGGTGGGTGCAGGTAGCCAGTTCTGGGATGTAAAGGAAGTCTGGACTTGGCAGACTGTGTCCTTCTACCTGGGGAAGCTGGGTCTTGGTGCTTGGTCCTAGGCCCAGTACAGCCCACCCCCACGCCCTGGCTCCACACTGTCCACACACACACAGCCTCTCATTTTTCAAGAACAGAGTCTGGGCTGAATTCCTTGCTCACCACCTATGGTAAAGGAGATTTATTACTCCCACAAGCTCTTTTCATCCTCCCCCTGCCCAGAGACGGATGGATTTTATCTTGATAAATGATGAGGCCAGGTCTCATGGGCAGAGAACAGAGTGGGTGTGAGGCCAGCACTAAGGAGGAAAGCTCAGAGTGCCAGGATTTCTGGCCACTGATTGCAAGACAGGCTGCCACTCTCCATTCCTCTATGTCTGGAAAACTCGGATGAACCAGGTTTTGTGGCAATTCCGGGCAAGTTCCCATAGGTGGGTACCTGACAGCCACAGCTGGCTGGGGACCGGCCACAACATTGCCTTCCTTCCTAACCCTCGCTGCTCCAGTTCATGAGTCTGCTGGGAGACGACCATGTAGCCAGGCCAGCTGTAACCTCTGCTCAGCTTTGCCTTTGATCCTGACCATCACCATGGTGCTTTTGCATTCAAAGTCAGCAGCCTCAGATGATGCAACCTCCCTTCTCACAGCCTTAGGAAGGGCCCCTAATTAGCATCCATTAGATGCCAGGAGCCTTCCTTCCTCTACAAGCCAGTCTTACAGCATGTTGTCTGGGTGTTCATCACCCTAGCCTGCTAGACACTCCACGCAGGCACAATGAGCCATATCCAGGCTACAGTTACTGCTCTGGCCTTGCCATAAGGTGTGCCCAGCCGGTGTCCTCTTAGTTACCTGTGTGCAAGACCACTGACCCCACCTGGGAGAAGCCTTCCTGAGTCATGAGTGACAAAGAAGTGGAGGGATGAGCAAACTCCTGGGAATCTGAGCAGTCCTGGTCCCCAGGACAGTCTCATCCTTTGAACGTCACTGTGACATGTGATGAGGACTTAATGAGCAGCAACTACCATAACTATTTCCTGTACCCTAGACAATGCCCTTTACCTTATATCTCATGTAAAGCCCGGTGGTCTCCACTGCACCCTGTTGAATGACTGGATGATGAGGGGAAGGCTCATCAAAGGGACGCAAGACCCAGAGTTTGTGAGCCAGCATTCAAATAGGATACATCAGCTAGAAGCCCTGGGCCTCATGTTGCTTCTTGCTGAGCTGTGATGGGGACAGAATGCAGACATTTTGTTCAGAAGCCTGGCAGGCAGGCATCCTGGAAGAGGTGAAGTGGCGGACACCTTGGGGAAGGGCCCCAGGCTGCAGAGCAGGTGGAGACAGGTGGATATCTAGGCCTAGAAAAAAGATCCCCCCCCCGCCCCCGGCATGGGGACTGGGGTGGCTCTATTTGCTTGACCAAAGCCAAATGTAGCCATGGTTCCCAGCTCCCAACTGCATGTTGGGTGCTCACTCACATACTAGCCTTAATCCACTGAGAAAGAAGCAGTACAGGCAGCAATCTGGAGCTCTAATTGGTGGTCAGGGAGCAAAGGGGCTCCTGTTGGGGAGTCTTCCATTTTCCAAGATACAAAGATGTCCCTTCTGAGACTGGCATGGTGTTTTATTGCAGAAGACCCAGTTCTGTGGGCCTGGCCCCAATGTGTCTCCCATCTTCCTTTTTCTTTTTCCTGGGTTCATGTTCTCTACTGGGGTCTAGCTTTTCCACCTGGTCCTCCCACTGTCAATGCTATAGTCTTGGTGGGTGCTCAGGCCAGTCGTTCTCTGGCTGGGAAATGGAGGGAATGAACTTTAGGCCTACCCAGACCAGTTAAGTTTCAGGTTTACAGCTCTCTCGCTCTCTCTCTCTCTCTCTCTCTCTCTCTCTCTCTCTCTCTGCCTGCCTCCACTGGTACCTCTCCTCAACAATCAGATCTGAGAACAGGGCTACGTACTACCTGGCATGGTATGCTTTCATTTTGACCCATAAAGCTCTGATTATAGAATTTACAAGTCTTTCTGAGATTGCCCCTTTCTGGCCTCCCTACAGGATTGGTAGGGTTTGCATGTTCCAGCAGACACAGGGCATAGCCAGGCAGAAACCTGCCTTAGCTACTGATCAGCAGGGGTCACATCCTTCTGGCAGAGTGATTCTACTCATCAGTTTCCACCTGCCCAGATGAGATTCATCTGACAAGGCTCCACCCATCTGTCCCAGGAGGTGAGGTCCTCAGCACCTTCGGTCCTGGCACCTCCACTGGTGTTGATCTCATTCCTCTGGATGCAGAGCTCTGTGGTTAACCAACCCTCAGATGTTCATGAGCTCACTCCGCCCTCACCACAATCCACCTAGTCCTATTGATGGGCGTGAAACGAAGCTCAGAGGTGAGGTGTTCTGCCTGGGGTCATCCACGCTTGATGCAGTGGACTCAGAACCTGCCTGATTAGACTGCATGATCTGGAGGACACAGGCAGCTGCCAGGCTGTGATGGCGGCAGGGTAGGGAAGTGGTGCTTGACGACCCAAAGCTTTCATTCTCTCTCCTGGAGAGACCAAGGCTGGTCACTCAGAATGGACTGAAGTCACTATCTCCTCCTCTTTAGTATTGCTGTTTCGATGCCTTAAAACCATGGTAAAAATTTCCATTTATTTTATGTTTACTTGCTTCAAGAAGCGTTTTCCTCCTTCAAGGCTGTATGATTGTGTGCAGGTGCAGCTGGTACTGTGACTGCAGTGAGCTGGCTCACTGATGAGTACCTCTTCATTCAGGGCTGGTACCTGGAAAATACACCTTATAGACTATCTAGTGGCTTGAGACTTCTGGGAAATGGTCCTAAGTGCCAAATCTGACAAATGACACAGAGATCGGTGTAGGTCTTGGATCTCTGAATGAGAGCATATGTCTCACTTTTTCCCTCTGGGATCCAGTGTTTTGTTATTAATATCAGTCTTGGTGCTTGTGTTTCCCAACCTTCTTCTGAAGGAGATGGGACCTGATCTGGTTTAAATGATTTCAATGATCCCTTCTGGCTTTAAACTATTTGATTATTTGTAGCAATGTATTGTAACCTGGGGGTTGTTTTGCTACTTCTCATTCCCGGGAGAAATTCAACAATATCCAGGAGGCATCATTGGTTGTCATAAATTGGAGAAGGTTTGCTCCTGATCTCTACTAGTTAGAGGCCAGTTAGAGGTGTAGAACATCCTATAGTGCACAAAATGCCCCTCCTCCCCAAATAACCAGTAACTAGAGCTAAAGTGTTAGTATCAGAAATGGAGGAGATATGCTACCGACCTCACAAACATTAAAATGACAATGATAGAATCCAAAGAATAACCACTTGCCCCCAAATTTGATAACCTAGATGAAATGACCCAGTTTCTTGACAGGCACAGCCTGCCAAATTTCAGACAAGAAGAAAGAGACAATTTAAATTGGACAACTAATTAATAACTTTCCAAAAGGGAAAGTGCCAGGGTAATTCAGCGGTTTTCCAGGGAATTCCATCAAATATTCCAAGAATAAGTGAACACCAATTCACCAATGTCTTTCCAAACTTAGAAGCAGAGGGAGTATTTCCCAACTTACTGTGAGGTTATCTCTTTAGTACTCATACCAGACCAAGACATTACAAAACTAATATCACACGTGAACACAGACACAAAAATCATCAGCAAAACATTAGCAAGTTGAATTCAACACTGTATGCAAAGAATTATATACCACAGCCAAGTGGAATTTATTTCAAGTATATAAGCCTGATTCTGTCATCCCCCATCCCTAAGAGATATCAGCAATGCCTGAGAAGCATTAAAGTTTTAAAATTGCATTTATTTGTGTATTTATTTGTTGATCAATTGATTGTGGAGAGTGGTGCACATGCTGTGTCATATTTGTGGAGATCAGAGGACAACTTCCAGGACTCCATCCTTTCCTTCTACCATTTGAATCTCAGCGACTGAACTCAGGTCGTCAGTCTTTGCAGCAAGTGAGCCATCTCCTGGGCCCTCTGAAGGCATTTTTGATTATTACAAGTGGAAGGAGACAGTTTATAAAACATTTAATGTAAATAAATTTATCAATAATCCAAAACACAATAAGATAGATGCAGAAAGTATTTGACAAAAATCTATAATAAAAAAAATCAGCAAAGGAAAAGAACAGAAGGGAACATCCTTAGGTTCATGAAGAATATCCACAGAAGATCTATAGCTAACATCAGACTTCATGATAAAAATCAAAACAAACAAACAAACAAAAAACTTTAAGTTTTTATATGTGTGGTGGTGGAGCATGCCTTTAATCCCAGCACTTGGGAAGCAGAGCCAGGTGGATCACTGAGTTTGAGGCCAGCCTGGTCTACAGAACGAGATCTAGAACAGGCATCAAAACTACACAGAGAAACCCTGTCTCGAAAAAAACAAACAAACAAAAAACCAAAAACCAAAAACCAAAAACCAAAAACCAAAAACCAAACCAAACCAAAAACCCAAAAAACAAAATCAAACAAACAAGAAAAGCTTTCAACTAAACTTAGGAACAGGGCAGGCATGTTCCCTCTCACCGCTTCCAACACAATGTGAGAAGTCCTAGATAGCGTGATTAAAGTAAGTAAAAGATGCACTAATTGGAAAGTAAGAAATACTCCCATCTCTATTAACAGGTGACATGAAAATCTAAAGCAATTGCCAACCCCTAAAAAAGACAAATACAAGCTAAATAAAACACAATACAGCACACCAAAACAAAACAAAACCATTTTGAATCCAACAGCAATGATTTCAAATTTGTAGGCTAGAACATTAATAGAAAAAGCCAGTTGTTTTCTTATGTACCAGCAATGAATGGGTAGAATTAGAAATTAAAAACAAATAGTAGGTATATAAACATCAAAATTATATACTTAAGTTTGCATCTAGTAAAATATTATATATATATATGGCTACAAAATTATTATGAAAGAAAAAATGCAAATGGAAAGATATCCCATGTTCATGGATAGAAAGAATCAGCACTGTCAATATATTAGTTCTTTCCAAATTGATCTTTAGACTTAATGAAACCTTAGCTAAAATCCCAGCAAGAAAATTTTCTAATATCAACAATCTGATTCTGAAGTTTATATAAAGAGGCAAAAGATTTGTACTTGTGAACACAAAATTGAAAGAATGATGCCACTCAACTTCAAGACTTATGATAAAAGTATATTATCATAAAGACAATGTGTATGGGTGAAAGAACAGGCAGATCAAATGGAACAGAATAGAAAGCCTATACACAGACTCAAAAAGCACAGTGGGACTTCGTTAAGTGCCCTTGGACAAAAGAGCAAAAGCAATTCAAAAGAGCCAAGATGTAGCAGGTGGTGGTGATAGACCAATTGGACACGGACACGTATGTGCAAAAAATTGAAGATAGACACAAATATTTATCTTCCATAAAATTTAACTCAAAATGGATCACAGACCTCAATGTAATACAAAAACTTTAAAAGGCTTAGAAGATACCATAGGAAAAGATCTACATGGCTTTGGGTTTGTATCAAGAGACTGAAAGGCAAGCCCCAGTCTGGGAAGATGTACTGGAAAAGACACATCTGATAAAGAATTGTTATCTAAAATATACACAGAACTCTTGAAGTTCAACAATTAAATAAGCAATAATTTAATTAAAATGTGCCAATGGCTATAACTAAGAGACATCCCAATACAGAGTTACAGACTTAAAATTTGCGAATAGAAGATGTTGTACAATTGTCTCATGCCATCAAATGGCAATGAGATAGCCACTCAGTTATCAAAAGACCAAAACCCAGAGCACTGACAACACCACAGGCTGGGGAGGATGTGGAGCATCAGGATTACATTCACTACTGGTGGGAACATGAAAACAAAACAAAACAAAACCACTTCAGCTACTCTGGAAGCCGGTTGGGTGGTTTCTTAAAAAAATGAAATGCCATATGATCTATCAACCACATCGCCTGATGTGCACCCAGAAGGACTGCAGCAACACAGAAGCCTGCACATGTGTCTAAGTTGTGATCTTTTTTAAACTTTATTTTATGTGCATACGTGTTTGGCCTGCATGTTTGCCTGTGCACCACATGCATGCCTGGTGCCCGTGGAGGCCCGAAGAAGGCAATGGATCCCCTGGAACTAGAGCTACAGACAGTTGTGAGCTGCCATGTGGGTGCACCTACCTGGGACTGGCACTCGGCGTTTACTGGTAGGAGTCACTGACCTCCAGTGCCACCCTCTCCTCTCTGTGCCCCACCCGCCTGGGTGTTTACATCACTCACTGCAGGCTGGGTCTGAGTAGAGCTCGTGTAAATTGGGGGCTGAAGTTTTGCCTTGTCCTCCCTCTCTCCTGTCCTCCTCTTTGGCTGGTTTGCCAGCAGGATCAGGACTTACTTCCCCTCAACCCCAAAAAAGCCTCGGTGGAGTTGTTTCCTCCTCTCCAATCATCACTGTCCTATACTGGCCTCGTGTCACTGCCCCCAACTGTGGGGCTCTCTCCTCTCCTACAATTAGGTCACACCTGCCTATCCCTTTGGTCATTCGGTAACACAGCCCCCATCCTTGCTCAGGAGGCTTGTGTCTGAAGGTGAGGCCAGGCCTCTCTGCAGTTTTGACTCTGCCCTTCCTCATCTAGCTTTGAGGGCCATGCACTGAGACACCTTGAATACAGCCATACCGTCTGTCCCAGCATTACCTCCTGCCGTGTATGAGCAGACAGCACCTTCTGTGGGAGCACTCACTGTCCCCATTCTCTCACAGCAGGTTCCCGCTCCTCTCACAGTCCCAGATTTCAGTGTTATTGTCCGGACTCTCCAGCCATCCATGCTGGAACCTGGGTCACAGTGACAGTTCTGTGCTGCGGTAGACCTGGGATGTGAGGTCTGGCACTACATCGTGTGTGTGTGTGTGTGTGTGTGTGTGTGTGTGTGTGTGTGTGTGTCCCATGACAATCTAGGACATGGACCAGAGCAGACTTGGAGTGGCAGCATGGGACAAAAAGGCCCAGGCTTTACTGCACAATCAAGCACCCCCGTTCCTCTTTTGCTTTTGATCCTCCCATGGTCATACAAGGGGCCATCCACACAGAAACCACAGCAAAGGAAAGAGCCAGGAATCCTTCCCAGAGATCAGAACTGAGGCCGAGGCCAACGAGAAGTCCCAGAGGGTGGGAACACCTGCTTCTAAGCCTGACGATTTGGGTTTGGTACTTAGAATCCACATGGAAGGAAGGAAAGAACTGGCCTCCAACCTTCACTTATCTAAGAAGTAAGGTGTTCTTTTCATATCAAAACAGCCCTTCACGAAGTCCCCAGGAGGCCAACGCAAGCACCCAAGCAAGCATTACAGAGCTACTGGCAGGGATAGTCAGCAGAGTTCTTACTCTGAGCTAGCAGAGACACGTCATTCCAGTACTTCTTATAGTGAGTGATCTTGGAAAGTAGGCATTTTTGTGTCTGTTTCCCAAATAAGAAAACAGAGGCACAGGCAAGGGAAGTACCTTGAGTGACATGGCAAATGAAGCTGGAGTTCTGAGAAAACTTTCCTTCCTAGATTGTTGTTGTGGCGTCACAACACCAAGTCTGCCAGATCCATAGCAGAGGGTATTATGGACTTGTCCCAAGTGGCCCATGCCTGAGAAGGGTAAGCTACTGCAAGAGGAATGTGTTTGTACATCTGTATGGAGCCCCTGTCTTCTCCTTATCCCAATGATCTTGCTAATGACTGAGGCTCAGATAGCTCCACAGTCCCTAAATTTCTCCTTCCATACTTGATAGCCCCTTGGGACTCTGCCCTGGGTGTGCCAAGTTCCTGTTGCTCTCTATCCTGGGCAGACCACTCAAGCTGGATCCTTGGCCTTGGTCTCTGCTGCTCTAAGACTGGAACTGGAGAATCTTCCAGGGAGCTTGGTGAGGTCTTCAGGAAGACCTGAGTATTGGAAGAGAGGGGATTGCTGAGGTCCCCCCAGAACTGGATACAAGGTCTGGCAATCTGTCCCTGGTCTTAAGGAGCACTCTCCCCATGTGCCAGCATCCATTTCTGCCCTCAGACTCACACTTGGGCCCAGGATTTTTCTGTGGGCAATCATACCCTTAACCTGAAGATGAGACTTGCAAGCCGGGAGTGGGAGATGAGGATAGTGTCCTCCTTGCTGATGGAACCCAATACAACAAACCCTGATTCTGTGGACTCCTTTTTCTACAAGCTGACTTCCTGTGCACAGAACTGTGTAACTGAACTTCCACACAAATTCTGTGATGTCAGCTTGCCTGCTGATGTACTTTCCATTTACCTGGCCAGCTAACACTCTGGACAAAGCTTCACTGAAGACTTAATACCTAGAATTTTGTTTCATATTTGATAGTTCATATAATGCAAAAGAATAAATAAACCTTCACTGCATGGGTAGTAGTTATTCCCAAAGGTCAAGGAAATAGAGATATGAAACTTACAAGTCAGTGGCTGTCTACCTCCAGTTCCTGTCATTTTTCTAAGCATTATGTTGTCATTTATAAAGTAAGAGTCCATATCCACTGAGTGTTCTCTCTCTTTCCTTCCCTTCCTCCTTTTTCTTTCTACGTTGTCCAGGCTAGCCTCAAACTCTAGATCTCCCAGCCTCAGTGCTGGACTTACAGCGTGTGCCCCTCTACCTAGCTGGATACACTGGTTCCTAATGGTCTCCCAATCCAGTATTCTGGACAAAAGTCACTTCCTTTGAATAGTGGTGATAATTCAGTCCAGGCTACTGCCCTGAGTCAAACACAAACTGGTGAGAGATGTTACTATGCACACAGGGATTTGGACTCAGTCAGGCCTGGATTTATCACTTAGTTACAGTTACCAGGGCAGGTTTCTTCATCCTCTGGGTTTGGATATTGTTCTGTAAAGGCATCTAAGACTGCTTTAAGCATGAAATACTGACTGAACATGGGGAGTCTATCATAGCATGTGCATAATTATTAGGACAGCTATTATTCATTACAAGGGTTAAAGAACTCATTTACATGGACCTGCACTCTGCCCTGAGTACAAGCAGAAGCTGAGAACAGTCCATGCATTTGGTGGATTCCAGGCTGATAGGATATCTGCCTTGACATATAAATCAAAGGAGCAAGTGGGACTGTGCATCCTGAGGTCAACATTAGTGTCTAAGGTGCTTTGTTCCTTAAGAGTCCCAGGGGAAGCAGAATCAGGCAAGCCATCTGAGCTCAGGGCTAGCTAAGGTTGCCAAGAGCAAGGAGAACACATTCCCATGAGAGTTCTCAAGGGAGTCTTTTTCAGGGAGATCAGTGAAGGATTAAGAGGCATCATTTGACTGCAGGTGACCTGTTTCTCTGCATCCTCCCTTCCTCTGGGGGAGCAGTAGGTAACTGTGAGGCCAAGAGGCAGCCTGTTCTTTTTGCTTCCAGGACAGGATTCATGTTCTGGGAGGGATGCTTCCCTGACACTTCTGAGTCAGTAACTGACCCAGGCAGACAGTGCCCCTGTTTTTCAACTTCACTATCACCAGCACAGACCTCCCAAGCCCTTCTCCAGCTGGAAGAGGCCTGGAAAAAGCCCCAGGCACATGCCGGAATGGGGGTGAGGGCTGCACCAGAGGAGGCCCGTTGGCTGTGTTCCTCTTCAGCTTTAGAACTTGGCTGTGTGTGTGATGCAATTTACTGGTTGTGCTCCCCCACCCCAGACCCCTCCCCTTGCCTTCCATGCCGTCCAGGCCTGTTATTCCGTCACTTTCTAACAAGGGCTCAAATGAAGGCAGGCTGGAAGGCCCCAGGGGCCTTGATGTCCAGGAATAGGCCATTAGCAGATTTCAAAGGCCCAGTTTTGACTGCAAAGCTGCAGCCAGCCAGACCCTCATTCTCAAGCTCTGTCATAGCCAATCTGGCCCTTACCAGCAGGTGAGAGATTTGCCCAGTTTAGCCATACTGTCCAACTTTAGAGCCACCTGCCCGTCTCCTGCCAGAAAGTACAATATGTAATGACAAGTGTATTTACAGGATTGTGAGTCCAGATGCTCTGTGCTCATTCTCAGCTATAACATTTGTTGTTGGCACAGCCTCTTAGAAAGGATGATACCTAGTCTTCATCCAAGAATGAAGGCAAGAACCCAGGTTCTTCTGTAGCCCACACCAGCCTCAGGGGGTGCTTCCAATAGCTATACTTTTCTACAGAGATTGGGGAAGTCAGGAACCCCAGGGTGTGAATTCAGGAGCTGCTTGGGGAAGGTAGAGGGTGAAGATGAAAGATGCACCAAGTAGGCAAAAGTTGCATGCACAGCTTCCCAGCTGGGCAACCCGGGTCAGGTTAGTCAGCCCATCTCCACTTCACAAGGAGCTGGTTGATGATAAAATAAGAGAATGTTTGTCAAGTACTTAGCATTACACCATTGGCTTCCTTCCATTTTTTTTTTCTGGAAGGAAGGAGAGAGGACAAAGGGAATGAAGAAAGAAATGGTGATCCCTTCCAAGGACAGGCAAACATGTCCAATGGACATCAGAAGTGTAAAATTGTGTTTTTGCAGGCTCCAGAATAACTTTCCTGTGACATTTTGGGTTTTAATGGATTCCAGAAACCTTAAAAGTTCCTCTGCAGTCAGAACAGGATGTTTAACTTTTGTCCTTTAAGAGAAAAAAAAAAAAGATGCACTTACTAATCTGTTCATTCACTGGAAATATGTGGGAAACAACAAGGAATGGGCTCAAAAAAGCAAATGTGAAATGTGCTGCTTTTAAACACCAGCAGCCTGCAGAGTGTTGCAAAACGTGGCTGGAATCAGCAACAAAGCTTCTGGAGATGAACCACTGAAACTGATGCTCTATTGGGAGAAGATGCTGGGGAGGCCTGGAATGGGGCTGGACTTGCCTTCATACCTCAGGGGCAGGAAGGGGGATGCTGTTGTTGGAGGGGGAAGGAGGTGAGTCAGATTCCTGAGAAAACACCAGCTCCTTGTTCTTTCTCTCTTGAATTCCTTCCCTACGTGAAGTGGAGAAAAGGAAATGCTTTTATAGAAAACATCGACATGGAGAAACTCAGCGGTCCCCAAGCACTGCTGGCATTTGGTATATGCAGGAACTGTGTCATGTTCTAATTTTAAACAACCTGAACTTCTGAAGTCAAGGCCGGCATGGCCTGCCCTGCTCAGCTTAGTTGAGCACCTGACCCAGGGCCTTTCTGCAGTAAACACTGTGGAAGGAAGGATGGAAAGAAGAGATGAGAAGGGGGAGAGAGGGAAGGAGGGAGTCAGGGAGGGAGGGAGGAGGGAAGAAGCAAGAGAGAAAGGGAGGAAAGAAAAGAAGAAAGGGGAGGGGGGACAGAACGAGGGAGCAAGGGAGGGGGAGAGGAACTGAGGGAAGGAAGGGCCGACAAAAGTGGGAAGGCGATGGACTGAGATCCTGAGCGGGTTCCGTAAACTTCGAAGTGTGGTCCAGATCGGGGAGTTGTTTCTTTGATCATGTGTGGTCAGCTAAAAAAGAGATGGGAGGTTTGAGGTATAATACCACATCTTCCCCAGCTTGGCAGATACCCTTAAGTCATTTTTTTTTTTTAAATAAAACTTGAGATTTCTTCCTTTATGTGTTGGCAAACTGGAACCTGTTAACCCAGCCAACTATTCTTCCTGGATCCTCATTCTTGACTTCGCCTGTAAGCATCACATAGTGGTCAGAAAAATGTTTGATGCCTTCAGTGAGAGCCCTCTGGTTGACCCCCTTCCTTTTTATCACCTCTCTTTTCTCCTCAAACGTGTTGGGCTCATGCTCTCTCTGTACCCTCTCATAAGAAACTCCTATCACAGACCCGTCTCTTCAGGTTTTCACAGAGGCAGGCACTATTTAAATAGTCACATTCACTTGCACTATATAGGTTCTCAATAAAATTTAGCTGAAGAAGTGCAGATACTGCCATGATTAGCAGGAGGAAAAAAAGGAAACACCTCAAGAAGACTTGGTGGGCATAAGAGAAACCAAATGTTTTCTGGTTTTGCGCAAAAGGCACATCATATGCTAGGGTGCAGGGTAAACTAATAACCAATCAGCCACTATATTGGGTGTGCTCATCTGAGTAGATGTGTGCCATGTGGTCTCCAAGGACAGGTGAAGCTATGATGGTATAAATCTGCTCTCAAGAGCCTCTAGTCTCTACTCTGACTGTCTATTATCCCCAGTGGCAGAGAACCATCGAGAAGAGGCAAAGGGCTATTGGGATTGCTTAGCAAGCAAGAAGGCTTGCTGCCAAGGCTGGCGACATGAGTTCCATCCCTGGAATAATATGGTAGAAAGAAAGAATTGACGCCCACAAGGTGTCCTCTGATCTCCACACTGATGTTCAAGATCCACCAGATACAGTGGGTACGCCAGGGTATCATTCAGCTCCAGCAAGGAGACAGAAACGGTATAGAAATCTGAACAGATGTAATTATTCTAACTAGTGTCTCAAGGCTAAGACCTCAGTCACTCACCATAGATAATGAGTGTCTTTGTTTAGCTGCTCAGAAGACCTGCAGCTAAACATTCACCTAGAGTGTGCTTGCTGGGATCTCCTGTGCTCCTATCCCACCTGTGGCTGTTAGGGGAGCAGTGCATCTTCATCTTAGGGTAGAAGATGTGATGCAGGTTAGGGAAGGAGCCTGGGGAGTAGTGGGTGGAGCTCTATCAACTTAGAGATGCAGACCTGGGCCAGTGTTGATGACATTAAACCATATAGCACAATGATGTTGCTGAGTTATAAAAAGAAACCCATCGGAAACCAAACTGGCTCTTGCAGAATAATTGATTTCTGTAAGGAACTTTCAATACTAGCTGGAAGCCCACCACCTCATCCCTCCTTCCTCAGTTTCCCAACTCTTTGTAACCCAACTTCAATGGATACTTTCCTGGATACCACCTCTGTTCTGCCTGTCCCTCCACTCTGGAATTTGTCATCATGTACTACAACTTCTTGTGTTCATGTCTCTCTCTTGTCCTCCAACCACATTTATGGCATGTCCCAAGCACTGTCCTGTGTCAGGGCAGAGATTAATCTGGTATAGTCCCTGACCTTAAATGACTCAGGGGCCAGTGTGGAAGCAAATGACGCGACAGCATGACAGGTCAATGCGAAGGAAGTACGGCAGAGCATCTGGTGGTGCCAGAGAGGGTGGGTCAGCTTGAGCTGAGTACTGAAGGGTAGGCAGACATATGCCAGTCTGATCAGATAGAGAAGGGCATCTGGGCAGAAAGCTTTGGGACTTCAGTGAAATGCTCCTTTAAAATGGGGTGCACAGCACAAGAACCATCCAAGTCGTAGCAATGTTTAACTTAGATATTTTTACATCTCCCTACATACCAGATGGTACTATGAGTGTCACACAGGATGGGTTCTTTTAGTCTTCACAGATGAGCACATGGACTAGGTACTATTATTCCCATCCTACAGTTTAAAAAAAAAACACCAACGCAAGCATTTGCTGAAGGATGCACAAGTAGAAAGGTGTTGAACATTACTATGGTTACTAAAGAAGCAGACACATGTCAGAGAGAGGGCAAGAAGGTCAAGGATGCCCAGTAGAGTTGACCTGTGTGCCCTCCAAGACTCACACTGGCCTTCTATCCCTATGCTAACCAGCACCAGACCTAGACTAGGGATTGAAATCTGATCAGAGGCAGCTGGCTCACAGACAGCAAATAAATCCACTCACTTCCCAAATTGACATTTTTCAAAATATAAAATGAAAAGACCTCCTCCCCTCTCCTGCCACCAGGACATCTGCTGAGCAGGACACTGAACCCTGAATGGACTCACAGTTGCCAGGGTGAGGACTGCTCACACTAGGTGCACTGGTCTCTGCAAGGACCATACCTGCCGTTCAGTGTTCATTAGGGAGGTATCGGCACAGGTGGGATGGTGGGGTCCTGTCCTTCACCTCACAGATAGGGAAGCTGAGGCATGGAAAAGTAGGCAATGGCTCTTATAGCCTGTGAACAGGTTGGAGGAGGCCTACTTGAGGATCTTGGTCCTCCTCCCTCAGGTCCAGTGCTTCTTTGCCTCAGTGACCCATCCTTTCCTGCCCTTCTGACAGCCACTAGGTCTTTGCACCAGCATGCTATGGATCTTCATAAGGCCATTGGCCTCTGTAGTGATCAGGGGCTTTCCCAAGGAGGGGGAAGGGTCAAAGGGGAGACAGGTATCTGTGCCTCCATCCATTTCTGAGCTTTCAGAGATATCTGGGTGAGCTCTCCCACATCTGACATGAACAAACAAGTGTCTGCTTGTATTTGCATCAGACTGTGGGCTGTGAGAGGAGAAGGGGGCTGGATGCATGGTGCATGAGCTGGATATACTCTGAGGCTACAGTTCATGGAGGGCAGTGGTCCACAGGGGTGGCTATGGCAGTGCTAGAGCTGCTGTCCTGTCTGGGGACCTTGTTTCCATCAGTTCATGTCTATGTTGCCATCTACTGTCTAACTATCTCCAGTCCCCCTGGACCTGTGATCTGCCTCCCTGGATGACCTCCCAGTTTTTACTAGGACATGTCTCAGACTGACTAGTCAGACTTCTTGTGGTTTCAGATGCCCTTGGGCAGGCTGCTATATCCTCTGGCCTTATAGACCCCACTGGGTCTATAGACCCCACTGCCACCCTGGGGAGAACTGGAAAGAACAAACAGAGAGTGGGAAAACTCATGGGAGAACAGATAAAGAGATCAGTGCTAAGCCCAAGGTCCCATGAAGACCTGGAGCAGCAACAGAATTAGGGCCCAACTCCTGACTCCCAACCTGGGTCCCATACTCTACAGTGGCTGAGAGGAATTGATGGGGCTGCGGTGAGATAATTTGGCATGGGGAGGTGGGGCTGAAGCCAAGGGAGAAACAAAGGAGGGGTGGAGAAGACTGTAACACCGTCTTGGCAGAGCTGTGCAGCCAGCCAGTCCAGATTCATTCTCTAGCTTGTGGCCAGCCCTTACTTGACCTCTCTGGGTTTCCACTTCTTCATCTGTAAGTTGTGGGTGATCCATGTCTATCCGATACGCTTGCTGTGAGGTTAAATGTGCTGAAGTTCTTTTAAGTACTGGCTTTTAAGTAGCTGGCAGGTGGTGGCACAGGGACATTCACTCTCATTATTGTTATAATAATGATGGGCATGAAGTGGTGTCATCAAAGGAGTGAGTATTGATCTCCATCCACAGCTATCATCCTGTGTCCTGAGAAGATCTGCCCACCAGCCTAGCACCCCTTTGTCCAGGTGACTCACTGCTGACTATACCTGGAGGTCCTGTGCAGAAACCCAGGCACCCACTTGTCCTGTTCTTTTGTATGAGCATGCCCCTGAAGGAAACGAGGTTTTAAAGCATGAGATCTGTTTGGGAGCCAATAGAATGATGGTGTGAGAATGTTTTAAAGGGCTTGGGAAGGCCTTGCCAAAGCTGTGAACTGTGAGCTAACACTTCATGGTAATTATCCACCTCCAAGGAAAGAAAAGTGTGTATCTGGCTTCTTCAGAAAACAGTAAGATCTTTGAGCAGCTTGAACACTGGTAGAGGGAAGGCACCGGAGTGTGGAGCTTAGGGGCTAGAGTCAGCCCCTCTGGGTTTCTGATTTGTTACATAAGGATGCTTCCCAGCCTAGTCCCTTCAGGTGCTATTCTAGAGTACCAGTCTGTTGGTTTGTGTGCTGTCACAGACAGAAATTTATTTCTCACTGTTCCAGAGGAAATCTAGACCAAGAAGACACTGGCAGAGTTGGTGTCTGGTGATGGTCCATTCAAGTTCACAGAGGTCCTCTCCCTACTGTGGGCTCTGAGGGGTTTTCTCAGGCATTAATCCCACTCACTAGAGTAGAGCTCTCATGAACTCCTCCCAAAGATCCCACCTCCTAATACACATTGGGTTGGGATTTTGAGGGAGACAAACACTCAGCCCACAACTTCTCCCTGCTTAGAGCAGAGGGTCCCCACCCTGGCTGCAATGATGATGGCGAGAAGACCATTTCTAGCTGCCACTCCTCACCAGACTTAAAGAAGCTGCATCCATTTGGGGCTTATTGTCTCAAGAGCTCACACACACTCAAAGGAGCAGGGGCAGCAGGTGGTGCTTGGCAGAGGGAGAGAACTGTGCAACATAGAACAAATCATAGGGCCTGGGTAGTGAGGGAAGTAGAGTTTCAGTTGTCCTTCAAGGCATGGTACCATCTTTCAGACATGTCTACACCACCAGCTTTTTCTTTCTCTTATGTCTAGATCACACAACTGTTTTCCCTTTCTCAGAGGAGAAGGTCTGGACTCATGTCTAATAATATATAGCTCTGCAGGCCATATGGAGCCTAAGGAGGCAGCATACAGACCATTTATTATAGGCCAGGCCCCGAGGAACAGAACTTTTCCTAGAATGTTTCCTAGTTCAGAACCCACGAGTTCATGCAAAAGCTGAACTCTTAGCCATGGGCTTGTGAAATATTGGAATGCTCAGTGAAATGGCTCTTGGCTTCTGAAGATAAAACACTGGGTCTCCCAGCATGGGACAGGAGAAGGTGCCAGTGCTTGGGGGGGAAGTGAGATGGAGAGCTTTCTGTCACATGCCTTGGCACTGACCATGGCTGGGCTGTGAGCTGCCTTAGAGCAAGGAACAGCCTGCCTCGTGGGGGTCAGGAGAGAGTGCACAGCTTATAACTCCGTGATGAGACAGGAAGGGCATGGGCGTCTGAACTGTCAACAGACAACATGGCCAGTAGGTGAGCAGCCTGGCAACTCACCTCTCCAAGGCAGCTTGGGAGGAAGCAGGCTTTCAAAAAGGACAATCAGGAACTATTGTTCAAGGAGCTGTGAGGACAAGTACAGGAAACATCTTGGTCACTGCAGTTATGAAGGGGATTGCAGGTTCTGCCTCTGGCCCTCCTCATTCCCATGAAGTATTTCACAGGGCCTTTCACAGAGGTAACGAGATAGGGGATACAAACAGGAAGGAATCACGGGAGACAACATCAACACAGCTACTCTTCTCACTGTGCTTGAGAGATGAGGAAGAATTGGAAACCAGAGCTGGGGAGAGACCCTTGAGGTCCCCTTTCCTGTCCACTCACTTCAGAGATAAGGAGTGAGGCTCAGAAATAAGGGGTGTACAGTTCCTGTGTCTTCACACATGTCTCCTGCGGCCTCTCACCTGGGAGTTCCTCCTGTATCTCCCATGGCTGACTGGGCCTGCTGAGGATGGGATGATGGAAGGAGATAGGGCTCTTTCTTCCAGGCACTGAAATCTGGGGCAGGGTCTGAGCTGTGGGGCTCAGGTTCACAATACAATGAGAGGTCTGGAATGCCTCCAGGGTAGGCTGAGACCGAGTGTTAAAAGAAGACCAGCTCCCAAAGAGGAAACAGCCTCTGTTCAGAGTCAACAGAATGTCAGCATTCTGGGGAGACTGGTCCTCAGTCCAGGGGAGGCTGGAAATCCCTACTGCCATGTGGGCTGGGGGCTGTCTTCAACAGTCTCTGTCTCTTTCCCACCCTCTCTCCTCTCCACCCACCACACACACTGACTTTGTGAATGTTGCCCATAAACCTTGTAATTTTGATCCTCAACTAAAGAGGTCAAAGTAACTCACTCTGTCCTTAGGGATGTCACCGTAGTTTCTCAGTATCTCAAGCCATCTGAGAGTCTGACTCTGAGCCCCGACAAAGACTCCAGCCAATTGTCCTGGCCGCTGGGTACATGCACGTCTCTTTATTCTTATGATTCCTGCTGAGCCTTCTATTGGACTGTATGCTACAGAAACAGCATGTATTTACAGAATAAACATGTGAAGAAACCCAAGACAGACATGATGTTCCACCACTGAGAACCAAGGCTATGGAAACCAAAAGGAAACAGTGTTCCCTCTACCCCACAGGGTTCCAGCCTCCTGAAGGGTCACTTCATAATTCCTACTGTGACTGCAAAGAAGAGTCTGGAGACAGATATGCCTGCTTTGTCCCTGTGTAGCCACATAACCTTGAAAAAGAGGTCCACCCTCCAAATCTCAGTTCTGTCAACTCAAGTAGGGGGGAAAGCCCTCAGATCATAGGGCTGCTGGGAAAAATCAAATAAATGAGTCATGGGAAAGAGCCATGTAAACTCTTACAGAGAACAACGTGATGTCATTGTTGCCATGATTAGGAGAGGATGAAGTAGAGATCCAGGGACGGGGCGTGCGAGCCTAGCAACCCTGGAAAGCTAACTATGGCTGCAGGCCACTGGTGCAGACTGATGAGTGGACTGCTCCCAGCCCTGGAGCATGGAATCATTAAGATAAAGGGCACAGGGCCAGTCTGGGAGCCGGGCTCTGTACATAGAAGCGGTAGGGAGGAGCTAGAAAGCCCCAGGGACTCAGGATTCAGAGGTTTCTGGAAAAGGAGCTACAGGTGCACATAAGACAGCCACAGAAGCATATTTGAGAACATTCTAGAAACACCTCTAGTCCAGGACCTGCCCACGGGGGCCAATAGAACTGGGAGGGTGGTGAGGTGGGGGATGTCAGTGAGGGCTACCATCATTCAGACACTGATGACAGAAACAGCATTCATTCATGTTTCTGATTACTTGTTAAATATGCACATAAGTGCCAACTATGTGCTGGCCCTGGACTACATGCTGGGCCACTCCTGCATTTATCCCTTCATTCACCAATCCTGTAATAACCAGTGTTTACTGATACTCTTCTTGTGTGTTAGGTAGATCTAGTAGTGAGAGAAGCACACGTGGCCCTGTTCAGATTACAATGCACTTGGGTGGGGAAGGGACAAAGAAAACATGTTATAAATTATGACCGCCAGAGGAAATCAAAGTAGAAGTGGAGAAAGATGTGGGGGGTGAGCAAGAGACTGTGGATCAGCAGAGGCGACTGGAAAGGACGCTACAAAGTGGTGAAATTTAAGGGAAGGCTCAAGGAACTGGGCTGTAGCAAAGGATTGTAGTGCTTTGGGAGATGAGAATTCCACTCTGGAAACACCAGTGCTCCCTTGGCTTTGGTCCTTTATAAGACACAGATATATCTGTGCATGTGTTTGCATGTGTTCACCCTTTCCTTCCCCCCCCCATTCCTCCATCCCCTAGTCTGTCCATCCCTCCCTCCCTCCCTCTTTCTCTTCCTTCCTTCCTTCCTTTCACCTCCTCCTCTCTTCCTTTCACAATGACAGTACCCTGTATTTGTATTGGCAGGTGTCATGAAAACAGGGATGAATAGGAACTTCCTGGAGAGAACGTTGCAATCTCTGTCAAAATGTGCATCTTTTTTGAAAACCACTTCTGCACATTAGAAACATGCAAACATCACCTGAAGGGATGTCTGTGGTAGAACCATTTACAGAACTACAAATCACCTAAAAGTCAGATACAGAGATGCGATAGGAAGATAGTCTTCTATGAACAGATGATTTTTGCAGCTATCAACGTGTTTGCAAACTGTTGTCAGCGAGAAATTACCATGCACTCAGAAGGGACCGTGCCATGGAGGACTGACACCACATGGCCAAGAACATGCATGACCCAGGTGTAGTGTTAAAAACAGAAAGAATGAGAAATAGAAAACTTAGAAGAAGTTATCTCTGGAAAGGCAGGGGTGGTGTAGAAGGGAAACACTTGGGTCTAGGTGAGTTGCTGGGAAGAGTTTAGCTCTTGGGCTCCATGGTAGCTCCATAGTTGTTTATTATATTCCTGACAAATAAAACAAACAAGCAAAGACAAACTAAAGTTATCCACAGCCTAGCATGATGGGCAGTGGATATGATGACAAAATATTGGTTTCAATTTTATTTTAGATTTTGCATAAGTGCTCATCAAAAACAAATAAGAAAGCAATATACTGAAATGGTAATAATTATTCTTGGGTGGTTTTTATATTTTTATACTCCTCTATTTCCACAATAAAGTTATGCTATTTAATAAGTGCCAGCTAATCTTAAGGCCATCCACAAATGAGCCAAGAAGTCAAAAGAAAGAGGAACAGTTCCCACAGTGTCCTTCAACAAGATCTCCCAAGGACTTGAGGACTTCTCACTGGGTCCACCTCTCAGCAGCATCACCATGGAGCCTTGGATGACATTGAACACCCAAGTTACAGTGCCACCTTCAGTATCCAGGACAGTGGAGTCTCTTCAGAGAAGTACATGGAGAAGTGAATTGATTAGCCAACCAGCCAGGCTGTCACTCGCTCGTGGGTTACGGCTTTTGTTTTTATTTTTTGAATACAGAAACAATAGCTACACAGATCCAGTGAGGTAACTGATGCTGTTTTAAGCCATCAGGTTAGGGGGTCAGAATGTACCCAGCATAGGACATTGATGAGGTCAGAAGGGGGCTATGGGAGGACAGTGTACGGAGGGAGTGTACTAGCTTTGCACAATGAACAGAGCAATGAGGAAAAGGTGCCCTAGGGGTATCGAGACCCAACAGAGTCTCACCAGGGTAAGTCTGCCTGGAAAGAGGTCTGATCTCCCCCAGCATGGAGCCTCCATAGTTAAGCCTGCTTGATTCTGAGATTCAGCTAGCAGCCTCTTGCTTCTCAAAATAAACCAGGAGGACTAATCTGGACTTTCAAAGAAATAAGGATGGCACTTGTCATCATTTCTTCCTATTTTCAGTGTTAAGAGCTCTGTTTGTTGCCTTCCCTATCAGAAGTAGTCTAGTGGACAAGGGGTACTGAGAGACAGAGGCACAGCATGGACACTCATAGGTCGGACTCAGAAGGGTGGACCTTGGCCACAGGCCCTGGGGAGCCACAGAAGAGTCTGTGTGTTTTAGTGGCTAAAACCCATGCCACATAGCATATGCTTCCTTGGCCAAGAATGCCTTTGGTTTTCCTCAACTCTGCATGTTTTGGTCATATGCCCATGACAACTTGGGCTGGTGGTGGCATCAGTGGTGGAGATGGGATGAATTTTTAAGTATAGGCCTCATGTGGGTTTTGGTCTACACAGTAGTCTAATAAGAGGTGGTACTGGGAGATAGAGGCACATTCATAGGTCAGGCTGTCCCTTTAGATTTTATGGGTCACTTGGTCCATGTTTATCTTCATATGTCTGAGGACTCCAAGTTTCCCTAGGAGAAAGCTAAGGGTATTGACTGAGAATCATACCAGCTATGCTCTGTGGAGTGCTTAGAACACAGCTACAGCTCTGCTGAGAACCTTATGCTCATTTTCTCATTTGTGTCCTATGAAACAGTTCTGCTGATACCCCACTGTACAGCTGAGAAACTGAGGCACAGAGAGAGTAAGAGACAAACCCAATGCTTTTAGGGTGACTGAAGGACAGACTACAGCTTCTGAAGCCATCCATGTGTGATGATGTACATGGTCACACAGACAGAGACTCACTCATCTTGGTGAGTCTCTGTCTGTGTGACCACATGCTTCAATGACTATACTGGATCTTGAATGACAGATGAGCCAAGTTTTCTGAATATGCTAACCAGGCTATTTCTATGTTCTCGTAGGCATGGTGTGTCCATGTGAGCTCATTGCATGTGTGCATATCAATGTGTTCACATACAATTGTGCACAGCAGCAGCCTAAGCTAATTTGGATGAACCAACATGCTGTGTGTGTGTGTGTGTGTGTGTGTGTGTGTGTGTGTGTGTTTGTACATGCGTGTGCTTGCATACCCAAGTGTCGGGGCTGGCTATATGTGGTTGTGCTTCTACACAGCTCTGTCAGGAGTTAGGCAGGGCTCCGAGTCACATCTGACTCTGCCATGCTGTATGTGGGGAGAAGACAGCTGCCATAGCAGTCCCACCATGAAAGCTCTGTGTGCCCTTGTCCTCTGAAGCAGAAACAGTCCTGCTCCTCTTTAGGCAAACAGACCAGCAGGCAGCACTGCTGGGGGCCTGGCTCAGTTTATTTTTGGCAACCAAGGAGGCCCTGTGGCATTTAATTAATTCCACTCCCACTGTAAACACCAATAAACACAAGGCTCCAAAAGCAGAAGCACATCTTGTCCAATCCCCCTCCCCCTGCATGCTGCCACTGTGTAAGTGCCTCACTGTGGTAAGCACATTGTGCCCAAGTGCCTGCTCCAGGGGTCTCAGGATCGTCCCTCAGGATATGTACCTACAAATGGCCTCCTCCTTCCCTATTTTGACCCTATGAAGTCTGCTTCATTCAAGTCTCATCAGCTACATAACGGACTCCTGCAAACACCTTGGCAGGGAGGCAGGGCTCTCTGATCTCTTCTCTGGGCATTGGCCCACCTTCCTTACAGAGATAAAATGCAGGTCAGTCTGATGGCTGTTTGAGACAATCTGTGACTTTGCCACTCACATGGAGGTGTTGGAATATGTAGCATTGAGCTGAGCACTGAACAGAGAGCTTATGTGCAGAAACAACCACCCATGATGGTCCCAACACTGTGGGTTCTAGTGCTGGCCTCACAGTGACAAGCTCCAGACCATGTACTACTAAGTGTAAAGGGCAGCAAAGGTCACATAGATCTTCAGATTAGTTCATCAGGAAAAGGCCATATGTGGGTTGAGGAAGGGGAGAGAGCCTAGGGAAGGAGGCTCCTGGGGGCAAAGCAGAATCTGTACATCTGGATGAGCAGGTAAGGGTCCACAGAGGGAGTCAGTGACTGTAGGGATTGAGAAAAGGGTCTAAAAAGCTATTCACTCTGGGACTGTGCAGGACCCACTATATACACGCTAATGTATGACTTTGGGGGTGTCAATGAGACAGTAAGCTTTCACCAAGAGTGAGTTTTTCTTCAAAACACTTATAAATGATGAGTCATTGTAGTACTCCTCATCACTTAGGATGATATATCTTACTTCTTACGGCATCCCCACAACAGCCTGCCTCCATGCTCCAGGCTGGAGTAGAGGAGACGGAGGTTCAGAGCGACATATCTGGCCCAAGACTGCACCACATCAGAGCAGCAGAATAGAGCTGGACCCCAAGTTATTGTTCTCCCTGAGCCCTTATTCTTGACATTGCCTTAGTTCTCTAGCTCAAAGTACTGTTGTCTTGGTTTGTTTTCTATTTCTGTGAGACAGGCCATGACCAAAAGCAACTTGGGCAAGAAAGGGTTTATTTAGCTTACACACCCCTATTACTGTCCATTGAGGAAGGCCAAGGCAGGAACTCAAGCAGGACAGGAACCTGGAGGAAGGAACTAAAGCAAGACCAAGGAGGAATGCTGCTTACTGGCTTGCTCTCCATGACTTTCTCAGCCTGCTTCTTTTTACAACCTAAGACCAGGCCAGGCTGGCACTGACTAGAGAGGGCTGAACTCTCCCACATCAGTCATTAATCAAGAAAATGCTCCATAGACATACCTATGGGCCAAATGATGGAGGCATTTTCTTAATTGAAGTTTCCTCTTCCCAGATGACTCCGACTTGTATAAAGTTGACAAAACAAAACCAAATAAAACCACCCTACCCAGCACAACTAGTATGCTAGGCTTGGTGTTCAAGTTCCTTAACAGTTATGCTGACAGTTTTGATTTTTACTGAAATTCAAACCTATTGGTAGGAACAGGCACAAGGGGTCAAGTATAGAAAAGCTATCAGAGAGACAGGAAGAGGAGACAGTGATGGAGGAAAATGTGACCTTGGATCTGAGAGCCTAAGGAGGTGGGGTGCATTTTGGGGTTCCTTCTCTGCAGTCCTGGAGGAACCAGGAATTCAAAGCCTTAGGTTGTGTCCCATCATCAGGACATCTGGATGGCTAATCAGACCCAGAATAAACAAATGCTCTAGGGCATATTTGGAGTCTGCACCAAAGCAAAACACATTTACCATCTTTGTGTTCCAACTGCAGGGAGGCAGATGCTCAGAGGGGTGGCAAACGCAAAGCCACTGCTTGGACTCTGTGGTGTCTCACTTAGACGTATAAATGCCACTGGCTTAATCTTTATTTAGCAAGTTGCTTGTATTGCTCATTTTAGTGAAAGTAAAAACTATGCACAAAGCATCTGGGAATTCCACACCCCATATAACCACACCAGAGGCTCAGAAATTCCTAAGCCAGTACTTCTCACTTCTTGGGGATTTGGGGGGCTTAGAAGGGACCACTGTGCCAGTCTCCAGAGGAGGTTAACTTGCGACTAAGTTCTAAAAGCCCTGGATCAATGCTTGGGGTGGTTATGTAATGGGAAGCTGCAAAGATGCCAGCCTCCTGGTGCTGAACTGCAGGGTGGTCCATGAACAGTCTGGTTCTTAGTCTTTTGTGCCCTGTAGGGTGGCTTCCACAATCCTGCTGAAAATGGAAGTGGTCGCTGGATTTGCTAGGGCCAGTGAAATGTGATCAGAAGTGGTGCCTATTGCTTCTGGGTGACTGTGGGGACCGGTGTCAAATCTGTCTTCTTTCCTCTTCTCTTTTCTCCATAGTGGATGCTGTGAGGTCCCTTGATGGTATGTGACATTCGTGCAGTACTTGCAAGAAATGAACCTTTGTTGTTTGAGGCTATTAAGAATTTTAAGGGTGGTTGTTCCAGCAGCACACCCAACTATCTAAACATTTACTTCCTGGGCTCACGTGCCTGCTCGGGGTGCCCGGAGGCACACTGGCGTCTGACTTGTCTCAATCCTTCTAGCTCAGTGCCTTCGTCACATGGCAGCCCTAGATAAGGTTCAAGGACTCTGCGGACTGGTCACTTCATCTCTTTGGCCTCAACTCTCACCAACTCTTGCTCTATCTTCTAAGCTCCATTCAGACCAAGTTATTTCAGCTATTCCAAGGAGCCATGCTTCTCTCTCCCTGAGAGCTGTGCACATGCTGATCCCATACCTAAAATACTTAACTGTCCTCCTCATTAACCGATTTCTGAATATCCTTCAGTTCGCAGCTTATTCTGCCTCCTCCAGGAAGCCTCCCCTGACTCCCAGTCCGGGCGAGGTGGCCATCTAGTACCTCCACTCTTAACAGTTTGCATCTCTTACATGGTATCTATTGGTTTGCAGTCAGTACGCCTTCAGGTGGTGCACTCCTTGAGAGTGAGGCCTTTGTCTATTTTGTTGCTTAGAATCTCCAGTGCCTGCCATTGTGTCTGCCATGGGGTAACGGTGAGGCGGAATGAATGGACAGTGAGCACCTCCATGCATGGGTCCTCTGATGGAGGAAGGGGACAGTGCCTTAGCGGAGCAGGGCACCTTCCAAGCACAACCTCCCCAAATCTCTGCTTGATGGGAAAAGCAAGAGAGTTCGTGGTGATAAATGGAGGCCTTTAGAGTGGCTCAGTGGCCGGGACACTTGGAGGGCAGCAGCCTGGGCCTCCTGGGGAGCTAATGGTTTTCAGAAGCAGTTTGGGAGGGAGTCCTGCGGTAGTCGGTAGTAGAAACAAAACTTAACCTTACCCGGCCCCTTGTCCTGAGCGCTCGGCTGAGGTACTGCTCAAAGGAGCTTAATGAATTATTATGTCCACATTGCTCGCTGATAAATGACAGTCTCATGCTCCATTACCAAATGCTGGTTGTAATATTTAATCAAAGTCTAGTTTTATGCATCAGTTGGTTTTGCAAATAATATTTATGGGTCTGGAATGCCTTCAACCTTCAGGCATACAGCCGAAGAGAATCTTTGTTCTTCAGCTACTGGACAAGACCAGGGAAAGTGAGAGAAAGAATGTAAGTGTGCTGCTGCCTGGCCAATGGCAGATCTCCCACTGATGTCAGAGATGCCAGGCCGGATACAAATCAGATCCTTCACACCCAGAATCGTCCTCAGGTCCAAATCTGTGTCCTATTTATCACACAGCTCCTTAGTCCAAATCCAATTCGTCACTGAACTCACCCTTCTCTAGGGAGCGCTCCATGACCAACCTAGCCAGGATCGCCTGTCTTCTGAGAATTCTTGCTCTGACCCACATGGGGCACTTGTATTGCTTTGCATCTTGGGGTGATTTTACCCTGCTACTCTTGTAGGTTTCCCTGGAACAGGCAGAGGTTTCTCCTTTCTTCTCACCACCTTCCCAAGCTGCTGGACACCTAGCTGGAGTAATGAAAAGCACCGAGGTCACAGCCCCTGGACTCTGCCCACAGAGGAACTCCAAACATTACTAGAGTCTGCTGCTATGGTCAGCCATTCACTGACCCCTGCTCTTGTCCCTATGCTTCCTATTTCAGTGACCATACCATTTGAGATGTCTGGAAGAGTCTGAGAATCTGTCCTCTGCCTCTTTTAATCATTCATCCATTCACTCTTCATTCTTCTCCCATTCTCAAATGCTCAACCCTCTAAAAACAAATCTCCTCCACTTCGGAGGCTCCTAAGTAGGAGCAGGAGCCATTTCTTTTTTTTTTTTTTTTTTTAAATTTTATTTTATAATTTAATTTAATTTTAAATATCAGCCATGGATTTCCTTGTGCCCCCCCTGCCTTCCCCCCAGCCCACCCCACATTCCCTTCTCCTCCAGGGTAAAGACTCCACTGGGGATTGAGTTCAGCCTGGTAGATTCAGTCCAGGTAGGTCCAGTCCCCTCCTCCCAGGCTGAGCTAAGTGTCCCTGAATAAGTCCCAGGTTCCAAACAGCCAACTCATGCACTGAGGACAGGTCCTGGTCCCACTGCCTGGATGCCTCCCAAACAGTTCAAACTAATCAATTGTCTCACTTATCCAGAGGGCAAAGATACCTCCACAATAGACTACTGGCAATGGGTGAGAGAAAGCCCGAACTGACCTACTCTAGTGATAGGATAGCCAAACACCCTAATTGTCGAGCTAGAAATCTCATCCAATGACTGGGGGAACCGGATGCAGTGATCCACGGCCAGGCCCCAGGTGGAGCTCTAGGAGTCCAATTGGCGAGAAAGAGGAGGGTTTGTATGAGCAAGAATTGTTGAGACCAAGATTGGAAAAAGCACAGGGACAAATAGCCAAATGAATGGAAACACATGAACTATGAACTACTAGCTGCTGAGCCCCAACTGGAGCCATTTCTTAATAGGTTAACTCCCTCACATACATTAACACACTCTTCCCAAGTCTCAGATAGCAGCTGTTATTTCTTTTTTTGTGTTTTCCAAGGTTTATTTTTATTTATGTGTATGTGTCTGTGTGAGTAACTTTCACATGTGTGTTAGGTACCCATGGAGGCCAGAAGCAGGCACTGGATTCCCTGGAACTAGAATTACAGATGGTTGTGAGTTACTTGAAGTGGATGCTAGGAATGGAACTTGGGGTCCTCTGGAAGATCAGCAAGCAGTCTTAGACACGGAGCCAGCCCTCTCTCCAGCCTCAGTAGTTGCTATTTATACTAGTCCTATCCTGCAACACAGAATCTGGGGCTTTGAGAAGTTAAATGGTTTGCCCAAGGTAATACACTTGCAAGTATAGAAACAGAATTCTGTATGTAAGATTGACCCTGGAGCACCCCGCCCCATCTTAACCTTGGCATCCTACTGTCTCTTTCAGATAGTGGTGGTGTACCTATTACTGCTGATGATTCTATCCACAGCTCTGAGTGGAGAAGGGCTTGGGAGTCATGACTCAGTTTCTCCTAAATCAGGCTCAAGAGCTTTTCTGTTCGGAGAGGAAATCAGACTCAAATCTCAGA
The DNA here is from genome assembly GCF_004664715.2 of Peromyscus leucopus. Classification (NCBI taxonomy): domain Eukaryota; kingdom Metazoa; phylum Chordata; class Mammalia; order Rodentia; family Cricetidae; genus Peromyscus; species Peromyscus leucopus. The sequence goes on along the minus strand of NC_051064.1, from coordinate 116,104,193 downwards.
CTTTGCAAAATACTTTCATCCCTGGGTGGCTTAAACTGACCAAAGCCTTTGACCCAACTGTTAAATGCCATGGCTTCGATCGGGGCCCTGGGAGAACTGCCTGCCTCCCAGGGGTGCAGGAGAGCAGTGCAGAAAGGCAGTCAGTAGAGTGTCAGGCAAGGTCCCCATCTCTCAGAGTCTTGAGTAACCCGGCCCCTCCAAGCAGCCCCGGGTGCTCCTTGCCAGCCTCCTTTCTCATTAGGGTTTCTCTGACAACCTGAGGATTTACAACGTGAAATGTTTCCATTTCCCTGACATGATGCCTCTGCATCAAAGCGCCCGTGCCTGCCCTCTGAAGCCTGGGATGAAGGTGACTTTGAGAGGGAGACAAATGAATCACTGGGCTAATGTCCATCCCTTTCTTTCCCCATAATACATCTGTTTATTATTGAACAGGGGCTTGCACGGTTCCATGATGAATTGCCTTCTCCTCCATAGTCCTGTCCCCAGACGGCTGGGAAGGCTGGAGCGTCTTCCAGGAGCATCTGCTTTTGATCTCTAGTCCTTTTAAATCTTGGGTTAAAATCTTAGTCTAGTCAGATGGGCTTGCTAGCAGTAAGGAAGTAACCTTGGCACAACCATCCGGGTCCTCTCTAAAGGGACCGCAGGATTCCCTTACTCAGTCTAGGAGAGGAGTAGGGCCTTGACCCAGAGGGGTGCCCCACTCTACTGGTTCCCTAGATAGTTCTCATTCACAGGTGCAGCGCCCTAGGTATGCTGGGAGGTCGGGAGTGGAAACGCAGGCCATCCTCTCCACAAGGTGCTGCCTGGAGAGCAGCTGGGCCTGTGGCCTCCAGCCAAAAACACACCAGACACCTGCTATCATTCCTTTTATCTCTTTTTCGGGCCTCCTCTGGAATGTCACTTCTTTGGGGAAATTGCTCTTGACCATCTCCAAACTGTGTGCAATAGCAACGGCTACCTGTTAGCCAAACCCACATCCTCTTCCTCTGGGGCAGGCAGTCTCCATGGCAGGTGAACAAGGCCACAGGACTTAGGGAATGAGGTTGCTTCCAAGCCTGCCACCTAAGGCCCTCTCTAGTGTGATCCATGTTACTTTGCCAGGGGTCTCTTCTCAGGGATGGGCCTCTGGGTTTTCTCTGGTCTATTGCAAACACCCATACTAGGGCTGTGAAGCCACTGAATATGGGCGTTCGTTGTCACAATAATTGGTGTTGTCTAAAGCTTGGTCCTTGAGGCACATACTTCTCTAGCCCCTGTATCTCTGCTGTCACCCCATTTTCGGGAGTAAATAGCAGGCCATCTGTCTCTTCCCTAGACAGGGGAGAGAAGCCATGTCTCTCCTTCCCCACTGAAAATTTGGGCCCAACATAGCACCTGGGACACAGAAATAACCCAATGAACACCTACCTACTGTATGTTAGACCGTCTAGGTGTCACAGCTGAACTCCTGAGCTGCCAGGTATGAAGTCAGGAACCTGATTTAGGACTCGCCTCTGCCACACAGAAGCCAGGTACTTCTCTCCATATCTCTAAGCTTCAGTTGTCCTTATTTGTCATTGGAACAGAGAATGCTCTCATTCTCAGGGTTTAGGGGACACAGCCAGTGGAACTGTTACTATGCCATGCTGATAGCAAGAACTTGAACCTGAGAGGGTTGGGGGCAGATGGGTCCTTAGAGGCGCTAAGTCCAGTGTGCATTATCCCTAGACAGACTGTGAAGGGTGTAAGGCCAGCATCACCAGGAGACTGTCAAAACAAGACCCTGCAAGGTTAAGCCACTAGGTCAAAGACACACAGCAGATAAGCCTTGGTGACTATGAATGAGGACACAGTGGACAGACCACCCTCCAGGTCTCTGGAATCCTGGACTAGCATTCCCCTTGGATGAGTCTTCTCTGCCCCTGGGACATGGCTATGAAGACAGGTAGTTCCACCAGCTGGGCAAGCCGAGGCATGACCTTTACCCTCTCTGGGCCTTAGCTTTGCAGTCAAGAACACAAAATTCCCTTCTGAAGGTTTCTAAAGTTTGTGAACATGTTCTGGAGAGATGGCTCAGCAGTTAGGAGCACTGGCTGCTTTTCCAGAGGACCTGGGTTCAATTCCCAGCACCCACACAGCAGTTCAAGACTGTCTACAACTCCAGTTCCAGGGGATCTGACACTCTCAGACAGACAGACATGCAAGTAAAATACCAATGCACATAAAATAAAAATATATAAATAATTAAAAAGTTTGTGAGCATGCTCAGCATGGAGTTGTCCATAAATTAACCACTAGCCTCCTCGGCTCTCTGGCCTTCCCCGCCTCCACCTTTACTTTTCTTCTAAAAGAAAGGGTCTTGTGTATCTCAGGCTGGCCTTGCAATTGCTATGTAATACAGGGTGACCTGGAATTCTCCAATGTTGAGATTAGGGGATTACAGGCATGCACTACCATGTCTGGTTTATATGGTGCTAAAGATTGAACCCAGGGCCTTGTATATACCAGGCAAGTGCTCTACCAATGTGGCTACATCCCCTATAAGCTTTTTATTACCTGATGTTATTAAATTGCTGAATGTCAACAGCTGTGCCTCCTTTTCTCATCTTAGAAAAATGTCCTTTGTGACTCAAAAGCCTGATGTGATAGTCAAAGCAAGCACGGATGCCACTCTGCTTTGTAAACTGTAGGCCAGGCTATTTGCGCGCTGTTAATAATAACTGCTCGTAGTTTTAATAATAGATTGGCAGCTATGGCCCACAGTGGTAGAAGCCCCGGCCACAGAGCTGGGTCACAGACTCGGTTGGGTAGCAATTACAGAAGTGTTGTGAAGGATAAAATAGCAGGGACTGTGACCAACTTCTAGCCCTGCCTCTGATGTGGTAGTGGCAGTGGCTGGTGTGGTCACTGAGGTGGCAGCTACTGCAGGAGTGGCAGGAGTGACAGACTTGCCACAGGAGCAATGACAGAAATCATCTCTACACTCAAGCCACACTGGCCCCTTGCTGTTTCTGTTTTCCTGGGCAAAACCGATGTGGCTGTAGCCCCCAACAAATATTCATGGTCTCCAGTGTACCCAGAAATAAGAGCCATCGTCTCAGGAGACCACTGCCCCTAGAATATACAAGGAACTGTGTACTCACAAGTGACCAAAGGGTCAACTGGCCTACCCCTGAAGCCTCTGGTCTGCCAGATGAACATCTCTATGAGCCTTCAAGACTCCCCTAAGCAAATCCAGGTAGGAGTTCATTCTCCCACAGTCCCTGATTACTCATTCAATAATTGTCTATTGGAGACCTTCTATGGGTCCTGGAGAAGAACAAAATGATGCCCAGCTATGGAGGAGTCCTGAGTGCACCTTTGTTGTGGAAAATAGGCAGCTCCAGGGATAGTCCCATCCTTGTTTGGTCCAGCATGGACTACTACCTGGAGCTCCTTCATCCAGCAAATCTTTTTAGAGCTTTCCACAGACAAGAAAAGGAGATACTGGTAAAAGCCATTGTGAAATCCCAGTCCCAGCTCAGTCTGACCTCGGGCAAGGTGCTTAATCTCTGCTTTGGTTTCTTCAACTGCAGGTTTGCTGTGAGAACTACAGGAGTTATTACTGCAAGGGATGTGTTTAGTACTGAGTGCACATAGCAACACGGTGGAAATGTCAGCTGTGGGAATGCCAGGGATCATGTTAGGCACTGGCCACACTGCAAGCAGGAAAAGTCTCAGGTCTTCCAGAGCTCTTGTTTCAGCAAGTGGCAGTTGATAAATCTATGTCAGGCAGGCTCTGCAGCTGTGAACAATACTTCCGAGAGCAGAGACAGTGAATACCAAAGGCTACTGTTTAGGTACCTACGTGGTCTTTTCTGAACACTTGAAAAAGGCTTGGATGAAGCGAGATATGAACTGGTACCACCCGGGTCAAAGGGTTGATGATAGAGGCAGAAACATGCTTTGCATGTTTCCGGAAAAGCAAAGGACCAGTGTTGCTGGGTTGGAGTGAGGGGAGGGGGTGGGGTGGATGAGGAGTGGGGCAAAGAAGTTGGGAGCCAATTATGCAGAGCCTTCAAGCTAAAGCTTTTGCCAGTAGTAAAGCTGGAAGCCCACAGAGGGTTTTGATCTAAAAAGTATGAGTTGATCAAATGTCATGATTTGAAGGATGGTTCCAGGTGCCTTGGAAGGTGAAGATTCAGAGGTGGGAACATGACATAAAACAATAGTTGGGGGGGGGATTCATCACATGCAAGTGGTGATGGTGGCCTGGGTCATGGGATGAAGCTGGGGAGGTAGAAAAAACAGCGGAATTCCATGTGTGTTCAAAGTGTAGCAACAGCTTGGTTTGGACATGGGATATTTGAAGGAAGACAGCATTCCAGGGTGGGCCTCAGACTTCTGGACTGAAAAACTGGCAGAACAGAGCTGGCTTGGGTGAGTCAGGACGAATGGTCCTCTGGTTTTGAAGTTGTTAAGTCTGACGTGGAGATTTGCTACTCAAGTGGAGACTCAACCCAAGTGATAAGTGAGTCTGCAGAGTTCATACAAAAGGAATTTGAGGCTGATGAGAGCGATGGACAGTCCTTAATGGAGAGTCTCTCCATTATGATGAAGTGCAGAAAGACGAGAAGAGACCTGAAACCCAAGCCTGGGACCCTACCAAGTTCAGAGGCAGGGGGAAGTGGAACTGTCAAGGACATTTGCCAGTGGAGATGAGAGTGACGAGGAGAGTGGCCATTCTGGATGGCAAGTGCTTCAAGAAAGAAAGAGCACTGCTTGGTAAAGGAAGACAGGGCCACAGACTGCACAATGTGAATGAACGGAAAGGAGGCAACGGCAGCTAACCTGGAGGAAAAGGAAATCATTGGAAAGGCGGTTGTCCACAGGTCCAGCAGGCATGAACCCGGGCTGCAGTTTAAAGCCATGGGAAATGCAGTCTGACAAGCAAGGCTTTTAAATCTTTACGAGGGCATCCAGAGGCATAGGAGGGGAAAGAAGCAAGTTGGTCGGGACTGATTTATATGCACCAGGCCACCTCGCAGACAGGGCTAGGGATTCTGGGCGCTCGGCAGAAGCCACCCTGAGGTCAGCAATGGGACAGTTCTACTGAGGCCAGACATAACATCCATAATATTGTCTGGCCAGACGGCTCCTCAGCTGTTGGACATGTCTCACCACCCCCCTTGGGTACCACCAGGAACAGATAAAGTTACAGACTTCTTTACTGTTTTCTGCTTCCCATTTCAATTCAGTTGCAAAGTAAAAATGCAATTTGGGGGCAGGAAAGGTTGCTCAGTGGTTAAGGATACTTGTTCTTGCAGAGGACCTGAATTTGATTCCTAGCACCTACGGGATGGCTCTCAAATGTCTGTAATTACAGTTCCAGAAGTTCTTCTGACCTCTGTGAGCTCTCAGCTACTGCTCCAATACCATGCCTGACTGCCTGCAGCCAAGATCCCCCACCATGATGTTCTTGAACTCTAACCCTCTGAAACTGTAAGCCCCAAATAAACTCTTTCTTTTGTAAGTAGCCTTGGTCATGATGTCTTATTGCAACAAAAGAAAGGGAACTAAAAAATGGGCTTTGTGGACCTTTAGCTATTATGAGTAATGGAGTGAAATATTCTTGGGTGTTCTTTTGGTGATGACAGGTGTCGCTGGACACTCAGGATAGCAATCCCAGGCTGAAGATGGTGCTTGTGCTTGGCTTTGATCACATTTAACGTTTTCAGATGCAGTTGTGTCTGTTTGAGTCCTACAGCAGTAGGTGAGCCTTTCAGGTTTGGAGAGCATTATGAAAAGAGCACATGGCGTTTTCAGCCCTGATGGTAAAGAAGCCAAGAACAAAGCACGTGGCTGCAAAGGTGCTCATGGTGTGTCACCCATCCTGTAATCTACTGCACAAAACATGCACAGATGCATGTTCTGCAATGAGTGCTAAGGACACAGATGTGGCTCAGATGACATACCTTTCCTGAGGGAAACAGCCAGACATGACCACAAACCACCACGATTCCAGGTAGGCAGCACTCGGGAGAAAGAGCTCAGCCAACGCAGGGTAGGAACCCAACTGTTGGCCTCCTGCCTGCCCACCCACCAGTTCACACAGCTTTGGCTCCTATGTGATGAGCTATCTCAACGTGTCTATCCAAGGGGCCCTCAGGACAGAAATCAGCTCCTGTCATCCACAAAGATATAGATTTGACACTTGTCAAGGCAAAGTCTAGGAGAGGAAAAAAGACAAACGTCCCCAGTTCAACCTGCACTCCAAATGTAGAGGACGAGCCAGGGGGAACACACTGTCAATCGGCTCCACTTGGCCCCTGTCTCTCAACTTGGAAGTCCATCCAACCACCTTCTTTTCTCTACAGTTACTGCAACACAGAGCCTGTGTCTGGTCCCTCTGTGCAGGGCTGAGTAGGGCATGGGCTGCTCTGCTGAGCAAAGAGCAGCACACACACACCCAAGTTCAACAACCTTGTGGCTGGCAGTAGGTGTCCTGGGACTGGCTGGCCCTGTCCACCTCCCTCACTGCTGGGCACAGAAAAGGCTCCTTGTGGGCAGCCACCTCGATAGCTCACTTCCCCAAGGACCAGGTGTTTTGCTCTGCAGCAAACTCAAGGCCGTTCTGGAACTAGCTCTGCTCAGACTCTGTCACCCCGTTCATCACCCAGGTTTGGCTGTAGGGCCCACAGTGGCAGGAGATGGAGTTCACTCCTCATTTATTTTCAACATGCCCCTCTGGGAGGCTGGATTAAGTCTCTTGGAATGACAGTGACAGAAAGCCCTTGGGGGGATCTGCTGGGGTTCTTGAGGCCTGTGGAGCACAGATTTCTTTAGGTTCATAGTTGGGACAGAGAGACCAGGATGGAGCTGGCACAGATCCTGCCTCTGGCCCCTGAAAGCTTCAGGGCCTGAGTCCTGTGTCTGTTTGGCTTTCTCTAGGCCCAATCACATGCCCTACCACTGGGAATTGCCCCACCAGTGCAGGGGCAGCTTCTGTGTAGCTCCATCCCAGACAGCAGGCCTCATTCCAACGATGGCTGTCAGGGGCATGGTGCCCAACACTGGGCTGCACAGGCATGTACTGTGATTTCCAGTCCCCAAACCACAGGCTGTCCCTATATCTGTCAAGTGTGATCTCTCCTGGGCCCCTGCTGGACCCTCCAAACAAGCTATCTTTATGAAATGCAATGACTGCCCTTCATATATTAAAATAACACCTTCCCAGGAAGGACCTCACGTCAGGGCCACCATACAAAGACACATTCACAGGCTGGCAGAGGGAAGCCAGTGGAGGCTTGGCCTGGGGCCCAGAGGGAAGAGAGGATGGGGAGCCTGAGGCTCTGGGGTTACAGACAAGAGGGTGGGTTAAAGAAGGCAGTGATAGGGGCTATGGAGGACCAAGACTAACAAAGAACTCTGGGTTCAAAGAGAGCTGACTGCCCATTCCTTACTCTTGGGACAGACTGGGTGCTTGGACTATGATATAGGCATGGATCTCTTTGGTCTCTAGTGCCAAGGCCAACAATGCCCAAGCCTCTTTCTAGACTGAAATAAGTGCTCTGAAAGGGAGGTTGGGATGGAAGAAACCTCAGATGCCCACCAGACCCAAAGCTCTGTACCAGGACTGGTCCAGTTTGTGAGGCCATGATGTCAGGCTTTGGCCTGTCTATTTCCTGTTCACTGGTGAGTTCATCTCCTCAGAGGCCCCTTCCCCTCAAATTCTAAAGAATGGGGTCTGGAGTCAGGTGTGCCTGGTTCTATTCTGTCACTTTGTGGTATAAACTCTATTACCCTTGGCATCAGAGCATGGCAGCTAACTGGAAATCTCTGTCAGAAAGATTAAACAAGATATCCATAGAAAATGTACCTGCATTAAGTGGACAAGGCCAGCTTTCTTTCCACATAGGCCTGGACTTCTCAATGAGTAGAGATATTTAAGTCAACACCCAGAGAGTAATGTCTAATTAACAACATTGAACCAACAATGCAGAGAAGGGAGGTACTTCCAAATAAAGTTTCTGAGGCATCAGAGCAAATACAAAATGAGCCACTGCTATATATTGGCAGTGTTCTAGGCCGGGGATGTGCAGCACACAGATTCCCAGTCATGATCTCACTGTGCACTGCACATGGTGGGGTAGGTGAGAGCAGGCAGATCAAGCTCATGTAGCGTGCTGACAGTTTAAAGGGCAATGGGGAAAGGAAATGGTGAGGCAGGAGCACAGGGCCTCAGTGTCACAAAGAGGGGACATCCGGCAGGAACACTGGATGAAAGGCATGCAGATGAGCATACTGTCAGTGCTCCTTCTGCAGGGAAACAAGCATAAGGAGAGATCAGAATGTAGGCTTTTAGGAAGATGGCACCAGCAAATCTGATGCAGTATGGAAGCCAGGAGGCTGTAGCCAGGGTAGGTGATGATCAGAGAAGAGAGTAGAGCTGATCATTCTACATCTTATAGGCCACTGCACAGGCATTCCTTGGGATAAGACAGATGGCTCAACCTGAAACATGGCCTTTTGAGGTGAGGAGGACTTTACTGGAGCAATGAGCAGGAAAGTCCAAGCTGTATCCAGAGGAAAGAAAACAATGTCCCCACAGGTAGAGATGCCTAGGTTTTTGTTGTTGTTGTTTTTTCCAATGCAAATTGGTAAAAGTTTCACTCTAACTGAGGAGGAGCTGGCTCTTCTTCTTTTAGGCAAGGTGAGGCCACTAGGAGAAAGCCTGTGTGGGTGTTTGCTTTCTTTCCCTTCCCTTCCCACATCTTACACCCTGCCTCACCTGGGCAATTCATCTTCTTCCTGCCAACACACAGGCATGCATACACACACACACACACACACACACACACACACACACACACACACACACACACACACACAGTTCTTAAGATGGTACTGGCCATGGTTTTCTCCAGAAGTTTTTCGTAATTAACACTTAATAGATAACCTTACAAATCACAGCAGCCTACGCCTGCCACCTGATGGAATATATATATTCCATCAGGAAAACAGGAAAAGTAGCTGAAGTCCACTTTCATCCTAGAAGAGTCTACCCTGTGCAGACCGCCATTCCAATAGCATGCAGTGGGGCTGACATACAGCATAGGCCTGGAATGAACAAGTGAAAGCAAGAAGAAAGCCGGGTGTAAAAGCCTGTAGTCTTCTTCCCTAGACAGGCGTGGTGGGATGAGTGTAGGGGAGCCACTTGGCAGTGGAGGCTGCTGAAGTGCCAGAGCCCCAGTTTTGAGGATGGCTAGAACACAGAGGACCTCTGGTTCCCCAGGTGGCCTCCAGGAATCTCTGAGCCCAGCCTGCTCTGGCCCTCCCTCTGATAAAAGTCACCACCCTCTCACTTAGGTGCCACTAGAGTGCTAATGAGTTGTGATTAGACCTGGTGTGAGGCTCCCCCTTTCACTGACCTCAGATGACTGACATTTGCTTTAGAGGCAGAGAAAGGAAAAGGAGAGACCTTGAGAACTGAAGGCCAGCTTAAGGTAGAGAAGTTCAGGAGACATGGGCAGTTCAGTCAGGAGTGAGAGGTGTGCTCTGCAAGGGACGCAAGGCCAGGGAGAACACTCTCACCCTCCACCAAGCCACGGTTTTGAAATCCAAAAACCACTGAAGGACTACAGGATTTTGATAGCTTGGCCTGAACTTATACCATACTCTATGTATTAATCTAGATCACTTTGGTGAATGCTTACGTTTTGCTCCATAAATATAATATGTTTGATTATGGATGCTGTTCCAGGACGCTATAGAGCTGTGGTTCTCAACCTGTGGGTCTCAACCCCTCTGGGGGTTGAACAACCTTTTCACAGAAGTTGCCTTAGACCATCAGAAAATAGATATTTACATTATGATTCATAAAAGTAGCAAAATTAGTTATGGAGTAGTAATGAAAACAATTTTATGGTTGGGGGTCACCACAACATGAGGAAGTGTATTAAAGGGTCACAGCATTAGGAAGGTTGAGAACCAGTGCTGGAGAGTGTTAAACATGTATATGCCCCTTATATGACACTGTAAATTTTCCCAAATTCCAATTCAAAATTGAATTTATATCAAGGTTTTTGATAAAATGAGATGTAGTTAGACTTCTTTACATTGTTCATTCCTTGATCAATTCACCTACATAGTCATTCTTTCTATTTCCTACCTTAGACACTAACATGCTCCCTTTGTTGTAGGGGGAGGTTCCAGGTACCTACATGCTCACTGGTAAGTGGCAGCTGAGTTTCTCGGCATAAGACCCAGCCAGGCTCCCCTTGAGCATCCTTCATCATTGTACTGGTCCACTGGGATGTGGTCTTATTTCTATTTGATTTTCTGTTCCAGGTCCATGGATAATACTTATGGCTGTCAGCAAATCAAAGGTCCTCAGGCATCCTACTGAAGAGAGAAAGCCCAGGCCTTGTTCTCTATGGACACCAGTGATCTACACTCAGAACAGGAGGTAACCTGAGTGGCATCTTGGGGAGTTCCAAGCTACAAGGGTACAAAAGCTCTGCCAAGGCCACCTGGACACTGTTGAGAGTTCCTGTACCATACATCATGCTAGTTGTGGGGAAGTTTGTTCCTAAAAAGAGGACATTTACCTTCCTGGACTTCCACCCATGAGTCTTGGGGCCTCTGAGAGATGTGATTTGTGATCACAGTAGGCAGGAATAAACTATGATAGGCTTTATGGAGTAGGTAATATTAGAAAATAGATTTTGATGTGCTTTGTGTGATGGTGGTAGTGGTATGCTTGTGTGTGTGTGTGTGTGTGTGTGTGTGTGTGTGTGTGTGTGTGTGTGTGTTGGGGGATATGGATAGGCAGTATCCCAAAGGAAGTGTGTAGCCATAATGATGAACATTGTCTAGGGCAGATAGGATGATGCAAACCCCATCCTGAATAAATAAAGAATGTAATGCCTCAGTTGCAAGTGGTGTAGTTAGAATGTAGCCTTCCAACATCAGAGGTGCCTCACCAAAGCTCTGACCTCCAGGAATGACCTGCATCCAGTACACATTCGGTGATGGACCCAGATAGGTGTAAAAAATGGCTTTTTCTTATAGGAAATACCCCAGCACTGCACCTTGGCTTGATTATTCCCTGAGCTCTGTGCAATTTGCTTCCTCATGAAACATGTGCCCAGAACTGTGCATGCTTCCAAGACAACTCACCTGTGACCATTGGAAAGCTCACAAAGGGGTGTATGAAGGACCATTGGAAGGTAAGACCAGAGAAGCAGGCAAAGACCTCTCTGCCCTTCAAGTTACCAGCTCCACCAGCCTATTATGGTCCCAGTCACCAGGCAGGTGTGGGATTCTTCCCACAGGACTGGCTGTTCTTGCAGGAGGTCAGGGGAGAAGCTAAGACCCCAGCACCATGGCAGGACCCCAGCACCATGCTTTGTTTCAGGCATTCTCCCAGGCAGTGCACACCTGCACTAGAGGGTTCTGCATCCCACCTGTAGGCATTGAGTCTCCTGATTCTTCCGAGGTGAAGAAATTGACCGCTGGAGAGGTTCACACTGCCCAGATTCTGGGAGCTAAATGTGGAAGTGCCTGGATTCAATGGGAATTCTGTTCCAAATTCTGACCTTGCATTTCTCTTGGTGTTGTCCCCAATTTAAAAGCCCTGTCACCAGCATGGGCCTAACCTGTTAATACTGTTTTCTAAATGGAGGAAATAAACCCAATTTTATTCTCTTGGATCCACAGAATAGGCTGAACCTGAACTCAGTCTGTGTCAGAAGTAGCATGCCAGCCAGACCCAGGCTTGTGTGGGAGTTCAGGTTAAGTCTGCCCTTTCGCCTCAGTAAAATTAACTAACCTTGACCCTACTATCGTCATCCTGCTCTCTGAATCCAAGCACTACCTTTTCAGAGAAAAAGGAGGCAGAAATGGGTGGGAGTGGGTGCCAAGGAGCGAGAAGACCAGCTAGAAGGGCTCTATTCAACCTTTTATCCATCATCAAACCCCTTCATTAGGATAGCTGTGCCGTCTGTCCCATAACATTTACAGACGATCATAAAAGGGAGGGTAATGACTGCAATTACAACTGAAGGGCTGGTTTAATGAATATTAAACAGCTTTGAACATCAAAGTGTGGATCGGAGTGGAAACCTAATACCCCAGCCCCTTCCATCCTGAGAGGGGGCAAGGCAGATGGCCTGGCCTTCCGCAGGGCTGTCAGACACAATTTGCAAGAGTCACCAAGTGGCACTTTGAACAAGTCCTTCTGCCTGGAGGCTGGTCCAAGAAATAAAGGGATCGGCCATTATCTTCTCTGCTGCAATCAGCAGGAGCGAGGGGCCCAGAAAGGAAGTTGGAGGCCAGGAGGAGCAGACAGTCTCTCTTCCCTGCCGTAGGATAGTCTCCATTCTCTTGACATCCCCCATTCATCAGGGAAGCCAGAGAGCATCACAGGACATGGCCTCTGCACTCAAGGAGTCTGAGGTCTAAAGCAGGCACTGACAAGTGGACAGGTAATGCCGACACTGATCCATGACGGTGGTTGCAGGGGGTGGATTTATGGGCAAGAGTGCCCCAGCCCAATGGAAAAGTTCAAATAACTGGGAAGGTTGGGTTTTTGAAGAACTCAGGGCCTGCGTAGGAAGGCAGGCCTATCACCAGCCTTCAGGTACAGGCCTCATTTAAAAAAAATAAAATCCAGGATATGGGGCAGCTGGGGCTTCTTGGATGATCTGAGAAGACTTGACCATTGGAACTGAACATGCAAGAAGCTTTGATTGGGGAAGAAGGAGTGGGGTGACTGAGGAAGAGGCAGCCCCTCTCTCCCCCAGGCCTCTTTCTCTTGATCAGAGGACTGCTCTTTGCTCCTCTCTTCCCTTTCCAGTACAGCTAACACCTGGCTAGGTCCCCATAGTGGCCCTGGTGATGGTTGTTCATGAACTATGACATCAAGCAAGCCTCACATAGCAGCACCTTCCCATGTTGGCCCTGATCCACACAGTCAATTCCAAAGAATCACTGGGGAAGAGGGGCTGAACTTGCTGTATTTCCCAAGGACACCTGGGTTCCTACACCTCTGAGATATCACTTCTGGTGATGAGTTAAATTTTTTTAACTTAAAAAAAATATTTTTGTTTTGTTTTATGTGTATGGGTGTTTTCCCAGCATGCACAGATATGTGTTCCTGGTGCCCATGGAGTCCAGAAGAGGTATCAGATACCCCAGGACTGGAGTTACAGACCTTTGTGAGTTGACTTGTGGGTGGTAAGGACTGAACCTAGATCCTTTCTGCAAGAGCAGACAATGTTCTTAACTACTGAGTCATTTCTCCAGCCTTCCCGCCCACCCCTCACTTAATTTTTTAAATAGTCACATGGTTAGTGGCTACTGAACTGGACAGCACAAATCTGCTTACAATTTATCCTGGTCTGTCCAGTCAGCCAGATTTTTGTCCTGCTGTTAGCCCTGGTCTATGTGCATGGTTTCTTCCATTGATTGGCCTACAAGACCATTCCTCTTCTGCATCTTGCTCCACTTCCCTGTTGAAGGTTCACCTCTCTGGGGGAGCCTCCTGTCCACTGCTCTCTCTGGCTGCAGAAGCCACTGTGTGCAATGTTGCCTATTCTCGTCCATCTCAGCTTCCAGAGTAATGTCTGTGGAGGACACCCTTAGAGGCTGTTCATCATATCACATGTGGCTCCTGTACCCTCATACCTGGAATCTTCTACACTTTCTCTCCATTTCAAGGGAGCTCTGCAAACCCCCAAACTTGGAAGCCCCTGCACACGTCAAAATCCATGGCTCTGTATACTGCTCAAGTTCTGCCTCCCCTAGAGATCCTCTGGAAGTGCCTCTGTAAAAATGTGGCAAGAAGAAGTGTTGGAAATCATATTGGAGTACGGAGGAATTGTTGAGGGGAAGGAGCCTTGTTCTTATCTGTCTGTGTCTCCTGCACCAGGCATGGAGCTGGATAATTGGAGGAAGGAAGGCATTGGGAACCGTCTAGAGTAGAGTCAGGACTGTTAACACTTCTTTTCCACAGAGCTTCTTGGGGTGACCTGGCTTAGGCCAGTTAGAAACTAGAGCAGTGTGAGTTCTAAACAGTCTGCAGGCAGGTGGAGAGCATTCCTGCCCTAACCCCCAAGGGACATACATGCCTCTCATTACCATAAGTAAGAATGGCTGCTAATTCCTACATTGGGCTAAACACTTAACAGCCAATAAATATTTATTGATCTCATGTAGCCCTCCTTAACCCACAGAGTTCCACTGGCCTGGGCTACAGGGTCAGCATTATAGTCAGGCGGGAACCCACAGAACACTTCCTATGGGCCAGGCCCTGTGTGATGCAGTCCTTCCATAGAGCTGAAGAAGAGAGGAGGTCTCAGTCCCTCCATGCTACCTAAATCGTAAAACAGCAGGAGGCCCGAACAGGAAGCTGTGACTGGGCACTGGAGGGGCTGGTGTTTGTAGTAGGGAAATGAGAGGTCAGGTCTGGGAGGCCACTAGAAGAGGAGGCAATGGTGTGGCGGTAGGGAAGGGGAGCCTTGGGAAGCTGTGCTGACCTCCCTCTCAGCTGGGTCCTTCCACCGTTCATCCAAACGCCTTCCCGCCTAACCTGTCTGCACACCAGAAGCTCTCCCCTCTTGTGCCATCCTCCCTCTGAGGTGAGCACTGTCCTCCATAAAACACACATTTTGTTTGCAGGATATCTCACTCCTGCCTCCAGTGCCTAATGCTGCAAACCACCTATGTTCATCACACCCTTTCCACTCCCATTTAGTTCAGCATATTCTAATTCAACAGAAAACAGTCCATGTACCGAAACCTGGGACTGTCTGTGGCAGACCCAGAAGTAGAGGAAAGGCGAGTCAAGACACAAATAGCAGAAACTGGGGGAGGGTGGGGGGTATTACAGCTACAGGATGAATGATTCGTGAGCAGAAAGATCGGACTGGATAGGCCAAGGGGGTGTGTCCAGATTGTACCTGGAGGAAAGGAGCTCCTCAAGAAACAAGTACTAAAAATAAGCCAAAGCCCTTCATTTTTCTCAAAGGACTCATGACTGGGTTGGGGGTGTTTCTCAGGTGAGAAGAGCAATGGGAACCAACTTCAGAGCAGCAGGTGTAAAGGAAGGGGGGCATGGAGGGGTGGGGGTGCAGGATGGTAGCCAGACATCTGAAGGATCTTGGTGTTTGTCCTGATTTGGGTAGAGGAAGTGTGATTCTCCACCATGCTATAGCAGAAGTAAAAATGGATCAGTGCCCTGCACCTGTGTGCAACCCCCTGGCTGGGCCCCCACCCAAGGCCCCCACCCGAGGTGGGAAATCTACATTCCACATCCTTTTCTTAGCTCCACAAATCTCACTGCTGTAAGTCTCCTGCTTCACCTGTCGGCCTCTGTGTACCTGTCTCCCGCGCGCTTCCTGTACCATTCTCTCTCTCCCTGCTTTCCTGTGCTCTCTGTCCCAACTGGACTTTGTCGCTCTGGTTCATGGTATGAGAAAAGCACACACATGTATATGAACCAGTAAAGGAGGGAAGGGGGTGTGAGGAAAGGGAGAGAGGCTTCCCTTTGGGGTGGGGTGAATGTTACCCTGGATTTTACCTGCCAGTCTTAAACCCAGCACCCCAGGTGCTCCTGTGTTTAGAAGCCAGCTCAGCACTACTGCATCTCAACCTTCTGTGCTGAGAAACCAGCAAACAGTGGCTCAGAAAGCGGGACTGATTTATCATGGGCCTGTGATAGCTGGAATCAGAATCCAGACTTCCTGACCACAGGGCTGAATGCTCTCCATTCCCACCCGCAGCACTGACTGGGGTCGCAGGAAAGGACAAAATGCGGTGTGCCAGGCACTGGACTCCATGCTTTGGGAGACATATTGAAGAAACACATAGCCCATTTACCTTGAATAACAACCCTATGAGATGAACCGTTATTTTTTTTTTTCTCACTTTACAGAAGAGATGCTCTGAGAGGTTAAGGAACTTGCTGAAGTTCAACAGCAAATACACCCTGGAGCCAGACTCAACCGAAGGCATCCAGCGCCAACTTCACACTGAAGTGATGGCTTCTGAGAACATAGGAATTCTGACTGCCCTGTGGAGTTTGTTTACATCCTGATCATCTCTACTGTCTCCTGCTAAGGTCTGAATGTGGCAGAGCTCTGTAAACTTTCCCAGTGGGGACTGACTGGTTCCCAACTCCCAGTCTCTCTATGTTGTAGCCTGCTTGGTAGCAGCCTGGCTGTGAGCTGTCAGCCGGCTGTCAGCCACACCGCAGGAAAAGTGGGATTTCTCTACAGCTGCCCCTGTGGTTCAAAGGAACAGGGGCCCAGGATCTTGGCTGGGATGGCCTGTATTATGACAGGTCCGGGAACCTTAAAAGCAAAAGACAGCTTAATAGCACAGTAAAGAAAACACAAGTCTCTCAGCCTGGCTCTTGGGAGCCAGAGCCCAGTGGGGGGACCTGCCAACACCAATCCCTTGTACTGTCTGTCCCCATCTGGCAACAGGCACAAAGTGACCAAGGAGAACACAGTGCTTGTCCAGCTTTGGGCTCTGCCATTGACAGTTGTGGTCTCGGCCCTGGAACAGGCTGAGAGTCTCTGCCTGCTCACAATGGGCAGCCCATGTGAACACCAGCCCGTCGCTGGCATGAGGAGGGGGCGTCTGGCTCCAATAACACGCATGTTCCAAGCACAAAAGTGGGGCTGTTCGCACAGGATGCTGTAACCTCCAGCAGCTGGGGCTGTGGGCTAGGCTGCCTTGGCAGATACACTTGCATGCTTATTAGAAACACTTTCTTTCATGACCTGGCATTTGTTCATTAGCTGGGTGGAGCTACTAATATGACTTTTTACAAGAGAGGCTTATGGTCACCAGATCTGTTCTCCAGCACTCCTCAAGCCACTGAGTAGATGAGATATTAAACCACGAACAGGCACTAGGCAGGCTGTGGATCCCTTATCTGAGGTGCTTGGACCAGAAGCATTTAGGAGCTGGGTTAAATTTTGGCATATTTGCATATGTAAAATGAGGTTTTGGGGGTATGAGACCCAAGTCTAAGTGTGAAATTCCTTTATGTTCCATATACATCTTGATATGTGTATATATATATATATATTTCATATATACCTTGATATATATATCACATACACACACATATATAGCCTGAAGGAATTTTATACAGTATTTTAAATAATTTTGCACATGAAACAAAGTTTCATGGCATGGAATTT
The DNA here is from genome assembly GCF_004664715.2 of Peromyscus leucopus. Taxonomy (NCBI): domain Eukaryota; kingdom Metazoa; phylum Chordata; class Mammalia; order Rodentia; family Cricetidae; genus Peromyscus; species Peromyscus leucopus. The sequence goes on along the minus strand of NC_051064.1, from coordinate 116,087,016 downwards.
TCCACTGGGGAGCCTCATGTCAGTGATAAAAAATAATTTCAGATTTTGGAGCATGTGAGATTTCAGACTAGGAATGCTTACTTAACCTCTGATATCAGAGACGGCTAAGCAACTTCGCCTGTGTTACACACCTACCAGACACCTTTTACGTTCTTTTTTCATTCCTTTTAACAGATGGAGACACGGACTCAAATATACGTCAGAGCTGGAAGTTACCCTGTTAACACGGAGGGGAGCCTGGCTTGACCTGGTTTGTCAAAATGTGGGGTCTGGTGCTTTTTCCATTATGCCGTGACAGAGGAGTGGGATGCCAGGCGCTAGGGCATTTGCGTAAGTTCTCACTCTTCATCCACCTGAAAGAGGAGAATCCCAGGCCTGTGAGGAACGTAAGAAAGGCTGAGAGGAAGGAGTCCTTGCTCACTAGAAACCAGGGTGGTAGGAAATCATCCTGAGAGTTCCTGTGACTTGCTCTCCTGTGCAGTAACTGACTGAAAGTGAGCCTTAGGGGTCTTTGTGCTGGGTTCACGGAGTGGGGTGTGGGGTGGGCATCTCAGACTATGCCTGGCAAATTGGAGTGGCTTGGCAAGTTTGAGACTAGAGAGGTGAGAGTTATTACCTCATTTCTCTCCTCAGATACTCTGGATTTCTTTTTCTTTCTCATTAAAAAGCAACCTGATCAGTGTTCCCTGCCATGAAACCGTGGAACCTGGGAAATGTCTACATGTGTTCCATGGCCACTAAAAGATACCATGGTATGTGTTTACTGGAGTGGGAAGATGCTTGTGACACTCAGTGACCTGAACATGAGGTTTCCAAATAGCACGTACAGGAATGATTTCAGTTTTCTAAATATGTATTCATTTATACGTGCACGCATTGGGAGACACAGATTCACATGGGGAAATGTCGAGAAGTATATACATCAAATGTTAACAGTGGTTACTCTACCAGATGGTGGAATTTTATAATCTTTTGTTTATGCCTCTTATAACGATTACATACTGTATAATAATACATACTTGTACAGTTCGGTTTTGAAGAGGAGGGAAAAAAAGGACAAATCGTTGTAAGTGGATCACTGATGGGGTGAACTTAGACAAATCAGGAGTCCTTGGAGCCTGGGCCTCCTCACGTGTGGAGACAGGGTCTCTACCTACCCGCAAGGCAGCTGCTGGCTTAGCTCTATCTCACAGGAGAGCCTGGGGACTAGGCTTCTGCCCAGCCTGTCTCCTGTCCCTCTGCTTCCATTCCATGCCTGCTGCAGCTTTTTCTCCTCCAGCCCTCTCAAACTTGTCCTCAACCCACAGTGAGTAAGGGGCCAGCTCTCTCCAAATATCCAAGTCCACGAGTGTCCCAGAGGGGATGCAGCAGTCCCTGTAGACCCCCGACCTGAGTTCACTAGTGAGATGGTTTAGGAGGAGGGGCACAGATGTCCTTTTCTATGCCCAGGTGTACATACATGGCAGTCATCCCTGGGACAGCTCTATACAAACTTCAGTTTCTAGAAAATGGGAGTAGTCCGGGCCAGGAGAAAAGCTGACATAAGGAAGGTCCTTCTTTCTAAGCTACAGGGCCTCTCATTTCCTAGCACCGCCAACCTCTAACTTCCTACTGTGTAGCCTTGCCTCAAGGGCTCGTACAGATGGCCCTCACTTCACCCTTACTATATGCTTCCCTTCTGCTGGGAGTGCACATGCTCTAGTCCTTACTGGAACTGTGTAAGGAAGGCTCAGCTGCCTCATTTTACAGGAGAGGAAACGTGCGGAGAGCTTAGGTGACCTGCCTGAGAACAAGGGACTAGAAAATAACCCCGACCCATGTAACTCTGGGGTCCTGAGAACAAGACTCCCTTAAAAGGCGGTGGTGGCACACGCCTTTAATCCCAGCACTCGGGAGGCAGAGGCAGGTGGATCTCTGTGAGTTCGAGGCCAGTCTGGGCTACAGAGTGAGTTCCAGGAAAGGTGCAAAGCTACACAGAGAAACCCTGTCTCAAAAAAAGAAAAAAAAAAAAAAAAAAAAAAAAAAGGCCTATCCCAACTTCCTAGTCTGGACCAAGGACCCCTCCTCTGTCTCATAGTTTTGTGTTTCCAGGACATCCTGACTACTATTCACCAAACGGGAACATTAATAATAAACGGACGAAGTTGTAGGATGGCACTGGAAGCAGAGGGCACACTGTCACTTAAAGAGTTCGAGAATGAACTGGTGACCCTCAGCTGCAGAGCCCTGCAGGGGGGACTTCACATAGGTGTGCGTCCATTTGGTAGGAGTTCAGGGGCCTTCTCTCCAAACCCTAAACCCTGAATAGTAAACTAGGAGACCACAGAGCTCTCTCTGATTGTCTTGTCATATATGAACTGTTGATTTTTTTTTTAACCCAACAACCCCAAACCTAAAGCTTACAGCACATATGCACTATTCTTTAATGCTCACAGCCAACCTCCTAGTCGTAGCTCTCCTCGTTTTTATCCAGGAACATACCCACCCAGAAGTGATCTCGAAGTTAAGCACAACCAAGTGACCGAGTTGTAGCCCATAGGTCCACACCATGCTCTCCTTTTCTTCCTTAGGTCTGGAATTCAGGAAGAAGGCTGGGTTACTTCGGGCTGCAGAAAACTCCTGGCAATGGAGGAAAAGTGGAAGGATTCTAAATTCTCCCCAGCTTCCTGGCGCACAGCTCACTCTCAGCCAGGATTTTCACAAGAGGAAATATAAGTGTCGGACATAAAACTACTCCGCTTGTAAATGGAATTCATATTCTTTTTAAAGTACTTATAAGATCTCTGGGACAGTTAGAGGAGGCAAGGCCTCAGTGGGACATAATACTTGGGTGGCAGTCTGATGGGCAAAATGACTTTCTCTACTGGAGTGACCCTTGGAGAACCCCATTTGTACCCCCATCTACAAAAACTATACTTCTCAAAAACTGCTCAGTGCTTGCCAGTTACAACTGCCCCCTCCCCATGTGCCTTCCCTATTACAGAAGGTATCAGACCTGATAGAAAGGACAGAAATGACAGAAAGGCACAGATCTCAGGCAACAAGTATCTTTCTCCTAGAAAAAATATAAGCCAAAGATTGGTCAAGTCATTGAAGCTGTTGGACTCACTCAGGACAGCGCCTCCTCGTCTGTTCCCTGAGAAAATACTCACTTTGCAGACACTGCCACACACGGATGACATCCTGGTTGTATGTCTCCCATGGTCCCTGTTCCATTGGTGAGCATGGGCTCTTGTTAATACCTTGTGTCCTCAATGAAGCCACAGCTCTGAAGGGCAGACCCTCCTCTTCTACTGTCCTCCTCCTTCTGCCCTTGTCTGTCTACTAGGACCCGCGACATACTTTGCAAGTTCTGGAACAAAACGAGGAGGAGCCCCTCATTCGTAAATTATTTCCAGTCTCAAAATGGGGTCATCAGAGCACAAGATAAGCATGGGGCCCTAGGTGCAGGCACCTGGGTCTCACACTCAAGCAGCTGGCCCTGCCCATTCAGGGCCCAGGTTCTGACTACACACAGTGGGAGATATGGGGCAATGGTGTGACGGAGTGAATAGAATCGGTACACAGTGCAAAGCCTAAGGGCTCTGGCTTCACCATCGGGGCAGTTTGGGCTCAATGTGTTTTTTATTCTTCTTCCCAGGCCCAATTCTTTGCATTTCTTGGAGAAAGGGGCTGAGGGAGACCTGGAGGGTCAGAGGCTAGAGGTCACCCAGCAAATAGCCTTCCCTGAACAAGCGAGTGAGCATGAGCAAGCACCAGGCTTTGCTGAGCCGTTCTCCTCGTTTCTTGCCACAAGATATAAACTAATCTACTTAGTTAGAAAAACATGGTTTATTGCAATCTAAGTAATTTGTATTTCTTTTTCTACCACAAGATGTAAACTAATCTAGTTAGCTAGAGCAAGTTGGTTTAACTGAATTCAGAGTAATTACCCTCCAAAGCAAAGCGATGTGTGTGTTTTTTAGGTTTGCTGAACTTTTTTTTTTTCCTTTCCAGTATTCAAAAGTTGAGACGCATATGTACTTATGACTAAATAAAAGCCAGGCGCCTTTCGGTTTGTTGGGTCTTTGGCCTTTCTGGAGGGTCTCGGCCGCTATCCCTACCACCTGGGACTTCCTGAAAATGTGCTGGAGGTGGCATGGAAAATCCAGCATGTGCTCTGGTGGAAAAAAAATTGTAACAACATTTCCTGGAGCAGTGGAGGGCCAACTCATGGGGAGGGTCTAGGGAGGGTGGGGAGACAGAATGCTGCTCCAGGGCTGAAGTGACCTGGGGATGTTGTCTCAGTCACTGTGGGCAGGGGCACTCTCCCATGTTCCAGAGGTCAGCATGCCCCAGGAGGAGGCATCTCACACACCCCATAGCTATTCCTATCCCCATAGGACAGGGCCAAGACAGGCTCAGCAGAAATGACTCATCTGTGACAGTGGAGCTAGGAGGCAGCCCAGGACCTCCGAGGCATTCCCACTCCTAGAATCCGGGGTGCTTTCCCAGTAGTTCCCAGCAGAGGCCAGGCCACCTCTTACTCTGCAGGTGAGGATGCTCATCAAATCTAAGAGCATGGGCAGCCGTAGATGGGGAGCATCCACTTTTCCACTTTGTTCTCTGCTCACTGGGTCAGATCCACCTTCTGTGACACTGTCTTCTCGGCTACAGGACAGCCAGGTAGATACTTGCGGACAGTAGTTTTGCTCCCGCCATGCTTCTCCTCTCCCTGCTAGGCCTTAGTTCTTTAGTCTCTCTGCTCCTTCCCACCCCTAGCCCAGGACAAGGAACAGGCTACGCTTCCAGGGCTTGTCCTGCTAGAAGTAGCAAGCTTAGTAAGTAGTAAGCTGAGTGTGCCCCTACAACCATGAAAACTGACACTACTTCTAACTATTTCAAAACTGCAGGAGATGCTCACCTGGGTCCTGCAAATCCAGCAGAGTGTCTGTCTTCCTGTCCCCACCTGAATTTTATAGGTGGCACTCTAAGTGTTTTCTTTTCTGTCCTCTGAGGTCCTACACAGACCCGAAAACATGAACCCAGGGAGCATTCAGCACCCCACAAATGTAAACTCCTAGAGTTCCTCTATCTCTCCCTTCCTTCCCTCCTGGTTGTACTGCTCACCACCTGACTCCAGTGGAAAACAGCAGACATACCTTTCTGATCAAAAAACAAAGAACAAACAAAAAACCCAGGCGGGAACAACAAGCTGGAAAGCAAGGGAGCAGAGAAGGAAAGGGAATGCCCTCTCTATGTGCCTACTGTGTAGGCAAGCATTATCTGCTACCTCTCACATCAACATGGGCTGGGGGAGTGTTACTGCCACCACTGTACAGCTGAACAAGGCACAGTTAGGAATGTGTCTGGGTGCGGCAGTAGAGTCCATGGTAGCACCAAGCTGGACTCCAGGCGGATGTCTCCATGTCATGCTACTCTCATCACAATGGCGGCATGCCTTGGGTGAAGCGTGGAACTGACAATTCTTTCACAGATTCTGGGATCTCTATAGCCTTTCAGTGCCACATATGTACCCCCCGGCAACCCTGAGTAAATGGCCATACGAGTTAAAGAAATAATATAGATTTGAAAAAAAAATCCCAACATTGGGCATGTGAGACCTAGTCCCAACCTATGTCCCCCAAGGCTAAGACCACAAACTCCCACTGTCTTCATCACAATAACCCACTAGCCAGTGTTCTAAAGCCAGGACTAGCCAAAAATGTGGGTGAGAAGTCCAGCTAAGCTAAGGAGGATTTCTTGTAGGGATTTTCCTCTTTTCAGCTCTTCTCTAAGGCTCCTGTTTTGCTGAGCTGGGCACACTCTGCTCTGCGTGCTGGGGGAGGAGAGCAGGGGCCTGTTAAGATGGCCAAGAGCTGGGTGCAAGGTGAAGGAATGTGGGAAATAATGAAAGCAGGGCCAAGTCAGCTCCTTTGCTTGGGGGCAGTTTTAGCAGCAATGTGCAATTGGATAATTGAAATCAGAGGTGAGGGTTGGGGAGCAGGGAACCGGCTCCAATACAAATAGAGGTGATTGCTGCCGCACCTACTGGCCTGGGTGCCTCCAAAGACAAGCCACTCAGGGCATATGGCCCTGCTCCCTCTACAGAGAGAAAGAGTCTCAAATAAGCAGGATGAGACTAAGTGAGAGTAGATGGAACCTTATTCCTGCAAGGGCCATGGGGGTGAACAAGCAGTGCTTGTGTGAATACTCCATTTCTTTTCTGATGGACCCTGACTGTACTAGGCAGTAGATGGGGTGCTGAAGAACCAGTGGTGAACCATGTCGATACAGTCCTTTGTGCCCAGTGCCCCAGGTATGGAAGTGGTTAGGCACGCAGGCATGCAAAAAGCCTGCACCAGGACACAGGTAAACACATCAAGGCAGCTAGATGTATTTATCTGTAAACAGGGATGCCAGTGAACATAGGATGACAGGCAGGACTTGCTCACTGGTATATTCCAAGTGGTGAGAACAATGTCTGGTACATAGCAGGTGCTCAGTGAACATGTCTTCCTACAAAAAGGACTAAGACAGAAGCATGGCAGGAGGATAAGACATCTTGTGTAAAGTTTGGGAGAAGCAGAGGTGAGGTGAGCTGCATAGGAGAGACCCACTGCCACGGAACTGCCACGGGAGATGGGGGAAGTAGAGTAAAACCGAAAGCTAGACATGCCTTGTCCACAGTTTGCACAGCCTGTCAATCACGGATGCTGGAGCCTGGATGGGATCCCAGAGGTCCACCCATATGCCTCCAAGCTGTCATCTCACAGCAGGTTCAAAGTCTCATTGAGGGGATGAGTTCAGTTAGGCTCCAAGAAGAAAGAAAACTGAGGAGCAGGAGTAAAGAAGGGATCCGTAGCTAGGTGACTGCAGATTCCTAGGGCTCCTTCCCTTTAGTAGAGCTGAGTCTGAGATGAGAGGTGGGAACAGAGCTGGGTACCCAATCTGTCTTTGTGCAGCCGCTCATGCTGAGTCAGGGTACCGATGCACCGGTTTGTGGGGGCAGAGAAGGATGCAGTCTCCTGTGACAAAAAGTGGCTGCTGCCCCTGAGGCTGGACTCTAGGAGCTGCACATGTAAGGGTGTGCCCTGCTGCCACTCCCCTTCCCTGCCCCCAGGTGGTGACCCCAAGCTGCTGTGCATGGATGATAGGTCTCCAGGAGACACCTGTTTTTCATTGCAAGTCCCCGAGGCTCTTGGCAGTGGCTGTGTTTGTTTTGGGGGAGGACTCGGGGTGGGAGTACAACACTGTTTCTGTGGGTCTCCAGGGACCTGAGGTTGCCTAGGAGGCCACAGACAGCCTGGAGGAAAAGCAGAGCTGGGCATCCCTTGGGGCATGGCAATTGCTGGGCTGTTTGCCACCAACCAATTCCACACTAACAGTGAGGCCACAGACTGTGAGCAGACTGAAGAAATGCATACACAGAGGAGGGAGAGGAAACCCCTTACAGACTGGCCCTCAAGAAAGAGACACCGCCTCACTGCCTCCCCTTACAGTCATTTCTTCACTTGGTCCTCTATTCGTTGGACATTCTAATACTCACTGTCCTTTCAAAAGTGCCAGCTCCTGCTAGAAGCTCAGGCACCATGGAGGTAAGCCGAGCGTGGGCCTTGCCTGGGGTGTGGAGGCTCCCAGTGTGCAGGGAGGACAGAAGGACAAACAGAGGTTGTTGAGGAGTTCTGTGAAGGCCCAGCAGCAGAGGACTGGGAAAGTACGGAGGCCTGGAGCCTCTGCTGAGAACCCTGTTTGCCAAGGAGGGCTTCCAGGAGGAGGGGCACTTCCTGGAGCCTTGGAAGTCAGGCACATGCAAAAGCCATGTTACACAGGACACAGGAATGAGGGGGGAAGCTATACAGTGTCTGAATGGGGAGAGACTCCATGTGGCCGGAGAAATGCCTGGGAAGTTACAGGACATGGGACAACCAGACAGGGATCTGTGGGATACTCCTCACCCACTTTTAAATGTCCTCCTGTCTGGTCTCTTCTCTTCTCCCATTCAAACCTCTTCCTCTTCGGCGCTCTCTTGTTCCTATTATTCTTTACACCCACTTGGTTCAACATTCTTCCCTCTCCCCATTACAGATGTGATTAAGAGAAAGTTCCTGCCACCTCAGGAATCAGTCAAAGCTCTGGGTAGTTTAATTTCTCCCCAGAAATCTGTGCTACGGAGCAGTTCAATCTTCTCATTTTATAGATGTGACAACAGGTTTTGAGCAGCTAAGTAACTGGGCCACTGCTTTGGCAGAGCAGACTCAGGCACCTGACCAGAACCAAAGACTGGGTCAGGTGCCATAATCTGAGTCCAGGACACAGAGTGCCAACTCCAAGGACTCTGCTGGAGGACCATGGCTGCCCAGGTGAGAAGAGAGTTCCACAGGTCCAGAGCAGGCAGCCTGGGTAGGGTAGGACTCTCCAAATTCATTAGTGAGATGCTAGAGGTCCACATTCAGACGTTTGTTCACTATTCTGGAGACCCCATTGGCACTTGGGGCAGTGATGTTATAAAGGTATGTAGAAGACAAACTATCATCCCTGTCCCTAGGAACATCCTTCTAAAGTCTAAGAGGCTAGAAACTGCCACTATTGACTTCTTTGTGCATCTTCCCATTAGATCCTGAATCTCTGCTAGGAACTATGACACACAATGCCGACAAAAAGTGCCATAAACACACTTCAGCTCTGTGTTTGTGAAGAGTGCCCCTTTCATTTACAATGCCTGCTGCATGCACTGTACTAGTTTATTCACAAAACATGCATTATTCTCATTTTACAGGCAGATAAACTAAGAGTCAGAATAAAGTAGCTGACGAGCCAGAAATGTCACTTCACTTCTGAAGGAATTCTCCTAGAGACTCAACTCTCAGGAATGCTGATATGGATGTCATCTTTCCCCTCCCTTCTCTATTGAGCGTTTTCAACCTCCTGAAGTATCAGATTCCTAGTGTATCCACACTGCATGGACAGTGCAAGCATGGTCATCCGATGATCCAGGAGGTCACAGAAGCTCAAAGTACAGGGAATCCATAGAGTTGAGGCGGTCACTGCCCAGCCACAGAGCTAGAGCACTGTTCAGGCTGTTCTGCATACAGCAAATGCTCACTGGCTGCATGGCAAGTGGATGAATAGAACATAAGTCCATATCTTGAGAACTTTCTGCTTGTCAGCATCGTGGGTGAAACTCATAACCGAGCCCATGAGTGTGATGCTTCACATTACACAGCCTCTTGGGGTGGGCTGGATGGGGTTGCTGTCTAGAGCTGCAGAGCCATAAGGTAAATGCAGAATCAGAATCCAGGTCTGATTCCAAAGCCAAAAACCTTAACTACCATCCTCCACAGAAAGAGATTCTCAGTGACTTGCTGGTCCTCGGGTCCCTCTTTTCCTTTCCTCCGAGGTAGACAAACAGAGGTAGGAACAGCCTCATGGAAATATGCACCCAGATAATAATCTGCGAGACTGGTCATGAGCCAGACTGGGCTGGGAAGAAAGTAGACCCAGCTCTTCACACCCAAGCAGACCCTCTCCCGCACCACTGGCAGCCTAGAGAAACCAAGGTCACAGAGCCAGGGCTTGAGGGAAACATATCCAGGAGATTGAGCTGACCCACAGGTTGGGCTGTGGTTTTCTCTCCAGGCTGCCAGGGTCAGAGGGGGCGAGGATGCTCAGACCTGAGTGGCCCCAGAAAGCCCCAGCAGTAACTAAGGCCACTCCTCCCTCCTTCCACACCTGGAGTACTCTTTCTCACCCTGGAGTCTGTTTTTCTGGGCTATCTTGTGATCCTCCAGTTGGTTATGCCCTCTGTATGATCTTCCAGGATTGCCCAGGGTGCAGTCATTTTGTGCTGTGGTTCTCTGCTGATTACGGGTCTCCCTAATTAGCCCAGTCATGGTCTTCTCTTTCTGCTCATGGAATGAATGGGTCAGTACACAAATGAGTGGGTCGGTGGATGTGTGAATAGATAAAGCAGCAAATGAACTAATGAAAAGGGGAGTAAATAAATAAGTGTATGAGGGAGTGACAGAGTGTGTGAATGGAAGGGGTGGCTGCCTGGATGGATGAGTAGATGAACCATATGCCCCAGCCCTCTCCACAGTGAGCTACCTAGCCCAGGAGAACACAAATTTCTTAGCCACAGGGAACTCCAGAAATGTAAGTTGGGCTAATCCATCCTAAAGTCTGCCTGAAGCTACAGGCCCAACCTGTCAGGGGCAGAAGGGAACAGGGGACTCCCCCTTTCTACATTTTTGCAAAACTGGGGAAAACAGCTGGACTGCTCACTGGGTCCCACCGTTGCTTGCCCAAGGCAACTTCTGTATGGGCCCAGCTTTCACATGTGCAGAATGTGGGCCTGTCCTGGGCCATGTGGTTTGTAAGGCCATTTTAGAAGAATAGATTCAGAAGATCTTGAAGGAGGTTGGTACCCAAGGAATAGTTTTTTTTTTCCCACTCTAACTGGCCCTCCTCATCAGTCTTTCTAGCATATACCCTGAGTTAAATGTGCAGCATTGGGTGCCTGGTGTTCAAAAGGGGCTACTCAAAGGGCTTCCTGGAGAGAAGTGCTAGAAAGACAGAATGGGAACAGATGGAGAAGGCTGACAGGGTTCTGGAGCACTAGAGAACCCACCATGACTAGTACCCCAGGCAGAAATTTCTTTTTGCCAGGATAGAGGAAGGGATGGGGACTAGCTAGGATTAGACAGGTTCCAGCTTCACCAGGACCCTCTTCACAGAAAGCTGTTTCCACAGGGAACAATGATGCCTGATCATAGGTTTTCCAAAGAAATGGTGATGGAATCCATTGCCTGGTCCAGATTAAGAGCTCATCAGTAAGAGGTAGCTGCTAACATCCTCCCTACACAACAAAGACAATGAGCTCCAGAGGGGGGAAGACAAGCCAAAGGTCACAGTGCGAGCTGACTCTATGTTTCTGGGCCCTTGCTCTCAGGTGTAATTGCCAGCAACTCACAGACTGGGGGTTCTACAGGATGAAGACAGCATCCTCACTGAGGCTCATGGCAAGTGTTTCCAACAAAGAATGCTTTCCTATTGGAGGCATCCCTTTAGGAGGCTGGCTAGGTGTGCTCCCCAAAAGGCTATCTCCCCTTTCCTGGCCTGAATCAGGCCCCAATTAGGTCCAGAAGATGCAGCATCCTTCAAGCCATCCTATGTCCTTCCCTCCAGAGAAGCTAGCACTGAGGCCAACTTTGAGCAAGGGACATTTCAACATGATGCATGTTTTCAGTCTTGTGTTTATCCTTTGAGGCAGGGTCTACTGTAGACCCGGCTGGCCTCTAACTCACTATGCAGCTGAGAATGATCTTGAGTAAGTGTACAGTATTGGGTACCTAGTGCTTAGAAAGGGCCCATACAAGGTATTCAATGTGTGTTAGCTACCTTCATTTTGTTTATAGTTATATTTTAGGCATAATAACGTATATGTATGTGTAGGCCTTTACTAGAGACCCTGAGATAACCAGTGTGACAACAGAGTTTCCTCTCACTGTATTAGAATTTCTAGCACTCACCATTGCACATAGCAGGTGCTGTGCCAATAGCAAAAAGGATTTGCTGAGTTAATTGGTTTTGCTGCACCTCATAATATCAGGTTCACCATATACACCAAAAATCCAAGCAAGCAGTTCAAAGATGCAGCAGAGCCTCTGGCACCTGGGTGAGTGAGAAGAGGACCCCTGGGAGCCCTGGACAGACAGTGACTTGGTGTTATATCTATCATGTGCTGCAGTCCAGGGAGCCTTCTAGAAGTCTGTACCTATCCAGATTTAACCTTTGCCAGCTATAGTTTCCAGTTGCTGAAGGACATGACTGATGAAGGGGTGCACATGTCCCTGCACCCTGTCCATACCTGACAGGTAGGAGGCAGGGCCCCAGGTCCTAGAGGCAGCCCCAGAGAAAGTTCCTTTCACAGAGAGAAGCTGCTCTGTTTGCAGAACTGTCAGAGAGTTTGGCTTTCTGTGTCCTCCATTTAGTGATTGGTGCTCCTCTTTTATACAAACTGAGTGTAGTGAATACATGTCACACAGCTGCCGCAGTCCTGGTGGCAGCCACCCATGGGTGTGGGGCAGATCTGACAAGGTAAGGACTAGACCAGGGTGTCCACACTTGGACCCCTGCTCCTAGCTAATAGATCAGCTGCTCTCTCAGTGCTCGAGTGCCCCTCATGACTTGGCTAAGGCAGGAGTTGACTCATGCTCTTCTGTGCACAACACTACTCTCTGTGCACCGAGTAGTGCTGAGGTCCTTGTGATCTTGTGCCATTCCTTAGTTCTGCTCCAAACACAGAGAGCATGCTCTTCCAAAGTCCTGGTCCTACAAACTGCCAGGACCCTTGAGTACAGCAGACTTCACTGGACCACCTTCAGGCTTTGGGGTAAGGAGACCACTCACATCTACAATGGCAATGTCATGATTCTGTTTGGTTTTCAGGCTTCAGCCTAAGCAGCTTCCTGTGTGAAAGTGAATCCAATGCCCAGGGCCAAGGGCATTCTAGACAATAAATCCTGATTCTGCTTGTGTAAGTTAGAGTTCTCTAGAGAAATAGAACTGACGAGCTCTCTCTCTCTCTCTCTCTCTCTCTCTCTCTCTCTCTCTCTCTCTCTCTCTCTCTCTCTCTGTGTGTGTGTGTGTGTGTGTGTGTGTGTGTGTGTGTGTTGATGGATAGATAGATAGATAGATGGATGGATATATAGAGATTGATTGATTGATTTTAAGAATTGGTTCATGAGACTATACTCTAATTTTTAGGGTAGATTGTTAGACCAGAGATTCAGCAAGAGGTCAAGGCTGTCTTTTGGCAGAATTCCATCTCTCTCCAAAGTGGTCAGTTTGCCTCTCCTGAGGCCTCCACTTAATTTGTTAAAGCCTCTCCTGAGGCCTCCACTTAATTTGTTAAGGCCTCTCCTGAGGCCTCCACTTAATTTGGTAAGGCCTATCCACACTAAGGGGGTAATCTTGTTTGCTCAAAGCCCCACTGATTTAGTGATGTCTGAAAAGATGCACTCACAGGAACAGCTAGGATATCATTTGATCAAGTACATGGGTAGTGTGGTCCAGCAAGTGGACACACAAAATTAACCCTCATACCATTTTCCATCTTAAGAGGCCCATATGAATTACAGAAAGGAGCCGAAGACAGTATAGGACCAGACATGAAGATCAATTGGGACAGAACAAAGGACCCTGAAATAAACTCATACAAGTATGGCCACCTAATACTTGACAAAAGTGTCAGAACAACAACAACAACAACAAAAAAAAAACCTTGCTAGAAAAAAAGCCTAGTCAGCAAATGGTGCCAGCAAACCTGGATATCTTCCTACCTACATTTTCTACTCTGCACAAAAATCAACTCAAAATGTGTCAAAGACCTTAATTCAAACCCCAGTGTGGTTGAGATTATATCCCAGAGGACACAGAAAACCCTAGAACCATCTTGTTTGTTCTAGAAAGACTTTCTGGGCACTCAAAACATAGCAGTAATTTTTATTGAGCTCTCACTACATGTCAAGCATGCGCTAAACATAACATGATGATTATTTTGCCTGATTCTTAGCTCAACTGTAGTTAAGCTTTAGGATAGAAGACGTGCACTTTCTTTTGCTCAACTTTTCCCTATGTAGTTCATGTAAAGGTGATATTATAAGTGTTAAATTAATATAATTTTGTGCTTTACTTGTTTTTGATGCAAAGAAATATAACTGATTTCCATATATGGATATTTTTCTAAACTTTTCCAATAATTTTTGTATTTTGTCTCTATGTTTCTTTGAATATTTTAGGTAAACCATGTTTACCTATGGATACTAAAAATAGAATTACTATCCTTCAAAAGAAGAAAAAGTAAAAGAAAACAATGGGGTCCCTATCCACTTAGCTGCTTACTACATCATGGAGGAGAAGATACCAGAGCCTAAAGGGTAAACTGGGATGGATGACTGCACCCCATATAATGAGCTGCATAGCTCCAAGACTGCCTTTTCCACCCTCCCTATAAATATGCCTAGCCAAGTCACGGCTCCTGAAGGCTGCAGGAATGGGTTGTTCCCAGTATCTGGAGAAGGCTTACGGCTCCCTCCCACGGACTCCGGCTCCCAGTTAGGAAAGCTTTTGTCTCCGCCTGTGTTTGGTTTCCTAGGCAGCTTCCACATAGTAGGACAGCTGCTCCAAGCAGCTGAGAAGGAAGTCTGTTTATAACCCCTTTTCTGGGAATTCACTCGTACTACCTCTAGATCCTGTCAGGGGGCTGCTAGCTATAGGTAAGAGCTGAGTGTCAGTTCCCTTTCCTGTCGAGAGGTGAAGCCATTGAAATCCAGTAGTCGTGGGTACAGAGGACTAATGAAGACAACAGGGTGGAGGGTGAGTCACAGCACTCAATCATTTCTATCGAGGAAGGAAGTCAAGGTGACGTCCGTGAGGTCGGAATCCCTGTCCCTTACCTCCTCCCATTCCAGAAGGCTCCTCCTAGCAGCCATTATTAAGTGCTCACTGTGTATTCCACTGAGAAGTGTAGGCTGAATATAAAAACCTTGTTTCTAGGTTCAAGAAATGGATAGAAAGCAAAACCCACATTTAAAAAAAAAGATCACATAGCATGCATGTAAATACAAGATCAATGCAGGCAAGCGCTGGGTTATATGACATGAGGCAAACACCCTTCACAGCAAGAGCAGATGGTGTGTGGCAGTAGGTAGGTGTGTGTATGTGCGCACTCACGCTCGCCTGTGTGAAAAGAGCTCTTTCTACATACTTTGGAGGCCTAGAAAAAAGCAGGGCGGAGAAAGGCAAGAAGGGAATATGTAAAGTGTGTGAGGGTGGGTGTGGGCATGTGTTGCAGTCAGAGTTGCAAGACAGAGACTGACTTGGCCTTTATTATGGCATATGTGAACAGTGGCCCCTGGGCTTGGGTGGTAGAGACCACCCGAGGTGCTAAGTTCAGTCTTCCTTCTCTGGGTGACTCAGTCTTGCAGCCCTGTTTCCCTGACAATATGGTAAACATGGGACCCATAAATCCATTTGCAAACATCTACTTGTCCAAGTAACAAGCCCAAAGCCATCCCATGAGCATGGGCATGGTATGCCCAACCCTTGGGTGGAGCCAGCCTGCAGGCAGGAGAGCAGGCTTCCCGGGTGGAGCTGGCGCCTGCTCCTGGAACCTCCCTAAGGAAAGCCCAGGCTCTTCTTGGTCTCAGACTTCGGGTGAGGAGCAGACAGACAACCCAAGGCCACCTGCAGCAGAAAATCCCTCAAGTCATGAGAGATGTTTCAATTTTATGGGGCGGACTCCAGTTAGGAGAAAAATGGAGGGGCACCTATGATGGGGGTACCTAGTGGAGGTGTGGTCCTCCTGAGTAGTTGCCAAGAAGAGGCTACTGAAGAGAGAAATATAGGGAGACAGGCAGTGGGAATCACGAGGAAGGATGCTGGGCCAGGCAGTAGCACTGTAGGGCAAGCCTTGTTTTACCTCAGAGCCTGACTTCCTCATCTGTAAAGTGGGGAAACATTTTCTCCTTGCTTGACCTCTTCCCAAAAGCTGAACAAAATGGGCAGGAATCTCAAGAATCAATGTGGTCTGGCAAGACTTCTGCTCCTCACCCCAGTCAGCACCCATCTTGGTAGAGGGTTGGTCATTAGAGATGACCCAGCTCTTGGCACTCAGAATATGCTCCATGGACCGGAAGTGTTCTGGGCTCATGGGCATGCTGCTTCTTGGGCCTCAGTTCAGACCTTATAAACCAGAATCTGTAATTTAACAAGGTCCCCAAGTGATTCATGAGCACAGGTGAATTCAAGAAATACTGTTCTAGTCCCCAGGACAAGAAGTCATTCTCTTCATGTTGCCAGTGGAGAAACTGAGGCCCACCACCACTACACCACAATTAATAGTGGCAGGCATAGGGCCAAACAAGCAAAGCAGTATAGAGGAAGGGTCTCAGGGCCTAAAATCGGACTGAGCCAAGTTCAGTCCCTCCTTTAGTGGTATTAATAAGCTTTGCAGCTCAGGGAGAATGCCAGCTAACTTCTTCAAGCTTTGGTGCTACCATCCGTAAATTAGGGGTGATATGCTATGTTTCTGGATTTTGGTGAAGACTGAATGATATCCCAGAGCAGATCCCTTGTGTGACATGCCCCCCTCACACTTTCACACTTTCTGATCACAGAATTTGCCTTCTTTCTTTCCCATGGCTCATGGGTTCCACACCAGGAACAGCTGGGCCGGAGACCCTGTGAAAAGATTGCTTTCTCTGCTTCCATCAGTGCAGACATAGCAGCCAAGCTGAGAAGAGGGCAAAGCTCAGGCAGGGGACAGCCAGGCTCTTAACTCCTACACGGCCTTGTCCTTTATATTCTGGGAAGGTCTGAGTGGAACCCTCTAGAAGGACGTCACTCTGCAAACCAGTTAGTTTGGTACTCAAGTGCAGCACATAGACCACTCTGAATGCATGAATGAGATGGCCCTCTGGCCCTCATTCTGAGCTGGCATGGCAGGTATGTCTCTGTATGTCTGGCTTTTGGGCTCCTTTCAAGGCTCAATCAAACCCTATCTACTGCTGACCTCCCTATTGGAACTGCACTCCCTAGAGGCAAACTTACAGAGTTGAATCCCCCCCCCCCTTTTTGAGACAGGGTTTCTCTGTGTAGTTTTGGTGCCTGTCCTGGATCTCACTCTGTAGACCAGGCTGTCCTCGAACTCACAGAGATCTGCCTGGCTCTGCCTCCGGAGTGCTGGGATTAAAGGCGTGTGCCACCACCGCCCAGTGTGTTGAACCCTCTTAGCCTGAGATTTTCACCCTGTTTGGCTGGGCCTGATGACTGGTAGGTCTGTGACACAGCTGACTTCTACCTCAAGGGCTTTGCTCTTGTCTGAGATGTTCTTCCTACAGAGTCTGTCTGGCCTTTTAAATTCAGCCTACTTGCTTTCCTGCCATCCTTCCAGCCTGGCTTTGCTCTAAAGTCTGGTAGAAACCCATGACTGTCTAGTGTGCTGAAAATTGCAAAACAGTCTTCTACTTGTTGGCATCTTAATTGTCATCTCTCTGAACTACCCTTGCTGCCTCCCATCGGGTCATTTTTGCTACTGTCTACACACTCCCTCCCTGCTCACTGTGTTCATACTCCCTCACCTCCTGTGTCTTACACACACTCCTGAGGCATTTGGTACTTCTATGCCCCTCACCCACTCTATTCTCTCTGTCATGAGCGGTCTTCCCACATGCCTCTCTTTGTGGTTCCCTGCAGCCCCTTTCCAGGGAGCCTCCCCAGCTGTCTCCTGATACTCCTCTTTGGCCTCTGGACTCTCATACATGTGATTCCTTCTGTTTATATATTCTCCCTATCACTCCAAGGCACTTGCCTAATTGCTTCTGGCTGTCCTGAGCTTATATGTTCCCAGGATTCCCTGCACTGTTTCCATATGAAAATGGACTTGGCTTTCTCCTTCTCCTCTTCCCGCCTTCCACATTGTCTTTCTCTCCTCCATATCTCAGCACCCAGGCAGTTATGTGCTCAGGCAGGGAAGGTTGAACTGTGTATCTTAAGTTTCCTGGAACTCACACCAGGAGCCCTCCCACATGAAGGTAGAGCCTCAGCCATAGCCAGTCATGGTATAGAGTTCCATTATCTGAGTGTCTTCCATGTCCGAGAGAAGATGTCAAGAAAGAGAAAGACCAGGGGGCCTGAGATTTATGAGGAAAGTTGGACAAAGTCACAGCCCCAGAGATCAGGGTGGTCGGGAGCATAGTACAGCTCCTTCCTCAGGGATGTGGACTCCCCATAGCGCTGTACTATGAGACCCTTGGGTTGGTGTTTAGCTTCTGGCTGACTCTAGCAATCCCCTGCCCCTCAGCTTGGTATAGCCCAAGGCCACTGGCAGCCTGGGGAGGTGAAGAGGGAGCATGATGCTAGTGAGGTTAACTATGCCTGCCTCACCTCTCTCCCTCCTCTCTAAAACCTCACCAGGAACAGACTTAGAAGCAGCTGTGTGACGGTGTGACTTCTTTGTTGGCAGCACACATACAGAGCCTAATTCCCCAATTAGCCTCTAGGCAGCTGTGGTCCTGGAGGAGAGTTCAGAAAAGCTGCAAGCAATCCACTCCTCTGCCCCCTCTCCCTGCGAATACTTCACCTCCAATGTCCTTAGTGGTGAGAATGCCAAATCCCAGAGAGGGACAGAAACTAATCCAGGGCCCCACCAGCAGAACATGAGTGGAGCTGACACCAGACCCTCTTTATGTGGGCTTTTCACTGTGGGGCTCCCAAAGACCACACTCCAGGGTTCTCTGGGTGCACTTGTCCAGATGAGGAAGTACAAGGCAAGGTGTGGCTACTGGTGGGAAAGGAAAGGTCCAGTCACAGGGAGTCTTTCTAGTGTTCTTCTGGCTCTGGAACATTCTAGGGCTCCACAAAATAGGGCAAAACAAGGATAATCATTATTTCCACTGTTTCCAAAGGAACCTAACACTTGAACATAATAAGTGGCCTGTTCTCCATGTGGCCACTAGTTTATCAATTATGTTTTTGTCATGAGATTTATACACTGAGTAAGGAAGGAGTGAACAGGGAAGAGAAGACTTTGGCCTTCCCAACGGCTGCCTCTCAGTGAATGAGACAAACACACAAAGCAGCAGGTGACCAGGCAAAAGGTTAAGAGTAGTAGATTGAAGGGGTCACTTCCGCTCTTTGGGATTGCTCTCATCAAGAGGATGGGTCTGTGTCCAAGATCTGAGTTTCTATCTTAACTGAGACTTGAGGTGGAAGTGAAACCCTGCCAGTTTTCTGGTTCAGGGTTTGAGAGAATAATGGTTTTCCCTTCATGATACCTGCGGAATTCACACTCTTGGATTCCTGAGAGGCCCTGTGAGAAATAAAGCTTTTTGGAGTGAGGAGCCATGTTTCTGAAGACACTATATAGTGAGCCCTGAGAGCACACACAGGGCAGGGCCTCCACTGAGCTGCCTTCCTGCTACACCTGAGCCTCCATGCCCCTATAGCTACAGCTGAGTACCCCAGGGAGCTCACAGGATGAACACTCACTGCCGGAACTAGGAACTAGATGAGGACCAGTAAACCATTAAGTCCGGGATGGCTTATTATGGTGGCAAAAGACAGTCCAGACAGTCAGGTCATGACAGCCTCCATCTATTTCCTTCCCTGAGAGAAGAAGAAGCAGAGGAAAGGGGCACAGGGACAGGAGAGCTACTTTCTGAGGATGTCTCTGGGAATATATTTGATTAGAGGCCTTAAGGAAAGGCAGCCATAGGATGATTCAGAGATGAGCTGCCAGGCAAGGGGCCCATGGGGACAGGACGTGGGCTCCTTTGAGGAACAGCAGAGCAGCAAGGGAACTAGAGGAAGGTGGAGAGGGTGACAAGTCCCAGAGAGATCCACCAGGCTCCAACGGTAGGAGGCCTGGAGCTCAGTGCAGGCTCTGGGCTTGATTCTGAGTGTGAAGAGATTTCTGACCTAGCTCAACAAGGACCCCTGTGGATTCTACAGAACAGCTGTGGAGGAACCAGCATCATGGGAATGGTTCTCGGAGGCCATTGCCATGAACACAGATGGCCAGGATGAGATGTTGGCCCTGGAGAAGGTAGCAGAGCTCAGGATGTAGAACTAAGTGCAGCAGATCAACCTGCATGGTCTGGTCTTGGGGCAGAGAAGAAAAGCGAGGCTCAAGGTCAGCTCTTGAACTTTGACCTTGGGGCATTCACTGAGATTAAACATGAGGAGGGGAGGCTGTGAGAAACTGGAGGAAAACCTGAATTGAAGTTTGTTTATGAACATGTTAAATTTAAGGTTCCTGATGGACAGCTCAACAATAGGAAGTGAGGTGTAACCAACGTGTTGCCAGTTGGCTCAGATTTATGGAGTTCCTGTGACTTCTGGCCCACATCCTAAGACCTCTGCACGTGTCCATGACATAAACAGATGATACAAATGATATGCCAGCATGAAACAGAAGGTCTTGGAGGGGGTGGGAGTATCTGGAGTGTAGACGGAGAGGCTCTGTCAAACACAGCATCCATGGTGAGATTAAAGAAAAGTGGTCCTAGGGCAGCAGTGGTGGTGGAACTACACTGAGAAGAGAATGGGAAGGGAGGAAGGAGAGACTGTGAGGACGCTCAAGTCACTGGACTTGAGTTATACAGGGAATCAGGAAGACAGAGCAGGAGCTGGAGGGAACTTGGGTCAAGGAAGCTGTTTCTAGAGGAGGATCAGACAGCTCACATGTGTGCTGCCAATCACTCAAGATGGGTAACGACGCAAAGGCTCAGCATCTATTGCAGGGAGGAAGCTATGAGCAAGGTAGCAAGCTATCGAGTGAATGTAGCTCATCCAGTCGGAAACAAGTGATCACCGGTGACCAGTTGCAGCCGTACCATTTAAGGTTAGGAACCCTGAGAAAGTTACTGTTCTTTCTTGTTAGCAAGGGGATAAACTGTCCATGTCTCAGGGCTGCTGGGATTGGGCCAGTGTTACACTAGTTCATAGCTGTCAAGTAACCAGTTTAGAGAACAGTGACACCAGCAAGCGCTGAGGTCTGTGGTCCTGGAACTGGGGCTCAAGTCATGTGATCTGGTCATTCTGCAAAGCCCCTGGGTCTGAGTTCCTCTGAAAGGAGAGCTGGAAATCAGCAGCCCAGAGGGAAGCCCAGCTCTCACCTTCCAAGCATGCCAGGCCTCTCTTGAGATAGTCCCTGCTCTTCTCTACCCTGACCTTACGCTCTGGCAGCAATGACCTTGCGGCAGTATCCTATGTATGCAAATACATGCTGCTGCCATCAGCTCGGTATTGTAGGGAACATTGTTATTCAGGCCACTTTACTTATAATGCCATCCTCCCCACCTTTAAATGTTAGCTCAGGCTTTAAATGTGCCCCTGAGGGAAATCTTTCTCTGATGCCCAGTATTCTCATTTGGGTGGCCTTTTCTCTGACTGAGCTTCTTGTACATCATTCTGCTGGTCTGCCATGTGCCTCTTGACAGAGAGAAGAGTTCAACCCTTTCAGTAACCTCAGGGTCTGGCCCAGTGGAGATTAGCTGAACTAAACTTTTCCCAGGTAGCAGAGGCAGGAAGCACTGTCTAGTTCTTTAAGAGCAGGAATGTTCTGGCCCCAAACTGTCCAATATATGTGACACAAGCACATGATTACTGGGTCCTTTAACATACTGGTGCAACTGAGTTATTGATTTAAAAACATTTCACTTTAAGAAAATAATTGAAATTTCAGGTTAGCATTCATACTAAGGGTTTTATCATAGCATCTTCATATGTTCTCCTCCTGCACTGTTTTTCTCTCCCACCCCAAAATCATACTCTCTTCCCACTTCTGGTTCCCTTTCTCCCCCCAGTTAGTTTCTCTTGCTGCTTTCCTAGTACCCTATTTTCCACGTCCCCTAAGCTCTCCCCCTCAACTGGCAAAATGGCTCAGTGGGTTAAGGATTGTCTGACAAGCCTGACCTCTGGGACACACATGATGGAAGAGAGAATGGATTCCAGCGGGTTGTCCTCTGATGCCTGCAGACCCCCGCCCCCCCACACACACCCATGATGGAAGGAGAGAATGGACTTCAGCAGGTTGTCCTCTGACCTCTGCAACACCCCATACACACACACACACACACACACACACACACACACACACACACACACTGGAAGGAGAGATGGACTCCAGCAGGTTGTCCTCTGACCTCTGCAACACCCCATACACACACACACACACACACACACACACACACACACACACAATGGAAGGAGAGATGGACTCCAGCAGGTTGTCCTCTGACCTCTGCAACACCCCATACACACACACACACACACACACACACACACACACAATGGAAGGAGAGATGGACTCCAGCAGGTTGTCCTCTGACCTCTGCAACACCCCATACACACACACACACACACACACACACACACACACACACACACACACAATGGAAGGAGAGATGGACTACAGCAGGTTGTCCTCTGACCCCTGTAGATCCTCCCCACACTAAATAATGTATATAAAATAAAAAAAATCCCTCCATGCTCATGACCCCTTCTCTTTGTAGTTTTATGACCTACAAACATATACATATAAAAATACATACACATATATACACATAGGTGTATATTAAAATCTAGGTTGTCTGCATGAAAGGAAACAAGGTAGTGTTTCTCAGCCTGGCTTGTTTTGCTTAACACAATGCTTTTACTGCAAATGTCATAATTTCATTTCTTTACAGTTGCATATAATTTCACTGTGAATATATACCTCATTTTCTTGATCCATTCATTTGTGGGTGGGCATCTAAGCTAGTTCATTTCCTGGCTAATGTGAACCCTGCAACACCAATGATAGTTACACAAGTGTTCATATGAATATAGAATCTCTGGCCATATGCCCAGACCTGGCAGTTCTATTTTTAGATTTTTTTTAAATCTCCATGCTGATTTCCATAGTGGCTAAACCAGTTTATACTTTCTCCACATCCATACCAGTAATATAGTTGCTTGGTTTCCCTTTTTATATGGGCTTATGTGTATATATGTATGGTGTTGTGTCTATGAGCAGGCATGCATATGTCACAACATACATATGGAGCCATCTCACAGGTCTAATTTTGTTTCTTGATGTTTAACTTTTGCAGTTCTTTATATATCATTGGTACTAATCCCCCATGTGATGTACAGTTGGCAAATCTGCTGACTGTTTCCTTTGCTATGCAGAAGCTTCTTAATTTCATGCAATTCCATTTATCGATTATTAGAATTATTTCCTGTGCTACTGGAATCCTTCTAAGAAATTCCTTATTGGCACCTGAATCTTGAAGTACTTTCCCCTAGTTGGAGACTCTGATTCTTAAATTTAATTTAATCAGTTATGATGGTGAATGCCTAGTGTATTGAATAGCACAAGCAGAGGGTAGGAAAGGGGAGCTGGAAAGAAGTAGTGTGTTTACTTACTGGCTAGTATGTGCCAGGTCATTAACACTGAATGACACACTAGTCTTTACAATGATCACGCCAGAATGCTAATGCTACTATTCTCATTTTATAGCATGGAAAGTTACTTTTAGAGAGAGGCAGTGTCTTGAATGAAGACTGCAAATCCGGTCTCTGATTGTCATATCTCTTATGCTTTCCACTGTGCTCACTAATCGTACCTTGCTGTAAGGTCTGGATCTGGAATGTTCTCATGGAGAACCCTTTCCCCTCCCAAGTCCCCTTCCACACCCCACACCCAGCCCTATCCTATATTGAAGGCTACAGATGCTCACAATAGATGTCTGGGGTCCAGCCTGAGCATGGTAGGGCAGGGGCTCTAGGCTGCAGAAGGAAAGTTTGGCCTTTGAGAGCCTGCTGGTGCACTGCACGCTGGGTTCCCCTCATGTGCGCAGCTCTGGGGAGTTCTCACAGTGCTGTTGTAATTTATTGTTTCTGCTCTAATGACCGCTCCATGTCTGATTATAAATGCCTCTGGCTGGGGGCCCAGATTCAGAAAATTCCCATGATCTGCTTCCAAAGTTGATAAAGTCACAAACGGGACTTGTGTCTGTTTTGTCACTGGCCACATTTCCAAGCACCAAGGGCCAAGGGATTGACTCAGAGCTCAGAATGAGGAGGAAAGAGGAAGGATTTGGTGGCTGGAGTTCTAGGAAGAGCCCCCAAAAGGTAGAATCTGGGTCCTGAAGAACTCTAAGTGTGGTGCTAGAATGCTCCTGTTCCCTGTCTCAAGGCTAGAGCAAAGTCTAGTCTGAGACATAGGGTGATGCATGCACAGAGAAGGGGCAACACCAAAGCACCTAGCTCCACCCTACCTGCATCGTCTTCTCCACACCATAGCGGAGGCGTGGGTGTGGGTGGATGGTGGTGATGTCACATTCTGCCATGACTTCTCCATCTCCCACAGGTAGGAAAGCAGATGCACTCCCTGTAAATCCCTTTAAGCTCTACACATTAGTAACAGTCATTTCTAATGTTTATCCAGGGTCTTCTCCTTGACAAACAGAATGTGTCTTAACTCATCATCTTCACTCTATTCCTACGAGTTTCTGATCTAACGCCAATCCCATGTCTGATTATTAATGCCTCTAGCTGGGGACCCTGGCTATAAATATCAGTGGGTGGGGTCACTGTCATTAGCCACATTTTATAGGTGAGAAAACAAAAGCTCTAAGGGGTTAGATTACTTGCCCAAAGTCAAACCCCACTCAAACAATGGAGCAGAATTTGAACTGCGAGGATTTTAACTTTAAACTTGAGCTCAGCACCTTGTGCATTCCCTCACACCTAGTCTCATTGAACTGGACTGGCTCTTTGACTTTCACTGGAATGGAGCTTCCAGAGAGGCAGGGAATAGGTTTGGCTCCATCAAGGAAATGACCTCTGGGAAACTGCTGTTCAAGAAAGCCTTACTGTGACAAAGTAGGTAACAATGTAGGGCAGTCTCTTTTTACTGGTGAGGTATTTAAATGGACTCAAAGACCTGAATTTCCTGGGTCTGTCCTCATTTTAAATGCCATCTCTCTTTAGGCTCTTTTGCCACTGGAGTGGCCTAGAAATCCTGATAGTTGTATGTCTAAACTGCATCTCTTAAATGATGTATCATGGCAGAGGAGACATTCCCCCAAAGCCTCACTGTGTCGCAGAATATGGGATTTAGGAAATAGAAATAAAGCAGGACACATGTGCTCAAATTCTAATGCTACTGCTCATTGTAGGATCTTGGACAAATTACTTCTTCTCTCTAAGGATGAAATGCAAACATGGGTCTTCAAGCTGCTGCCATACAGTGCTATGGAGGGTAGTAAATAGGATGGAAGCACAACCAGGATGACATCTAGCATTGGGAGATGCTTAGGGACTGTGAATCTCTCCCTTTCTTAAACGATGTCATGGAAGACAGCCATTCTTCACAGCAGATATGGAAGGATGCTTTGGAAAGCCAGTAATCAGAGAGAAATGGGTGGGTATCTGGGGCTGAGAGAGATCAAGATTAGGATGCTTTACCACTTAGAGATTCACTCTAAGTGTGGATCTAGTAACAGGCCATCCATCCTAAGAGTAACTCTACTGTAGGGCAGCAAGTGAACAATAGACAAAATCCTGCCTATCTCCCATGGAAGGGCCCACGGTATACTATTGTGAATAAATGACAGGAAAGGAGAGGAGACTACCCATAGAGTATTAGGATGAAGGACAGGCCAATGAGGATTTATACCATTGGGGAGCAGTCAAGGGGGATTTGTAGACAAGATGAGCCTGAAGCTTGTAGGACAGGTTCTTTCTAGTTCCAAAGGAATTCTACATGGACAAAGGAGAAGACATGAAAGAAGGTAAGAATTCTTCAAACTAGACTGCCATAGTATTTGAAGGAGCATAAACAATATATAAAACTCTTATCACCAGGTGGTGGCGGCACATGCCTTTGATTCCAGCACTCGGGAGGCAGATCTCTGTGAGTTTGAGGCCAGCCTGGGCTACAGAGTGAGTTCCAGGAAAGACTCCAAAGCTACACAGAGAAACCCTGTCTCAAAAAAACAAAACAAAAAACCAAAGACCCTCTTCCTTTGCCAAAGGCATTCTGCTTTTCTACTTAGGGATGTTTGATCTTTGCCATGTTAATCAATTAATACTTCATTTTCCTATCTATTTATGGCAGTTTGAAAGAAAATATCCCCCAAAGGGGGCCCAAAGGCACTATTAGAATGTGTGGTACTACTGGATTAGGTGTGGCTTTGTTGGAGGAAGTATGTCACTATGGGTGTGGGCTTTGAGGTCTCCTATGCTCAAGCTATGCCCAACATCACAGTTCACTTCCTATTGCCTGTGGATCAAATTGTAGAACTTTCAGCTCCTTCTCTAGTACCACATCTGTGTGCATGCCACCATGTCCCACCATCATGATAATGGACTTAAACTTCTGAACTGTAGGCCACCCCAATTAAATATTTTCCTTTATAAGAGTTGCCATGGTCATAGTGTCTCTTCACAGCAATAGAAACCCTAAATAGGACACTATTGGAGGAAGATAAAAGTAAAGATACCATTCTGGAATATGGTAAGAAATAAATATGTGGAAAACATTAACAACATATTGATCAATTAATAAACACCATCATTATTGTCTCTACCATCATCAGTATCATCATCATCATCACCATGATTAGCATCATGATCATTGCCACTTGTGGTTGATATATTTTGCACCCCAATAAACTTATCTGGGGGTCAGAGAACAGAAGAGCCACTATATTAAACACAGAGGTTAGGCAGTGGTAGCATATGCCTTTAATCCTAGCAATCCAGAGGCAGAAATCCATCCAGATCTCTGTGAGTTCAAGGCCACACTGGAAACAGCCAGGCATGGTGACACACACCTCTAATCCCAGCACTTGAGATCTCATGTCTTTGCTTGGGAAAGACACATGCCTTTAATCCCAGGAAGTGATGGCAGGAAGCAGAAAGGTATAAGGCATGAGGACTAGGAACTAGAGGCTTTCAAGCTTTTAGGCTTTTAGCAGCAGTTCAGCTGAGATCCATCTGGATGAGGACTCAGAGGCTTCCAGTTTGAGGAAACAGGATTGGCTGAGAAGTTGGTGAGGTGAGGTTAGCTGTGGCTTGTTCTGTCTCTCTGATCTCTCAGCTATCACCCCAATATCTGGCACTGAGTTTTTATTAATAAGACCATTTAAGATTCGTGTTGCAACCACCAACACTACTATCATTACTATCGTCACTGATACCACATCACCATCATCACCAGTATGCTTATCACCAATATTATCACTATCAAAATCATCATCATCACTCCTTCCCTAACTATTTTTACCACCACCATCATTATCAAAATTGTCACCAACACTATAATCACATCAAAATCAGCATCATTATTACCATCACTACCACTACAATCTGCTGTGGGATAATGCTTTTGTACACTGGTCTAATAAAATGCTGATTGGCTGGTAGCCAGGTAGGAAGTATAGGCGGGATAAGCAGACAAGGAGAATTCTAGGAAGAGGAAGGCTGAATCAGGAGACACCAGCCCACTGTCCATGGAGCAGCATGTAATGGCACACAGGTAAAGCCACAGAAAACGTGGTGACGTATAGATTAACAGAAATGGGTTAGTTTAAGTGTAAGAGCTAGTCAGTAGTAAGCCTGAGCTAATGACTAAGCAGTTTTAATTAATATAAGCCTCTGTGTGTTTACTTGGGTCTGAGTGGCTGTAGACTGGGCAAGACACAGGAAAACTTCCAGCTACAACTTTGGGCAGTGTCATCCCTGGGTTGGTGGTCCTGGAGTGTATAAGAAAGTTTACTGAGCAAGCCAGGAGTGAGCAATACAGTAAGCTGTGCTCCTCCATGGCCTCAACTTCAGTACCTGCCTCCAGGTCATGCCTTGAGTTCCTGCCCTGACTTTCCTTCATAATGGATTACAATGGCAAACTGAAATAAACCCTTTTTCTCCCCAAGTTGCTTTTGGTCATGATGTTTATCACAGCGATAGACAACCATCATGAAAATAATTTTCACTCTAACTGCCATCATTACCATCATGATCATCACCTCCAGCAAAACTAGCATCATCCACTCATCATCAATGAGGAAAGTGATGTCCAGAAGAGACATGGGATTTGTCCAGGTGACCTGGAGAGTTTGAGGCAGCCCTGAAACCTATTGTTTACTATTTAATATAGGAGTTCTAAAAACAAACTTCCTGATATGAGTGTGAGCCCCGAGACTCCTGATAGGGAAGTAGTTGTCATACAGACTAGTCACCCATGTTTACACAAAGGTATTTTCTCTCAAGGTCACTCTTTCTTCTTCTGTAGATGATGACATGGGGCATTATTCCAAACTCAGATACCTAAGTTAGGAAGGAATTCAGTGTCCCAGACTCAGGGAAGAGTTTGGGGATTCACACATCCACCATAACTTCCGTTTTAAAAGAGGAAATAAGAAAAACCATCTCCTTACCCCAATCCCATAGCGGTCTGCAACAAGATTATCATCTTCCAGTTCTGTTACCATTATATGTTTTGCCAGCCGCAAATGGGACCTAAATTACATATTGTAGCCACCAAACCTTGGGCACAGGTCCATAAAACAAGACTTGAGGGAAATTAGGTGAGGCCGAAGGGAAGTCAGGCCTGGAAGAAGAAACTAGAAAAGCAGCAGACACAGTCTGTCTGCAGGACCCTTCTCATTTGGGGTGTTGTTATGTAAATGGGCTCAAAGATGACATTACATAAAGGCCAGGGGGAGAAGTGAGCAGAGGGGCCTAGTATGACAAAGCTCAGAACTACAGTGTCAAAACCTGCTTGGCTTTTGTTGTGGTTGTTATTTGTTTGTTTCGTTTTATTTTTGTCCTAGCTCTATCCTCTCTAGAATATGGCCCTATATAACTATTTCCACCCATTTAAAAAAACCTCTGGTACCATTGTCTCAAGCCCTGAGATAAATGTAAAGATGGTAAAAGTACTCTGGGAGTAGCGAAAGGAACATGTCCCACTTACTCTTGTTTTCATTTTGTAACCACTGGGCACAAAGGGAAAGACATTTTAATCTCCTGCTTCAAGAAATAGTCCGTATTCTGTGTCAACAGATTCTTTAAACATTTGGGGGTGAGTGTGGTCCCCAAGGAAGCTCTCTGAAATTGAGGTTAGGAGGGACGAGAAGGTTTTTCTGGTCTCCTCTCACTGGGATCCTGTGTCCCTTTTGTAAGATGAGTGAGTTGGGCTGGATTCCGTTCAACTGAAGCATGAAGAACACAGCATTTGAGACCTATAGAGAGAAGCCATGCATACAGAGCTCTGGAAGACAGCACACACTGCACACAGCTGGGAAAATGTCCTGTCTGGGGCCAGGAGACTTATTCCTTCTGGAAGCAGAATTCTAGGATAGTTTCTCAGGAGAGGTGGGTAAGATGTTGATGAGTTTAGAATCTCACAGACACAGTGGCTCTGTGGGGGAACTTGAAGCCAGAAAGCTTACCAGCATGAGGTGCCTGGGGTGACACTGTTGAAGGAAGGAACAAGGGTTGCTGAGGCCTTAGGGGGAAGAACCTTGATTGCTAATGTCCCCCAGTATTCTCTGATTACCATCAATTAATCAAGTCCACTTTGGAAGGGGTTCGGCATCTGAGAATAGGACTGAAAGCACAGGTAGCAAGCTTCTTAGAGGTATTCAAGTCAAAGTCCAACAAAATGGCAGTTAAGAGAAGACACTTCTGAGCAGCCATGTGCACAACAGTGTATAAGGATAGCTACACAAATCCTGTTAAAATGTTTGCTATTGTGGAGTGATAAGGAAAGAATTTTGCTGTTGTTTTGGGATAGAGTCTTGCTATGTAGCCCAGGCTGGCCTGGAGCTCATAATTTCTATCATGAGAAAAGATATTAACTGACAATAATAAAGATCATGGAATAAGATAGTGATAATTTGCTTAGGTGCAGTTACTGTTACACAGAACTGTTAGTTGCCAGGCATTATGCTGTGTGCTCTGTCTGTATTCTCTTTTTCACTGATGTGAACAGTGCTACGGCCAGGAGGTACTGTGTGTGCCTTGAGAGGTTCACTGTGGTCATATTTGCTTAACCCCAACTCATCTAGCTGGTGAGGAGTTGGGTTTACTCAAGTGTCTACTCAAGATTTTCCAGGCACCGGACCTTGCCCTAGCTCAAGGCTTTAGTCCTTCCTTCTGGACTCTCCCATAGCCTTTCCCCTGGAATTTCCTGCCTCTACCCTCCCTCCTGCATTGCACTCAGAAGAGGCCTTTTGAGATCTAAGGGAAATCAGAAGCCTGCCTGGCTCTGTCACAGAGAACCTGTCACAATCGAATCTTCCACCCTTTTGTCCTACACCATGCCTAATGCGCCATTTTCAACACCACCGGGCTTCTTTCTCCCTACGCCCAATCACCATGTAACTTCCACTTGGGAACTCTTGCTAGAGCAATGGCCTTCAGGTTTACAATGTTCTTGGGCCATTGTTTGCCCCTGTGACTGTGGCTTCAAGATTAAGCCCTGTTGATAATCCCCAGGCTCCCAGGTGAAATGATGATGCTTATTAGCACTTGGCCTCCACCAAGACAGGACTGTACTGCAGGGTTACAGGCTCCCTGTTATAGGGAGCTAGGCGGGCATGGTCTCCACGAGTCTCTCAGAAGCAAGCGACCATGTCTTCTAGTGGTAGTGAAGGTGATGAGCAGGATGATGGAACCCAGTGGGTGCTGAGGATGCTCTGTGGACAGATACTGGTATGAACGCATTGTATACCAGAGGGAAGAGGCACACAGACACAGAGGAACCTCCCATGGTTTGCATACCTTGGCAAGGATCAACCTGAGACTGGCGTGTGACTGTCTGTGGTATCACTGCTGTCTGCAAAATCACTCTGGATGTGGCACACAGCTGCTGTCTTCCCTTTATCAGACTGTAGAGCAGCCTCCAGAGTACCCGGTGGCACTATGCTCTCATCTGCCAGGCTGGGTTCCTGGGTAAGCCCTTGCTGCCAACTATAACCAAAGTCTCATCTCCTAAGGCTCAACACAGACAGCAAGGCCACAGCCCAGCTCTTCTGTACATCATCAAGGGACAGAGGCAGGACAGACACAGAAATAAAAACAGACAGGCTTCAGTCAGAGCAAATAAAGTGAGCAATGTGGGCAGGAACTAGGGGCATGTCGGTCCAGAAATCTGGAGGGGAAAAAGCCCATAATGGCATATTTTCCAGCAGTGAGAAACATTAAGACCCACTTTAAAAATGTAGTTCTCACCACAGCTATTTCTGGACCCCAGCCCAGAAGAGCAGCAGGCATATGAATGACACTCTCTGCCCACACTTACCAATCCCGGTTGCTGTCTCTGTCCCAAACATCGTGTGCTTTATGCACCTCCTCTACGAAGTCTTCTCAGACCACCCTTCACTGTTCAGTGGGCTCCTGGGTTGCACAGAATGCCAGCTCAAGGCAGGCTTCTGAGCTTCTCACCTGGCTCTGGCTTCATGGTATCAGAGAGACTCAGAGGAGAAGAGGGGGCTTACTGAGATCCCCAGAACCTCAGTGGGAGAAGCAGAAGAGATGCCCAGATCTCACAGTAAGAAGTCCCTCTGCATCTCTACAAGCTACCTGGTATCAGGTTCTCTTTGGTAATCACCAACCTCATCCTAAAGAGTATGTCTGCATTTGTGTACACATGAGCATAATATACACACATAGATATATGCACACACATGAACATGTCATGGGGCACACACAGAAACAAAGATACATGCGTGCATGTGAAGCACATACAAACACCTGGACACACCTGAGGAAATGTGAAAACATATGGACACACTTGGAGACACATGTACATACAGGTACACGTCTGTACATACAAATGTAGGCTAGTGAAGAAAAAAGCAAGTCCATTATGAGTCAGACATTTGACTGGCCATTGTGTGAGCCTAGCCAACTTGTATGAGCTGAGCCAAGTCCCTCCATGGCTCCAGTTCTCCCACTTACAAACCTGGATACCAATCCTTGTCACCTCTCAGGGCACTGTGAAGCTTAAGAAGAAGGCCTGAGAGAGCACACGTGAACTCTGCTGTTTGGCCTGCATCTCTGGAGAGAATGGTCACCTTGCTGCATAGACCTGAATGCCTTCTCTTCACACAGCATCTGGATGACCCTGTCTCTGCCTCAAAGTCCTCATTTGCAAGGTAGGAATAACCACAGATGTTAGTGTGATGGTTCAATGAGTGAATGGTTGGGATGTTTTTGGGGCAATGGCTGGAATATCACCTGCTCGATCAATCTTAGTGAAAAGAATACCGTTCTCAAATTAGTAATAGCTTTTCCCCCTAGTAACAATGCAGGTCTTATAAGCAAGCATCAGAGAGGAGGGTGATGCCGTCTAGTTTATTCCACTTGGTACTGGAGGACCAATGTGAAATGACTTCTCCCCACTTTTGTCTCAGGTTCCCTAGTTCAACAGGATGCCAAAAGCTCCATCCAGGCTATCACATTCCTTCCTACAGATCAAAATAAGTGCTCTTTGGAGGCCCCATCAGAGATGCCTGGCTCATGGGTCCAGAGCAATGAGGCACTTCAGAGCAAAGCCAGTCCAGTCCTGGGAGGTGTGAGATGAAGGGGCTGAGCAGGCAGGTGGCTTCTCCACAGCTGTGGTGTTGATACATGTTCCCTGTTCTGCTGGCACACCTGGTAAGTGCTGCCCCAGCAAGCTCTGATCCGCCAGGCCACACAGAGGTCAGGTGTTCCTCTGCATGAGTCAAAGGGGCTGGAGCCACATCTCAATGGCACTCTCCAGAGGGACATTCCTTGCACAACAGAAGACTCCTCTCCTGCTCGTCCTAGGCTAAGATTTAAACAATGACAAGCATAGTAATAATATTAATTACCAACAGTTGCTGCATACTTATTAGGTGACAGGCAGGCACTAATTGATGCTTCCTTGGTTACTAACATATTTGAAGCTTCTAATGACCCAGGGGGGCAGATGCATCACTACACTCCTCTCACAGGTATATAGATGGGGCAGAGGTCAAAACCACAGGATGAGTAGACAGAGCTGGGTGGGAACAAGAGGCTACTAGGGGGCTCCTGCTCCCATGCTTTCCAGACCTTTGTATTCACAGGTGTCATGGAAACTTCAGTTTTCACTGGATTTTAGTTTTCTATTTTGAGAACCTAAAGCCATAGTCACCTGGCCTGCTATCATTTTGGCCAGGAGCTTGGAATACAATTATTTGCTTGTTTTGAATATTTAGGTAATGTTCTGCCTTCCTCTGACCTTGGTCTACCAATAGAGAAATAAGAACAGAACATGTTTCTGTGTGTGCCCCGTGACACGTTCATGTGTGTGCATATGTCTATGTGTGTATATTGTGCTCGCATACAGAATAGAAGATGGGATTTTAAGATTTAATGAAGATCTAGACATGAACTCTTTTTTTTTCCTCACCAAAAGAGAGCTTTTTAACCTTGAAACTAGGGGAACATTGGAAGGAACAAGAAAACCTTGCATTGTCTTTTAAAGGGCAATAAATTAATGTTGTCTGTTCAGGAAGTATTTTACTGTTGTCCCAAGTTTGAGAGCTTCCACTGATGACAGAAAACTGAGGCTTTGAGAAGCTCTTGGGGTGTGGCTGGGCCTCGGAATCTTGGTTTTTGCAGACACATTTCTCCCCAACATGTACAATCATCCCACCCATAATTGATCTCCAATTTCATAGCTGGCTTTGACTTAGAAGTTCTTCGGGACTCCCCTTAACTCAAAGAGAGCAGTTTCATCGAAGGGAGATGCAGGTGTCACTGGGTGAGGTACTTCTCTCTGTGGTGGCCATTCACAATGATGGAAAAGACAGAGAGCACTCCCTTGGTATCTAGTCGACTGTTTTTGGCAAGGGAACTGGTGAAGCTGGCTTCAGTGGGGAAAAGCTTCCCTTTGCTGTGATGTCCTTCAGGCTGTTCACTTTGACGGGCACTTGATGTAGGGATGCAGAACAGCAAGAGACACCATGGATTCTTGAGTTCTTCCATTTGTAACAACTTCTCCTCTGCTTAGTCTAACTTGTGGCATGGTGACCTTCAATGTCACCTACACATGAACTCTTACATGAAGTCATGGCACATAGCTATCCTTCAATAAACATTACCTTTCCACCCTCCATTTTGACAAGGAATGTCAACTGTGAATGAAAGATGTCTATGTGCCCCACAAGGAAAACTGTGGGTTATAACTAGTATCATGCTAAAGAGTGTATATTGAGAGTCTACTTTTTGTATCACAAGCTTCTCAGGCTTTATGGAGAAGGATCTGTCCATACTGCAGAGCACAGGAAATGAGAGTCTAATTGTGAATAGAGATGAGGAGACTGAGTCCCAGAGAGGAACTCTGCTATTAGCAGAGACCCCCGGACTAGAGTTTCATTCTCCTGGCACCAACCTAGTATATGGCCCCATGAGGCATGTACATCTGTGCCTCCATCTCTTCCAACTACATATGGGATGTATTGAAGACAGCATCACCTTCAAATGATGAGCTATGCCATTGAATGGAACTTACCAGAAGGCAATCCTGAGCCTTCATCACGCAACTTTGCTTGGTGCTTTATGCACATTATCTCTCCTAATCAGTCCTGACAATACGCTGTCAAGACACTCAACTAATTTCTGCAACCTAATGCATGCCATATACTGCTGTGAGCAAGCTCGAAGGCCAAGTGCCATAACAGCAGGAGATGTAGAAAGCTTTATAAGAAGCAGCTAACTAGGGAATAGGAACGGCATTACATGACATAGGAACACATGAACTAAGGAATGGGGATCCACAGGATACAGAATTCCTAGTGATTGTGTGTGTGTGTGTGTGTGTGTGTGTGTGTGTGTGTGTGTGTGTGTGAAGGGAAAGTTAGATCCAGTTGAGTTTCATGGGAAGAGACCAACCTTGGCACTAAGCAGCAGATAACAGATTCTGGATAGTCAGCCTTGAGAAATATTTGCTGACTAAATGAACAAATGCAAGAATTAAAAAAAAAAAAAGAATTGAAAGATACTGGAAGAAGAAAAGACCAACAGATGAGGAAAGGACTGGAAAGTCTTTTAGGAAGCAAAAGTCAAGGCAGTTAGAGGTATGCAAGGCTAACTTCAGGCAATGCCTGTGCAAGGTAAAGTCAAGATGCACATGAACAAGGCAGTGAACGTCTGCAGACTATGATGTAGCCTGTCCCAGGGAGGAAAGAGGGTGGAAGAAGACAGAAGGAACCAAGCTAGAAAAGCTGCAGGCTGAAGGTTTCAAAATGCCCCACCTGGCCCCATGAGAAGGTCCAGGGCAAAGACTGTCTGTCCCTGGAGGAGCTGGGCAGGGGTGGCCACACCTTCAAGCTGACCTAAGCTGTAGTGTGGGGAGGTGGGCAAGTCTTCACACTCCTGGCTGCATGCTCTCTCTGAAGAAGGTTGTAAGCAACACAAGGCTATGGATGCTATACACAGAGATGTGACCAGTGGGTAGGCTAGAGAAATCTCCGTCCTGGGAGGACCTCCCTGGAAAAATCACCTCAGGGGATCCTTGAAGATTCCAACAAACTTTGAGAAAGGGACCGGGGCTCTTGAAACAGGCAGCAGTTCTATAAAGTCACCAACATGGGGACCAGTCTGCCTGACAAAAGTAGTTTGCGCCGCTGGCCCTCAGGAAATCAAGATAAGGTAGGGGTGGGAAGAAATCTCAGAAAACCTACGGATTACAGTATGGAATCAGGCTTCACGGTACAGGCAATAGGGACTCTGGAAGGAGGGGCTTGAATTTATTTCTGTTTTAGATCCTCGTGGTAGTACAATAAGTGGGTGAAGGGACAGAGAGGCAGGCGGAGAAGGAGTAGGCCATCAGCAAGGTCCACATGGTGAGAATGCACAGCACCTCCCAGGTTGGATGCTCTGAAGCTGATCTCAGAGGAAGAGTTTGAGGAAGGATCTCCCTGGGGCCAACAGACATCCAAATGCCTTTCACCTAAACCTTTACTAACCCACCCATTTCACTAGTCTCATTTTTAAGACATAATTAACCAGATAGTTTTGAGTTTTGATTTAAAATCATAGTTCAATTGCCACCCAAACTGACATATAAAGGAATTCCCACACCCCAAAGAATTCCCCTGTGTCTTTATAGGAAACCCTACCCTCATCCCCACCCCTGGCAACCACTTATGTTTTCTCTCTATATACAGTTTTGCCTTTCCCACAGTGTCACATAAGTGACTCATACGGCATGTTGCCATTTGAATCTGACCTCTTTCACACAGCATCACACATATCAGACACGGCACACTTGTCAGTCATTCCCTTTTTTCTCATTGCTAAGCAGCACTCCTTTATTTGGGTGGACCACAGTTTATTAATTCTCTGGTCTGGGGATATTAAGATTGCTTTTATTAGTGTACAACAGTCTACCCTGTGCACATAGGGGCTTTTGTATTATCATATGTTAATTGTATAGGATAATGGGTTTCATGGTGAGACTTTCATATACACTATAATAAATTTGAACTTAAGTTTTTGTATCACCTGTGTAAGTAGCTAGGGGTGGAACTTCTGGATGCAGTCAGTGAGTGTTTAATTTTACTAGGCTCAAGATAAGTGTCTTCCAGAATGCTTGTGACACCGCGTCCCCAGAAGCAGCATGTAAATTTGTAGCTTCTTTTGCTCTCACCCATCCTTGAGGTAGCTATGTCAGTATTACATAGTGGTGTCCATGATCAGTTTAATTTGTACTTTTCTAATAACTAAAGATTGCAGCCATTTTTCGTGGGCTTATTTGCCATCTTACATCTTCTTTTGAGTATTTCCATCTCTCATTCACTTTTTGTTCTCCCCCACTCCATTCTCTTCTTCTTCCCTTTCAGGAAAGGGATCTTGCCATGTAGTCCAGGTTTGCCTTGAACCTGACTCTCCTGCCTCAGTCTCCAAAGTGTTGAGATGATAAGGAGGTGCTACTACCCTTGACTTTCTTTTCTGTATTATTTACTTTGGAGCCTTCTTTACATATTATAGACATCAGCTCTTCATTATTTATACAATTGCCTTGTTCCTTTAATCTTAGAGGAATTCAATTTTCACTTTGGTACATGATGCCTGTTAGTTGTGGGTTTGGGGTAAAAATCCATTATTGGATCTTGAGTTCTAGATCACCGAGAGTTTTTTTTTTTTTTTTATCCTGAACATTAATTTTTTTCAAGAACTTTTCTGTATCTATCTGGATGATCACAGACTCATAGGCTCATGTCCTTCAATCTGCTGATATAATGAAGTGCATTGATTGATTTTCCAACATTAAACTAGCCTTTTGTTTCAAAATGTCTACTCAGCCATAACATCATCCCTTTAGTTTTTGATGGATTTGATTGGCTAATTTTTGTTGAGAACTTCTGCATTCATGGTCACGACACAGGAGGTATGCGCTTGCACATTTTTTGTAATGTCTTTGTCAGGGTTGGGGTACAGGATAACGGTGGCCTCGTGAAGTTGGAAGGCGTTCCCTCTTCCACACTCTCAAAGCTTCCTATTCCTTTCACTGATCGTTGTTGTCCTTTTCATTTGCTTAACATTATTATATCAGAAACCAAATCGTGCTGCACACAACCACTCAAGGGAGTGCACAAAGCTAAGACTGCATTTTTGTTCCCCACAAGGTACAAAGAGAAACAATAATAACGGGTACCACTGACCGAGAGCCTGGTCTTTCTATGCATTTATAATACAAATACCAAACTGCTCGGAAGCGATCCACAGTCCATCGAAGGTGGTCTACCTCCTATCAGGAGGTTCGAACTTGGCTTTGAAGCTTCCACTCTTCATCTCGATCTGTCATTTTTACTGAGACTGAAGAGCACCCACCAAGTGCCGCTACTTTAGATGCTTTACTCCTTGTCATTGTTCACTGCTGCAGCTATAGGAGGTGTGTGTATTGTTTTCTCCACATTAATCGTGAGAGAATTAAGGCTAAGAAAGGACAGGGGACCCACCCAAAGTCACTCTGTGCTGTGAGACCTCAGACTCCCAAATGTGTGACAGACAGGCAGTGACCAGCATAATGACTTATACAGTGAATACATATATATGACTCCTGTACAAAGCCCATCTTATAAACAGAGTTATAAACAGAGGTGGAAGCAGGACGGGGCTTAATTATGATGAGGTGCTCCTGGAAAGTACCCAGGGAAAGGGCAATCAAGGAGAGACCTGGAGGAGTCCAGTCTACTGAGTAAAAACCTTGGTAAACAGTTAAGGCTGGGAAACAGCCCATGGTGCAAACGGAAGCCAAAGCAAGCAGGGTAGTAGCTGGATTTTCCAGTGTGTTGGTCCTGAGGCTGAGCAGGGCTGACAGTGTTGGCATGGAATCACTGACATCTGCGGAGCACTTTCCTTCCCTACACACTGTCTTCCCATCCTCACAAACACCCCGTGAGGTTGTTGCCTGGATTTTACAAGTGAGGAAGCTAAGCAGCAGGGGCCCAGGTGCAGGGCAGACTTCTTGTCCAACACTCCTTAGGCAGAAGGCAAGTTACAGAGCAGGCCAGCTATCACAGACTGAGCTCACAGCAGCACCCCAAAAGGCTCCAGATCCTTGATGACATGGGCCCTTAAAACAGCGAGGAAACTCGAATTTGGATATCATAGGTTTTGGCATCTTGAGGCTGAATCGTCTGAAACCCACATGTGTCAACAAGCTATAACATCTTGCAGTCAACAGTCTGTGAAACAACGGCAGTAGGCCCTGGAATAGTTGGACGAAGTCTCCAGCCTGTAGAGCAAAAGTCTTGGCATCTTAAGGGCATTTCCTGGGTGACAGCACTCTGGGAACGGCCTTTAGGGGGAGCAGACGGACCAGCTAAGGGACAGTAAGCCAGATGGCACTGAAAAGGTAAAAGGAGTCTAGCAAAACATTAAACTCCCCAGGCAGTCAAGAATGGTCCCTCAGATGACCCACAGTACCTGGAGTGCCTGGTGGAAAAAAATACCTCCGGCAGCCCATTAGCATTTTGCTTCCAGAGGCCTCTGGCCAAAAGGCTAGGAGACAGCAGCGAAAAAGCAAAATGCAGCCTTCAGCAGTTGTGGTGGTGGTGGTGTTTAATTATTTGTTTTGTGTGAGTGTGTGCGTTTGTATGTATGTTGGCATGTACATGCCATGCCATGTATTTGCAGGTTAGAGGACAACTTGTGGAGTCAGTTCCCATCTACCATTATTTGGATCCTGGGGATTGAACTCAAGTCCTCCGGTTTGGCGGCAAGCACCTTTGTTCACTGAGCCATCTCACTGGCCCCAAGCCTTCAGATCCTTCTTTTTAAAAAAACCTCAAATGTCTAGACCTCCCTGCCTGTCTCAACCCTTTGGTTTTAAAAAACAAGACTATCTTCATTTCATTTCATTTCCAGAGAGCAAAGGAGAGGAAATCCAGTCTCAGAACTCACCCAGATGGTTTGCTTTGCACATGGCGCACTGGGAAGAGGAATGTAATGTTCTTGCTTCTCACTAGATTTCCCAGACCCTCCCAAGTGACAAAATAAGACGATCCTTCTCTCTCTTTAATCTCTGGATTCTTCCCTCAAATTTCAAGACGGTTTCCTTCCTTTCAGTTGCTTACACTCTCAGTTCTCTGCCTTTCAATCACCAGATATCAGTTGGGCCACCCACCTCGAGCGGGGGCCTCCACACCCACCTCCTCTTACCCTGTGTCTCCCTCCTCTGTCCACAGGTCTTCAGCTCCCATGACTCTGCAGAGCACTGGTGCATTTTTAATGGTACTTTCTCATGACAATCCCAGAGAATACGTTCACTGGCCATTCTTGGAAGTCACAAGTGAAACACAGAAAGGAGAAGGTGAGGAGGCAGTGAGGAGTGTAAGCACTGGGGGAGGGGTGGGTACTATTTATGTAGACTGTCGCTGCCAAAGAGAAGCGTCCCAGGCAGGCCTCCACCAGGAGTGAGCAGGAAGAACTGAAGAAAGAACAGAGATGAAATGAGCGGAGTGGGAGAAATGAAGGAATAAGCATTTGCTAACAATAGAAAGGCAAACAGGAAGCAAATCACAGAGGAGATGTGGTTCTGAGCTCTTCTGCCAGATTACAGAGGGAGGAAGCCATGTCTTCATGCAGGCAAGAGGGTAGGAAACTCCAGGTTACCATCAGCTTCTGCCAATCCAGTTACCTTTACTTTCAACCCAGAGCAGTGGAAACATCTCAGCCAACACCACCTTGCTGCGTGACCTTGGTCCATCACCCACTCCTCCGGAGTCTCCATTTTTCAATCTGAAAGTGTTGATGGAGAGCAGGAAGCAGAGGCAGCCGGGACACTGG
The DNA here is from genome assembly GCF_004664715.2 of Peromyscus leucopus. Classification (NCBI taxonomy): domain Eukaryota; kingdom Metazoa; phylum Chordata; class Mammalia; order Rodentia; family Cricetidae; genus Peromyscus; species Peromyscus leucopus. The sequence goes on along the minus strand of NC_051064.1, from coordinate 116,047,170 downwards.
CTTACCTGGGCCCTGGGCCCTTGGTCCTCACTCAAGGAGGGAGGGGACTTCACATCTCTATGCACAGTATCTGAAATTCTTACGGAGGAGTCCTAGGGACATAGATGACCCCAGAAACCTTGCCAGTTTGGGAGGCAGATTGGATTGATAGGCCAAGCCTCAGGCCTCTCTGTTCCTTCCCTTCTCACAGCCAAGCCAAGTGGGCAGCAGACAGCCCACTGGACCAAGGGCAGACAGGCGGCGGCGGGCAGACAGGGTGAGCCATGGGCACAGGGAGAAAGGAGCGCATTGTCAGCCGAAACCCAACCAAGGGGGCTGGGGCCACAATGCGGGGGATTCTTTTGCAAGAAACAGACATGCCTTTCTTCCACCAACTGCTGCTAAAAGAGCCCACTGGATTCAATTCTCTCCCATTTCACCCCAAACAAATGATAAATAAATAAACCTCAGTGAGCTCTGAGCACTGGAGCCAGGACCCTGGGCCCAGAGCAGACTGGACGCCACCCTCCCTGGGTAAGGGAGGCTCCTATGCCAGGTGGGCCTGCCTGCATTCCTGTCCAAGGCCTATGGCACATCTGTAGGGACCAGGCACAGGGGTGTTGGCCTAGGAATATGTGGATGTGGAGCAGCTGGGCAGTTCTCAAGCCTAAAGGGAACAAGTGCTGGGTGAGGGGCAGAACCTCAGAAAAGAAGGCAGGGTCTGGGTGCAAGGGAGTAGCCATCCCCTAACTTGCATCTTGTCTGTGGTTTGCTCTGGAGGCCTTCCCATCTCTATCTGCACACTCCTCTCAGAAGTATGGTAAAGCAGCAGTTTCTTCTCCCAACTCTAAAGATATCCCAGGAGTGATAGACCTTGTGGCAAGCTACAAGGTAAGATGATGACAGAATGCCAGGTCTCCTTGAACCTCATTTGCTAGATGGTCCAATTGAAGCGCAGAGTGGTAAAAGAAACCACCTTGTGCCAAGATCTGAGTCTTCTGATGCCTGGACCTCTCAGCATCCATAAAGACCTGACTGGAGTAGCAACGCCTTTGGCAGGCATTTCTTTTGACTCAGAGTCGTCCCGAGCCTCTCTGATGACTACAGGAGTGAGCTAGACTCCTGGAAGATGCCAGACACTGTGCAACGTGCCACGCCACGGAAGGACCCCTCCGCGCCGTGCTGCCACCTGCTGCTGCTTCTTGCTCCTGTGGGCCTACCACTCTGCTTCCCTTCCCACTTGTCCCACCCTGACCTTCACTGAGGCCCCAGGCCCAGTACTCCCTCCAAGAACTCTCCTGCTCCCTCTTCCCTCTGCCGACCTAGCCCACAACAGCCTCTGCTGTGACCTGACAGCTGAGCTCCACTGAGGCACGGGCCCCTAGGGTGCAGAGGGCAGCTAAGCCTACCCTGGCTCTACCCAAGCATGCTGATTGCTTCAGGCTTCTGGTCCCCTCCACTGGCTGTCTTACACAGCTAAGATGCATTTTCTCCTCTCTACTTCCTTCTCTAAGACCCTTGCTGACATCCATGGGCTTCAGGCACACCCTTCCATCATATCTCACACACACACACACACACACACACACACACACACACACACACACACACACACACACTCTTGTCTGTTTCCCCAACTCTTCAGTGAGCCCCTCAATGGTTGGATGCAATGTATAGCAATCAGAGTCACTAGGGCACCTGTAACCCATGCCTTCTCCACTCTTTTCACATCTGCTGGACATCCAATCAGTAAGACCAACTACTCTGTTCTTATAGAACTGCTCTCATAAGGGGCCTGACTCTTGGGGGACAGTGACCTCCATAAGGCCAGAACCAGTTTCCCTCTGGATTTTCTCTGCAGTTTGTTCCCACAAAGAAAGCCTGGGCATCTTCTGAGAGCTACAGTCTGTCTATCTCTCAGTTCAGTTCAAGCCCCTCCAAGGACAGGGCCACCCTTGGCTATGGTGGCTATGCCTTGCTTTAGAGTTCTTAGCTCCTGGCAGCATGTGGCTGAATAAATGGTGCAGAGAGGCACCCTTCCACCTTCCAGCATGAGAGGCCAGGGATCATGGACTTATCCTAGTGCAGAAAAGATACAGAGAGGCCTGGATCATTTCTGGGCAAGAAATGCAGCTACTGAGAGAAATCAGGATAGCTGAAAATTGAACGCACACATATCTGCAAAGGCCTAAATCCTTCCCTGGAGCTGTGGAGACACTTTCATAGCTTTTTCGTACCATCCTGTCAAATGTTTACAGGTCTCCAAGTCAGAGTTTGGTTCTAAATACTGCTATGTGCTCAAGCCACACTTCCTTGCTCTTAGGATCACAGGCCCCAAATGGACATGGGCAGTTTGCCAAGCCTGTACCATCCTAAAGGCTCATTCCTTATCCACCTTCAGATAGATGCCTCCATGCCTACAGAAGTAACCAGGGTATCCAGATTGGAAAGGTATGATGGCCAACCCAGCTCTAGACTTCAGAGAGCCATTCAGTCTCAGTAACCTACACGACACACGTGATCAGACAATCTGTTTCTTTCTCACTTTCTGAGGTTCTCTCTCTCAGTAGTGATGTGTGTGTGTGTGTGTGTGTGTGTGTGTGTGTGTGTGTGTGTGTGTTGCTCAGGGTGGAACCTAGGGCCTTTCTTACTTTAAGCACACACCCTACTACTGAGCTTCCATCCCCCAGCCCTTCCCTGCGGTTTATTTTTTTCAATGAAATTTAATGAATTTTCTCCTTTTAGATGTACAATTATAGAGTCTCATTTAGAAACTGCTCCTCTGTTTTCTGAGCTCTTTTTTAAAATATTGAAAATATTTTTTCATATAATATATTCTGGTCACATTTTCTTCCCAGATCCTCCCCACCTCCCCACCCCACCAAATCCACACCACTTCTTTCTCTCTCATTAGAGAACAAACTTAGATTAACTGGACACAATGAATGAGCACACGGATCAACACCCCAAGATTGCTATATAGTTAAGTCAAACAAGTGTTGAGCTTCATGCATGACTTCAGCAGCTACTTAGAAAATGCAAATTTTAGCTAGGTGGCTGAAAGGGGTGATCCACCCAGGCTTCTTGCTCATTGCCAGGCTCCTTCCAGTCAAAGGCTGAGTCTCCCTCCTTGGTGTTCAAGTGGCTTCTTAGAAACAGTCACAGTTCTGTTCTCTGAGTAGTAATTAGTTACCCCTCTTTCAATGGCCCCCATGTTTCAGATGGATACATTTCCATCAAACAGTATTTCTTGAGGGCCTACTATATGCCCAGCTACAAAACTCAGGTTACAGTTTCAAAGGTTTTCAGTGATAAGAGATGTATATAACAAGAAAAGAGTCAATGAACTACTAACAGAGTGAAATCATGGGGTAAATGACTGTTTTAGTCAGGATTTCTATTGCTGCAATGAAATACCATGACCAAAAAGCAAGTTGGGGAGGAAAGGATTTATTTGGCTTATCCTTCCATATCTCTATTCATCATTGAAGGAAGTCAGGACAGAAACTCAAACAGGGCAGGATCCTGGAAGTAGGAGCTGATACAGAAGCCATGGAAGGGTGCTGATTACTGACCTGCTTCTCCTGGCTTGCTCAGCCTGCTTTCTTATAGAACCCAGGATCACCAGCCCAGGGATGGCACCACCCATCATGGGCTGGGCCCTCCCCCATTGAGGCATCTGTCTAATTGAGAAAATGCCTTAGAGCTGGATCTCATGGAGGCAATGCCTCAACTGAGGCTCCTTCCTCTCTGATGACTCTAGCTCATGTCAAGTTGACACACAAAATCAGACAGTACAATGACAATGTCCCTCCTAGGAACAGACACCTAGGAGACACATGGATGATTCCTGGTATCTGGGCCTCTCCCAGTAGCTCCTTTCCTTCTTCACCTTCTACTCCATCAGCCTCAAAGACCATAGCCAAACACCTCAAACTCTAGACTCTACTTGCTCCATTTCCTTTCTGGAAACAGCTTGTAGTCACTTAGAGTCGCATTCTGCACCACACAGCTATGGCTTAGACCTGTATGCTTCAAGGTAATGAGGGTGCTTTAAAGAGAAGTGCTGTAGGGAGACGGGACTGTGGGCATATGGGAGAATGTGGAGTGGCTGCTGAGAGCCTCCTGGGGAGGTAAGAGGCAGGTGTGTGTCACTTTCCCCATGGCACTTCCTGAAGTGGGTCCTATCACATCTCTATCTCACAGACGGAGAAACTGGTACAAAGTGGTGATGCTGGCTCAAGAATAGAGTGTGGGCTTCAGAGTATTGGCTCCATACCGCTCCATGTCTATGTCTATCCTGAGCCCTGTCAAGGGCACCCAGGAGGACAAGTTATTCAGATTCAGCACTGTGAGCCACCTCTGCAGTTTTGCTTCCAATGGTTTTTTTTTTTTTTTTTGGTGGAATTGGTTGTTGTTTGGTCAGTGTGTTGTTTTGTTGTTAATAGTGAACAGTCTTGGGATTTCAGCTATAGCATTGAATGAAGGCCTTAGGAGCACAGGCTGGGGCTGCACATGCTCATAGAAGGGATATCTACTTGTGTGCCACATAAAGGGATTATACTTGCTGCCCAGCTGTGCACCAGCTAAGCCCAGCCAGTCTCTGAGCTGAACTATGTCTCCGTAGCGCTGGAAGGGCTGACTCATTTGCTTGTTAGATATTGACTATATGCCTGTCACAGGGAGCTGCTGTGGCTGCCTCAGAGTGGTGAGTACAAACTGACTTAAAGATACATATGCACCTATCAGATGCATCATCTCCCAAATGGCAATAAGGTTCCTGAGATCAGTTACTGTCACGTAAAAGGCTGTCTTCTGATATGCCTGCACTGGGTATCCAAGGCATGTGTGCTGAAGACAGGGGCAGGTAATACTTGGACAAGATTCGAACATCATCTAATAACTTTCTGCCCTACTCAGGTTACAGGTGGTGCCCAAAGACAAGAAAAGCTGGAGGTCAGAACTCATTCCTCCTAATTCACAGGCCAGGGTATTATCTCACTATCTGGAGCTGCCTCTTAGGGGCAGACCTCAGCACTCCAAAGAAAAAGAGCAGGCTATTCCTTCTAACAGAATGGGAAGAATGCTAGAGAAGCCTCAGTTAATCCCGAATGAGGGAAAGAATTCTGAAGGGCAGAGGAAGAGAAAGGGTCTGTCAAGAAAGAAACTAGCATTCAGCAGCAGAGATCAAGGGAACTGATAGTCCTTCAAACACTTGGGTTATTTATTTATTTGTTTCTAGTTCTTGTGCAATTGTTAATTCCAGCTAAAACTCTCCATGCCCAGCTCACATGTGTGGTACATTATGTACCCATCTGGCAGCAAGATTGACACCTCCCTTGGCAACAGCCGGCTGATGCTTCAAACACACTTGTATGTTTGTGTCCCCACAACAGCACAGAAAGGAAACAGAAAGAACATCCCGGAGTGTGCCACACTGATGCTCTGGCTAACGTATGAGCTAACAATATCATATCTTGTCTGCAACAAGGACTCAAGGAACATGTGAGGAAGTGAACTTGAATCAAGCCTAAGCTCTGGACTGACTGAGATACTTGGCAAAGCAGAAGAGGGACAGGGGCTTTGGGAACTGAGGCTGAAATCTGAGGTCTCTGTAGAAATGAAGACAATTTGCTCTTGGGGATTCCCCACCCCCAACATTCCCGTTCCTTAAACAAACTCTGGTGGAAAGAACGCCTGCTCTGATTGTCCATGGAAAGGTTCCCTGGAATGTTGGACTGCTGCTCTGGAATGTATAGATTAAACGGGCCAATTTGGAAATTAACAGAGATGAAAAGAAAGCCTTATGGTCACATTACAAATGGGATCTCTACCTAAGAAGAGCATGGAGGTCAAGAAGGCACCTTTAAGTTCCTGCTATGTGAGTTTAGCATTTCCAGACTCAAACCTGGGCTGACCTTCAATTTTAGGAATAAGAGAGTCTGCAGAAGTCACCCACAGACACACTGAAGAATGATCTTCATCATGGATTTTGAAATGATGGAAATTAACTTCCCAAACTTTTTACAGAGACAGAGAGAGAGGGGGGAGAGAGAGGGGAGAGAGAGGGAGAGAGAGGGGGAGAGAGAGAGAGAGAGAGAGAGAGAGAGAGAGAGAGAGAGAGAGAGAGAGAGAGAGAGACTCAGCAGTCAGGCAACACTAGAGGGAATTTGGCCCTTTTATAGTTGAGTATGGTAAAGCTAAGGTAAGAAGGGACACTCTTCAGTCATCTTGCAATGAGAGTGACTAAAGAGGTGTTCACCAGACCCCCTGATGAAAAGCAACACACTTCAGTCATGCGCACCCCACTGGCAAGAGGTCTGCTCACCTGAACTGTGTGCAGACCCTGCATGGGCGGTGTACATTCAGATGACACGTATTTGCTCAATCTCAAAGGTGTGTGTGTGTGTGTGTGTGTGTGTGTGTGTGTGTGTGTGTGTGTGTAAGGGACAGTTAAAAAGCAGTCAAAGTGACCATTCAAAGAGATAGATAATTTAGTGTACTTTTACTATACTTCAAATGTCTTAAAAGTAAAAAAAAAAAAAAAAAAAAATAGATCAATCAGCTCAGAAATATTTAGATCCTCTCAGTCATGTGCTTGAACGAGTTGGTGCCTGGCTTTTGCTGGCACTGTTCCTGTGACAGGAACTCAGGTTCCCCAGGGCAGCTATTTCAGGACCATACTTCTCACTCAGCCAATTCTTCCTTTAGTGAGGTGAGACTGGCTTCCAAGACACTAGACACTTTCATGTCACAGGGATGGACTGAGTCCCTGTGGATAGAGAGAATCCTTCTGAATTAACCACCTCCTATGCATCGTGCATGTATGGGACTAAACATGAGCACACATATATACCTCATGTGATCAGTAAGTCCCATATATAACAACTTCCTATATGGAGAACGTATGTTCAAACAAACACAAAAATTAAGAACCCACTGCATTCATGTTCTTGACTCCCAGAAGAATATCTCGGTATCATTTGAAATTACTCAGTTTAGGCTTGGATTCATACTTAATAAGGCTGGTTCTCTGGTTTCTAAGTTCATCAACGACTAAAAGCAATGAGTAAGTTGCAAAGGACAGCTTCAGTAAGACATAAAAATATTCAGTCTCTGATGGGAAAGACCCCCTAGAGTTAGAGAACAACAGCAGCGTAGGGCCATCCAGGGAAGAGGCAACTATTAGATCTCATTGTGTGAGGTCCAGGACAATTACAGACCCTAAGTCTCCAAGGAAAAGAGTCGGATGTTGTACGAGGTAAACATACTTTCAAAAGCTGTCCATCCAATACCTTGGCTAACATCATGACAGCCGAGGGTCAGGGTTTTATTAAGTGCTCACTCTACAGTGATGCTGCTTAATTGAGGTTCCTCTGTGTGTTATCTTCCAGTGCACAGCACAGTTTTCCAGGCCAAATAGTACTGGTGATTGTAATGCAGAATGCAGTAATGGGGCATGTGCTGGGCACTACCCCTGGCAGACTGATTCCCATGGTAACAAGAACTAGGAAGAAAGATCACCTGCTAGAGACACTTCCAATACCTGCTGTCATAGAGATAAGAACTCATGCAATTAGCATGTTAATATTTGATTCATAACAACATTCTTGCCTTGTGATAGCTCTGTGTTCATGACCCAGATGCACATTGTAATTACCATTCTAATTTGCTCAGCAATTCCCTCTCCTAGAGAGCCTAAGAAGGTAAACTATATGTGCTCCTGTGGCAATAGTTGTCATTTTACTTCTCTTATGGCCCAAGTCCCAAAGTGCCCAAGCCAGCTCTCAAAAAGCCAGAATACTGGGTGTGAGTGACCACTGAGGGACCATGACTCTTAGATGTCTGGCCAGCTAGAGGATGATATTATCAAATGGTGTTTGTTTCATGAAGGCCCTGGGCACGGTATACTTAGAGAACTGCAATTGCAATATCACAACTAAGACCCTCCCTGACACAGAGGGGGTGGGGTGCACAGAAAGAAGTTGTTGAATAGATGAGAAATGAATGGGCAGCTGTTCTTGTAACCTGAAGAACTCTGTCAGCCCAGCAAGCACCTGCCCCACATGCTACCACAGCTCTCTGTCCCAGGAAATCCAATGGAGCCTCTCAACCATCCTTCCCAAGCTCCAGGAACCCAGCTACCTTTCACAATTATCACAGGAATGTTTAACATCCCAGCTAAGCAGACAATGCCGGAAGGCTTTTTTGTTTGCTGATCCTTACTACATCCCAAGGAGACCCACGAACAGGGATTTAATGTCTCCCAGCCTGGGGTTGGTTCTAGTAATGTTCACAGGTATGTCACCTAGGCAAAGACTGTGGTCCTCCCAGGCAGAGTACTGATTCAGGGCTTTACTCTGATGTCAACCAGCTCTGGGTAATTTTTAACAAGATGGCATTCTCAAAGGTTACATTACACCTCTACCACACATTCATGCCATAGGACTGTCACTGTGCAGGGAAATTAGACCACCAATCACAGGAGCTCAGGCAGAGAGTGAACAACTCACTCAAAGTCACACAGCTAGTAGAGTGCAGAGACAGGATTTGAATCCAGGCCTTTCGGTGGCCATTTCACAGGTGAGGACACAGGTTAGGAGGGGTATACAATAGGCTGAGCATCATACTTTCAAGATTTAGGAATCACAGGGCTGTAAGCTCCTCAGACATCCATATTTCTCCACACTCAGCCCAGGGCCTAGTCAAAACAGTTGGAAGAACAAAGGCACACAAACTAAAGAGACAGGACAGCGAGGCTGTAGGAATGCGGCCTAAAGGGAAAGGCTGTATGTAATCACTCACAGACCTAGTGACCCCCACAGAGTTAGCCCTTGACTTCAGCAAATGGGCAGGTGACATTGTCCTGGTTCCAGTGAAGCCACCAAAAATGACAGACATTTCTACTGCCATGTTCTTTCTGGAAGCTTCCTTCCCAGCACCCAACATTTTTTTCCTGCCATTACTCCTCACTGGCATACTCCAGCCTTGTCTCCTTGGTGGTCTGAGCCCCTTTACAAGAAGCATGGGGAATGTGGCTGGGGCTCTCCCCACAGGCTATTTAGCCCAGAACCCCCGAATCAAGAACTTTCTAACTGTAAATGTTTAGCAGACACATGGGGGCGTGTGCGGATGGTGGGGTGGGGTGGGGGTGGTGGGGGTGGTGGTAGGTGAACAAAGAGGCAAATTATTAGAGATGTCTGCATTAAGTCCTGACTCTCAAATGCCTAGACAATTCTCTTCCACATTTCTTCACCCATCAAATGTTTCTGAAGTATCTACTAGAAGGTACAAGGCAGGAGCTAGGGTCAATTGGAAAGCAAACACTAACAGCTTTCCAACAGGTCCTTTGGGACTACTTAACCATTCTACACTTACTTTCAAACTTACCCTCTATAACTGAGTTGGGATCTCATGCCTCCTCCATTCATCAACTTTTAATGCCTCTCCCTGCCTACTGAAAAAAATCACCCAATCTTGGTGCTGGCACTGAAGACTCTGAGAACCAGCTGAAGGCTATGCTCTCACAACTCACCTGTCCTCACCTCTGATTCCATCCACAGCCTATTTACAGTCTACCACTTGGTTGAGGCATAGTAGTCAGATCAGCATTGGTGATAAATCAGCCCAAGACTCTTACTGAAAGCAATAGTTACTCATTCTTGCCTGTGCATCAGTTAGAGCTGGACTTCATACAAACTGGGTATTCACTGGACTGGGTTTGTCCATACAGGCTGGGCTCGGACCTTCTGTACTCACTCTGGGACCCAGGCTGAAGAGGTAGAAGCCCAGTGGTAGCATGAAAGAGTGAGTCCAACCGTGTATGCACCACATCACATCTACGGCTCTGCTTGCTTTCTAAAGTGTGGCCAAAGCAAGTCACATGGCCAAGCCCAAAGTCAAAGAGCAAGAGAACACATTTCATCTACCAAAGTGATGAAATAAGTCACATGGTCAAATCCTATGTCCTTGGCTGGGGGTGAATATTTGTGAACAATGATATCTAATTCCAATGTTTTTGCAACCTTCCTAATGCTGAGATCCTTTTTAAGGACAGTTTCTCATGTTGTGGTGACCCACAACCATAAAATTATTTCGTTGCTACTTCATAACTGTAATTTTGCTACTGTTATTAATTGTAATGTAAATATCTGATATGTATAATATTTGTTATATGACCTCCAAAGGAGTCATGACCCACAGGTTGAAAGCCACTGAATTCTAATATACTATTTCAGCAAAAATGAAAGCTGTCAGTCTTGAAGATGGAAAAGCTGGTCCATATCGTGGCTACAGATCCTGTCAGCTGAGGGGCCTGGACACAGTGTACTTCCCAAATACTTCAGTTCACACACTAAGAATCTATGTGTAGAAATATGCTAGATCCTAGGCCAGGCTGCTGAACAACGCAGCTGCAATGTGTCTGTTCTCCTGGTCATACAAATAAACTCTTCTGAGTGTTGTCTTTCCCTGCCCAAGATGGAGAATCAAACAAGCAACATGATAAAACTCATGGGAAGCTGGCTGTGAGGTAAATCCAGCATCACCCTGGAAATGATCTGTCACCAACCCAAGTCCTTAAGACAATGAGTCTCCATGTAATGCAAGGTGATCCAACCAAGGATGAGGTCTTTTTTGTACTATGTAGGCCTGTCCAGCCTAAATTTGCAGCTGCCTCACAGGCACTGCAGTGCAGCAGGTAGAGGAGACCAACAGCTATGTCTGATGTCTGTTAAAGCACCAGACCCAGGGACACACCACTCTAGGTGCTCCGGACGCAGTCTCCAGAACTTCCACCACTGCTTTCCTCACTTTCCTGGAAACAGCCTCACATGCTGAGGTTCCCACCAAAGCCTTCCCATTCACCCAGAGAGAAAAATGCAGCTAATCAAAGCAATCTGGACTTTTCTTTCCATTCCCACCACCCCACCCACCCCCACCCCACAGCAAAAACCTCCCTAAGTGGTTAAATGTTATAATAAGGATTTGGCATATTTACCTTGTCAAAGATTGTGCTTTTGTGGTATCTTGTGGAGCACACACAGGCCCAAGAGCCAACAGTGAGATGGACTATCAGGAGAGAGCAACGAGCGAAGAAAACAACAAAATCACAAGATAAGTCAATAACCTCTAATCACACACAGACGGGGCCAAGCACGCAGCTAACCAGGCCTTTCCGGCAAAAATAACACTAATTAAGTAGTTATAAAAATTATTGTTATTATTAGCAGAATCATTATTATTATAATAAATTAAATACTGGCTAGAGACTCCAACATCTTTCTTCAGGGTCCGGTTTCCACCAGTTCCTCTACACATGAGTTTTCTGCAGTGGTGGATCCCCTGTGCTCCTGGAAACCACTGACACCCAATCTTGCTTTGCAGGCCCTCCAGGCACTGGTAAAAATCTATTTTCCAGTCACTCACCTGTTCAACAACCAGTTTTTCAGCACTGTTATGGATGGAGTATGTATAACTCAAACTCATGTGTTGAAATCCTAGCCCTGGAGGAGATGGTATTAGGGGAGGGCCTCTGAGAGAGGATTAGGTCATGAGGGTGAAGCCCTTGTGGATAATTAGAGCCCTTATAAAAAAAAAAAAAAAAAAAAAAAAGGCCCCAGAGAGCTAACTAGCTTTGCTCTCTAACACAAGAAGTCATGAGGAGACAGCTGTCTACAATCTCTGACACCTTGATTCTAAACTTCCAGCCTCCAGGACTGTCATGCTGCATAGTTTTATGTTAACTTGACACAAGCTAAAGTCATCTGAGAGGAGGGAACCTCAATTATGAAAATGTTTCGAAGCCCGGCCATGGTGGCACACGCCTTTAAACCCAACACTCAGGAGGCAGAGGCAAGCAGATCTCTGTGAGTTCAAGGCCAGCCTGGTCTACAGAGTTCCAGGACAACCAGGACTACACAGAGAAACCCTGTCCTGAAAAACAAACAAACAAAAATGCTTCTGTAAGATGGGGCTATAGGCAAGGCTGTAAGGCATTTTCTTAACTAGTGATTGATGGGGGAGGTCCCAGCCCATTATGAGTGGTGCCAGCCCATTATGAGTGGTGCCATCCCTGGGTTGGTGGTCCTGGGCTCTATAAGAAAGCAGGCTGAGCAAGCCATGAGGAGCAAGCCAGTAAGCAGCATCTTTCCATGGCCTCTGCATTGGCTCCTGCCTCCATGTTCCTGCCTTATTTGAGTTGCTGTCCTGACTTCCTTCCATGTTGAACCATAATATGGAAGTATAAGACAAATAAACCCTTTCCTCCCAAGTTGCTTTTGGTCATGGTGCTCCATCACAGCAATAGTAACCCTAACTAAGACAGTTGTGAAATATAAATATGTGTTTGCCACTAAGCCACCTGGTCTTTGGCACTTCATGCCAGGAGTACAAATGAAAATAAACACCCCTTTAGACCTCCTCACACCATTCCCAAGCTGCCCTCTCTCTAATTCCCTAACAGAAACTCTGTCCACATACCCTGGTGGCCAGTTTGACAGTTCAGGTTGACAGTTCTGTGTCATCCCATCTAGGAGCCAATCTCTGAAGACACAGGCTTCCTTCCAGAGGCTAACTGGACTTCTATGGTTGTGCATGCTTTGCTGGACATGCTACACATGCTTCCTGCCCTTTTATTTCCTTGATGGCTTAGGTATCCAACTAGAAAGAGGTCCATGCCTAAGAGAGCACAATACTGCAGTTGGTACTCAGTAAATATTTGATGATGAAATTTACTGGAAACACACATCAACACAAAACAATATGCTTACTAAAAAGAAATTCCTGTGTGCTGGCCTTTGGGAGAGGACAGACATTGTCGTGCTTACTGCCTAGCACCTAGAGCCTGAGCCCAGAAAGAGGTGACCTCAGGGTTAGACCCCTGGTGACTAGTACGTTCTTTACCAGGATCACCCTTCTTGAACAGTTCACATTTGCAGTCCCCATTTCAGTAATGCAGACAACCAAGAAAGGTGGCCCGTGAGTTAATACAGAAAACTATTCTAGTCCCCGCCAGCATGTGCTGAAAGTCAGAGCGCTGTTAGTGATGCTGTCATCATAAAAACGGGGTTCAGGTGGACCTTCTCTAGGGAATCACACCACCAGATACATACTTTTATTGTCTAATTTTACTTCTCTCCCATCTCCCCATATTTTAGCTGGTGGCACCACTGTGGGTCCAGACACGTCAGCATTGCCCCGGTTTCTTAATCTTCCTGTAAGTGGCCCAGCAGGTTCACTGTCAGTTCCACCTCCAAAACAAAGCCAACTCCACTGACCTGCTCCCTCACCAGCCCTCGCCTGGACAACTCCTATAGCGCCGCTGCTGACCTAGCTTCCTCCACTTTGATCCACCACCCCCTACCCTACTCCCCACCCCCCGTCCCAACTACATTCAGTGTTTAAAAAAATTAATAATAACAATAATTAGACCTTCCATGCTCCAAACCAACAGCTCAAATAAAAACTCAATGAATTTTCCTGTGCTAGGCAGGCCCAGTGAGGGCTCATGAATGGGAATAAAAACTCAATGCGTTTTCCTGTGCTAGGCAGGCCCAGTGAGGGCTCATGAATGTCTCCTCTGCTCCATATCCCAACGCTACCCTCTGCGCATGTGGTTCCACATCTGTCCTTTTTATTTCTTAAATAAGCCTAAGGACCCTGGCCTTCATTATTCATGATCCACTATTTGGATCGTCATTAATAAACCCTTACTAGAGAGAAAGTTCTTCAGAGATGAAGACTTGTTCTGGTCCTGGTGTTAACCTTCGGCGCCCCATCGCGGTGCCTGGCACACAGTGAGGATTCAGTTCACACTTGCCGAGGTAGTGTGACTCTCTCTTCAGGGATGGATTGCTTATAGCAACCTCTTTCCAGTGCATACAGTGTGGACAGACTGGGGGAAAACCTGAGGAACTACTTCATGCAGGTGACCAGAGACAACATCCATCCCCTGTGTGTCCCTGCTGTGCTAATGACAAGAGCAACCTTTTAGCTCTGTGGTCTCCCCCCACCTCCAAACACATAATTTCAGTCTAATTGTGAGAAGAAAAACATACAAACATCATATAAACAAGCATCAGTCTAATGTTTGAAAACTACCACAGTCATTTCATACTCTGAAGGGAAGTCCAAAAAGATATCAGTGCCAAGTGGAGTTTAAAGAGAGATGATGATGATGATGATGATGAGCTGTGGTACCCATGGGAGGTTGTGGAATAGATAAAAAACATTAGGAGAAAATAAGAAGATTCAAGTGGAGTATGGAATTTAGATAACCGCAGCTTATAAATGTTGGTTCATTAATTGTGACAAATGTACCCTGTTAACATAAGATGCTAACGATGGGGGAAGTGGATGTGAGGAACACTCAGTACCATCCTCAAATAATACTACAAATCAAAGCTGTTTTCCAGTCAAAGGTTTATTTCCAAAACACATTTGTTCGGTGAACGAATGTGCGGCAATAAATACTGCACAGATATCTTCGTTCGCTTTATGAGGATTTTTTGAGCAAACAGTCCAGCTCCTGAAGTCTGTTAAACATTGTCTGGGGCAGATCGTTTGCATGATCTCTTTGTTAACAATGCACTTGAACCACTGTAAAGGCAGCCTCAGCCTACCCCCTAACTGAACCACCAGTGGCTAAATGAGAGCATGGGTCAATGACAAAAATAACAAAGCCTGCCCTCTTTGATGACGAGTCACCGTTTCCCATGCTCTCAAGCCCATCAGCCACAAGCATGCTGCCAAAGGCCCACTATGCACCTGAGCCCAGGCGGGGCTTCTCAGACAGCTTCTGCTGTAGATGAGGGAATAAAGACTCTCTTCTGGGGTCAAATGCTGCAGTACTGACTACAAATGGCACAGGTGTTCAGAGCTGGGGCAGTCAAGGACGACTTCCTGTAGGAAGAGCAAGACTGAGAAACAAGACCTAGAGAGGGAGCATGTGTTCAGACTCCAGGGAGTGGTCTAATTAGAGCTATGGGGTCACCTAGATGGGCAGGAGAGGAGGAAGTCGGTAAATTGAGTTCAGGCCACTGGATGCAAGCCAGACCGGAAATGAGGCTTTCAGACTTCTTCATTCTTCCTTGCCACATGCTGCTTGTGTCTTTGTCCCTTCCCCTAGAGACCAGTCAGCCTCCCAGGACAAGATGCTCTGTGCCTCATCTCAGCCTGTGCCAGAGCCCTGCCCATAGCAAGAGCTCTTAGCTAGTGGATGAAGACAAGAGGGAATTTAACAAGCAGACTCTAACCTAAGACACTGGGTCTTTACCCTTCACACAACAGGGAGGCCAGCCAGGCTTGCAGAAACACAATCAATTTCCCCACCTTGTCCCCGGTTTGTTTTCTTCATTTACCTTCCCAGACTTCTTATGAATCATTAGTGTACCTGTTTCCTGTCTGTCACCTCTCAGTCACTTGGCAAACATTAGCTGATGACCTGCTAGGTGCCCGGTATGTCCTAGGTACTAAGGATATGACAGCAGGGACAAAAGTCTCTGTGTTCATGGAGCTGACAGGGTGAGAAGCGATGTGCAGGTAAAACATACAGGAGGCCAACAGGTGATGGGTGCTGTGGGAGAAAAGGGGAAGCTGTTCGAGGGAATGACTTGTGTTTTAGATGGAGTTATCAGGGGAGACTTCCATTGAGTACCTGTAGGAGATGGAAATGAGAATGTGCTCGTTTGTGCTCACTGACAGTTCCTGTCATGCAACAGGCATAAAAGAATTAAAGATGTGTGTGTGTGTGTGTGTGTGTGTGTGTGTGTGTGTGTGTGTGAGAGAGAGAGAGAGAGAGAGAGAGAGCAAGGTTAGTCCATTGCTTTTTTCTTTTATTTTCTCCTTCCTCCCTTCCTTTCTTACTTCCTCCCTCATTTCCTCCTTCCTTCCTTTCTCTTCCTTTTCCAGTGCTGGAGATAAAGCCTAGGACTTCTTTCGGTATGTTGCAAGCACTTGATAAGCCCCATCACCAGTTCTAAAATTCATTTATTTTAGTTAAAAGTTTCAGTTTGAGCTAATCATCAGTTCACAGACAATTAGAAGATATGATGCCCTTTATTCAGTCTTCCGCAGTGACACTTCACTCCCTGTGTCACAATATCAAAACCAGGAAGTGGACAGCTGTCATAATCCACTGATAAGGTTCAGGTGTCTCCAGTTTTATTGATGTTACTTAAGTATGTGAATGTGCAAGGCTGGCCCATTCAGTTCCAGGGAATATTAATGGGCACTTTCTCTTCAATGTCCAAGTTAAGGGGTCATTTGAAGGGTTGAGAGTTGGAGAAAAAGGTGGTTGAAACAACCATGGGTGGTCAGCCTGCCTGAGCTCTACTTATCTGGGCAACCATCTTGAAAAGTCAGCCAAACTCACCGCCATCTGACATGGTGAAAACACAGTCAAAACTCTTTGGAAGTCCCCACAGTTGATGGGCAGAGACCTGACAGCCTCCACTGAAGCCCAAACTGTGCAGGATGGGAACGAACAGCTGCAGAGGACTCAGAGAACAAGGGAAAGACAGGTTCCAGGAGACAGTGCAGGGGGAGGAAATGAGAAAGTCGTCCCTAAAGGTGCTTCTGGGGTTTTGGGTCAACATCCACAGGGAAAGTTAGAGGGGTCTAAAGAAGAAACAATGAAGCCCCCCCAGTTCAGCTGTAACTTTATGTGCCATCTTGGACAAATTGTATCTCTGGACTTCACAGTCCTCATGTGAAGACTGAGAATGACCCCCTCATTCCACCCACTGTTATCATGTCAATGTCTGCAGGCCTCACCCCCAAATTTATCTGCAATGAGCACTCTTAGGAGGTAAGTTCTGGGGATGTGTGCACTGATGGGATTAGGGCTTTTATAAGGGACTAAGGAGACCTGAATTCTCCACGTGAGCACACACATGCCATCTGAGAAATAGGAAGTCACTCCTCATCAGTAATGACAGATGCAGACAACTAGGTCTTGGACTTCCCAGCCTCCAGACTAGACAGAAACATGTTTCTGCTGTTTCTGAGATATCCAGGCCAAGCTATTCTGTTAAAGCGGCACCAACAGACAAGCAAACATATAAGGTTGTACACAACAAAGAAAAGGAGAAGTAATTCTTTACAAAGCACAAGTGCTAGACCAATTGCCAAAACCAGATAGAAGGAACCCAAGCCAACGGCCAAGCCTGTCTGCAGTCTATGACTAGGATGCCTGGCTGGCTTGCTTGGGATTGAAAACACAGAATTTAGGTCAGCACACATAGAGGCTCTGGCTGTGTTTATAAGAAACAGAGAGTGTGTGTTCCTATTAAACGCCTTTGAATCCCAGTGAGAGTGGGAGACCCAGGGCTGTTTACGGCTTTGGATATTTACTTTTCTCATATACAAATCAGCTTGGGTGCCGTCAGAGCTGACGCCACCTCACACTGCGGCCCTCTGACGTCCTGGCTCCTCCCAATGGCCCACACATGGTTTGAATTTATTGGTTTTAGCAGATTTCATTTATATTGTGTGAGGATCGTGGAATGACCAGCAAACAGAAGCTCTGATCCATGCCCTGGAAAAAAACACAGAAGCATGAGGAAGAAGGCTGTCAGGGAAGGCTGGGAAGATCCCTTCCATGCAAGATGCAGTTCTCCCTTATGGGCCACTGTGGAAACAAGGAATCGGTGGGATGCTCACTGTCTGTGTGGCCCCACCTGGAGATGGTCAGAGCACGAGGAGGGGAGAAGGCTTTCAGTGGCTAGAGCCATCCAAGCCCAAAGACCTGGTGCCACAATAGAGCATGCAGGTGACTGCTGAGCTTCTTGACTTCCAGAGTTGAACATCTGGAACTTCAGTGGTGCTGATGGGGTAAAGTGAGGAGGTGGAGGCTTTCTGCTTTTTCACTCACATACTCAGGAGATGATATAGAGATGCAGTTGCTGATTTTACACATAACTCCTGAGTATTATGCTTGAAGTCAAGCCCTGAGGGAACCCAAAGTCATTAGATGAGGTTCCTATCCTCAAAGAACTCCAGTCTATTGGAGAAGTCAGAGCAGAAACACAGAACAGACAAAATGCTACTTTCCAGTGGGGTTAGAGCCAACTGAGGAAGAGGCTTTTCAGGAGGGGTGCAGTTTTGGGTTTACCAATCTCACACCATTAAAGAGGCTCAGCTAAGGGAAAATCTGCCCTAGTGCACACCATCAGATTCATAACCAGTGTGCGTATTCTGTGTGGACGGCAGGCCTTCCAGTGTCCCACCTCAGCTCAGGCAGCATTCAGCTCACTCCTATTTTGAACAGGTGACATTCCTCTCAACCTGCTATCAAACAAATCCTGTGAAATTCGGGGATTACGTGAGCCCCTGTGGCTGTGTTAGAAATGGTAGCCTGAGTGCCAAGCTTTCCTCCAAAGGCCCTGTAATAAATAAGCTTAGTTGGACTCATTCAGACACCAGCCAATCTAAGTGCAAATATAACCGAGAGTTCCAGAAGCTGGGATTCCCCAGTCTGGGACAGCAGTGGGCACATTCTGGATCCAATAGGTCAGGTGAGAGATCCTCATGGTATAGAGGCTTTCTCAGGCCAATGGGCTTGGGAATGTACAGGTAACCCAGGGTGAGGTGTTCCAGTCTGAGACCCATGAATAAATGAACCAGTGAGCCAGTCATTAACTGGAAGAAACCTGAATGGCAGAACACAATAGCAGGGAGAGTGTTCCTGCCAATGCACCCTGATTGCCGGGACTCCACAGTGTGGCCACTTGTGTCTCTATATTGGTGTCTCCCTGTGGCTCCCACTAGTGTGTTCTACGTGGTGAGTCATGACATTACCTCGATCTGGATTAGCAGTCTCACCGCCACATCACCCCATACATGCAGCTGCTTCTGAGCCTGGGGATCGCCACCGGTCCTTCGGTGCTGAGCTCAGGTGGTCTCAGACTAAAGCCAAACCGAGAATTCACGGTGGCTGGGGTGTTTGCTATGTTCAGTGGAACATCTGCAACCATCAAAATCTGGATCACAAGGAGTCAGGCTCAGCCCTTTTGGGAGCAGTCATAGGACCTCTAGATGACCTGAGCCCTAGTCAAGCCCCTGCCATCTGCAGACAGGTGGGACACAGTCTGTGAAGCTACTTCGGCAGCTCTCCTAGAGAGTCCTCAGGGTGGCACTCTGTCACAGTTCCTGACTCCCATGCCACACGGTGCCTCAGAGCAGCATCCTAGCCATCCACACTACCAGTTGCTACGGATGCGAAGCTTCCGTGTCCTCTGCACTCTCGCCCGGAGCATGCCTGCCATCACTTGCCTGTGAGGTTCAGCCTCTACTCTTAATGTGAGTTCTAGCCCCCTCACCCCGTTGCTGGCAAGCAGGCTCCCTTGCTCTCTCCTTGTCAGAGCCACAGCCTACCCCAGGATGACGGAACTCGGCAGCCTCTCAGCCCTCTGTCACCGCTTACTTGTCGTACTTTGAGTCTCAGCAGAGCCACCCCCCCCCCCACACACACACACTCTCCTCCTCTGGAGCACATTTCCTCTTTCCATGAGATGCAGAGAGGGTGACACAGGCTCCACAACCAGACTTGTCCAGTTCCAACTCCAGACGCTCTGTTTACTTGCTGTGTGACTCGAGGCAAGTGAACCATCTCTCTGAGCCTCCTTCGTGACCCATGAAGTGGGATTTGATCTACCTGAAACCTGTTTTGAGGATGAAGTGGGGCAGTGCACATAAAGGACTGTGAGCTGAGAGTATTAGTATTCACACTTCTATTGTGACCTCAACTCCTTCCCTCTCCACCAGCCCCGCGGTCATCTTGAACCCCGGAACCTGGAATTGAGTCTGGCACAGGGCAATTCCCAGGAGTATTTGCCAAGCAAGAGTGAAAAAAAAAAAAACCCACAAATAGATGAAGCATATTTTAATAACTAATCCTGTTGACTAAGTACATCCAGGGTACTTCTCTTTCGGAAAAAGCAAAAGAGGAAACCATACATGGCTGAGCACTGCTGACAGCAGAGAGCTCTTGTTATTAAAGTCACATAGGGCTTTGCCCCCAGCCCTCCCAGGAACTCTGAGCTGACGCTGTTTATTAACACCCACTTGTCTAAGCAATGGAGATACAGGATGATTAGACAAGAAAGAGTCCCCCTCCCCCATCACCCTCATAACCCAGACACGGCTGAGTCTCCAGCCTGAACTTCTCCAAACCTCCTTTCAGTCCATCCCTGTTCTAGGGAACAACCCGAGACCAGGCAAGGCGGAGCCAGAATGGATTTGGTCAGATCTTGCATACCACTGATGGTCATGACTATGTTCTGGGATGGCCAGACCACACAGTTCCCATCAGGCTGACCAACCAAACCCAGCGTGTGAGCAAGGGAGACCATGGGACAGAGAACTGTCTTTAGTTTAAGATAGGCTTCCCAACCTCAGTACACAGGCAGCCCTAGAGGAGACCAGTAGTTGAACTAAAATGACCACTAGACCACCTCAGCTAACACTCTTAGCTCATAGGCATCACTGAGACCTCACAGCAACCTGGGTGGGGCACATGTGAGCCCCATGGTTTTCACCCAGTCATAGCAAGGGACTCCAGTCCAGCTCCTAGATTAAGGCATCAAAACATCTAAGCCTAAATCTAGGTGTCCTCCTTTGTATAATTTATTCTCAATTTCCTTAAAAATGGGGAAATACAGCACTCGAGAGGCAGAAAGCAGGCCAGCCTGGTCTACAAAGTGAGTTCCAGGACAGGCAGGGAGACACAGAGAAACTCTGTCTGAAAATGAAAAAAAAGGGCGGGGGGAGAATTATGCCTCCCAGGACTGTTTTAGGAATGTACTATGCTAAACCTGAGGCCTAGCACACAACAGAGAGAAAAATCAGGGTGTCTATCTTGAGAGCTGGAGAGAAAGGGGCAAAGACAAAGCAGGGGGTGGGGTGGGAAGGATTTTCTTATGCCTGTTTTCTACATTTTCCCATCCTGGCACCTTTGCTGAACTGGCACCTTCTTCCCGGACTACCCTTTCCATTCCCATTTCTAAAAGCACTTCAAAGCCACCTCTACCAAGAGGCTGGCATTCCTTTCTCACCACCCTCCCAGCAAAACTATTCTGATGGAAGCCAAGAACATAAAATCATCTCCAAGACCAAGCAGCTGGCCTCAGCATGGGGACTCGACTGCTGGGTCAACTAAACATCCCAGTCAAGATCAAGCACAATGACTGTTGTGACTGGAGGAGTCCCAAAGTGTATCAGTTTACCCAACCCATGACCAACCCATAGCCCTTCAACCTGCATATAGAGCCTGGTACTCAAAACTGCCATAGTCTAGTGATGCCACAGCCACACCACTGGGGACCAGGGGACACGCCCATAGTCCCAATACCTGGCCTGAGTGACTAGAAAACAAATCTGATTCCATTCCTGAGCTCAGTGACCACATTGTGGGAGAGGGGGATGCATGAAGCCACATAGGGGAAGGGACTGGGATAATGCCCTAGTTGTTTTAGGACAGAAGGAAAAGCTCTAGATGCTACTGGAACATAAACAGTTGGAAGGATCATTGACAAGTAGATTTTTGTCACGTCTCAAACTTAAGGCCAACCAGCTCAAAGAAAAGAACCATATGGGAAATAAGGCTTTTAAAACGAGCCAGATTTCTAATCGGCCTTTCTCCACTGTATCTTTATCACTAAGTGAGTCTTTCCAATAGGACTCAAGGCTTAAATGACTAAGAGTCTCACAGGCACATTAAGTCAATGGAGATAACATACAGCAGAAAACATTAAATACCCCTGATAGGGTGGAAGGAGGGGACTGGGTAGGGTTGGGGGGTGTTGGCTTTATATTTACACTAGGGATTTGGGGAGGGGCTGTACTCTCCTCTCCTGTGAAATGGAACTCAGGGGTGCCTCCTGGCTCCTGGAGGTGTCCTGCAGTCAGGAGTGGGAGGCGGGTACAGTGTATACTGTGTCCTCAAGCCTCACAGCAGGCTCATTTTCAGGCCTTTCTTTGCCAGGAAAAGGAAGCACCCCCCAAAAACATACATGTGCACACACCATTGTGTGTGTTCTTCATTCCCATACATCTAGCACATATCATGTGTGCACAGTAGGAGGGAGTTGGAAACGATTTTTCCAGAAAAATCATTCACTGATTGCGATTTTATAAATGAAAAACCAAACACTATACTACAGTAGTTCAGACCAATCAGTGCTCACGGCACATCCCACGAAGCTGACAGATGAGGAAACCAAGACCAAGACAGATTGTAGAACCTGCCTGGGGTTGTCTGTGGTCCTAATAAGCATATCGAAGGCTTCCCAATGAAGGGGGCTCCTGAACGGAATCTGTCCCATGGTGTGTAACTTTAAGAGGAATGAATATGGGGTTCTGAGGGAAAAATCTACCAGATTGCTGCTGAGAATGAGGAAAAACCAGGGAGTCTTATGCAAAGAACACAAGTTCACAAGTCCCAGCAAATGGGAAGGGAATTTTCAATGTGTCTTCCTGACCTTCTTCACCCAGTGGGTTGGAAAGAAAGGAGTTGGAATAAAAGGTAAGCAAGCCTGGGTGCTCGGGACAGAGAGATGTACATGATCACTACCTGTAGGACAGGGGATGTTGGTGAGGTGCTGGCAGGTGTCCCCTGGGACAGTACGGAAGAAAAAACAGCTCCAGCAACAGGTGTAGAGGACAGACATCCCAAGGCCAAGGCTGTCCTGCAGAAATGGCCCTGGGGCCCAGGCATTTATGAGCCCCCTCTGATGACTTCTGGCTCTCTTTAAAGGTAGCCAGGCATTCAGAGTGGGCCAAGTCCAATTTACTCATCAGTCCTTCCAAAACACCATGCAAATAGCCCGCCACATTGTTGCACCTAAACTACTAAACTGTGGTCATATGATGTCGTTCCATAACCCGGTGACCAAGGATAAGACTTTCTATGGAGCAGCATTTGTTTAAAGCGTCCAGGATTTTAACAAGGACAGTCCATTCAAGTGAGAAGGAGCTAGCTAGACAATAAAACCTGGGAAGGGGCCAACAAGTAGCAGGGAAAGCATAAGATGATGTGTGGGGCCATGACCAGGGACTGTAGTGATGGGGGGGGAGAAGCCAGTACAGCTCAACATCACTGGAGCCCCCAAACCAAGAGTATCAAATTAGATGTTTGGACATGAAAAGATGTTATGGACAGACGAGCTCGGGCACTTCTAGTGGTGTGTGTGTATGTGTGTGTGTGTGTGTGTGTGTGTGTGTGTGTGTGTGTGTGTGTGTGTTTTGATCACAAATGGCAAACAAAGAAGAGAAAACAACAAAATATTCTAGGATGGAGAGTGATGAGTCTAAGAGAGATTCATGGATGCCAGGGACAGTGCTGAGGGCATGGGACACATCTCAGGTAGAAAGTCTGAGACACAGAAGCTAGGATAGCCTCAGCTTTTAGATAATATAGCCAACACCCAGCCACAGGCTAACCCACAGAGGTGGGCTTCAGCCTAGAGCATACTCGCTCAAATTTGCAATCACTTGTGAATACATGTTGGACTAGGTTAGAATCAGGGGAGAAGGTCTGTCCAAGTAATAAAGTCAAATACAGAAGTGCTGAAAGAATGTCATAAAATTCCACAATGAATCCTGTGGAGGGAAACACTACACGTGGCATGGTCATAAAAGAAATCTCTGGGCCAAGTCTTCACCAGTTCACACCTGACAGCATTCTCGGAAGACTTCCCTGAAGAGGTGCAGCTTTGAACTGAGCCTTGAAAAATCAAAAATTGGGGGAAGCTGAAGCAGAAGAGAAAAGTAGGAAATTCCTGGAGAGGGAGGGGGCCCAGCAGAAGCCACTGTGTTTCCAAGCTTGGGGCAGGATATACTGCATAGATTTAGAAGCCTGCAGATCCTGGAGGAGCAGCCTGGCGAGACGGCTTGGCAGGCACGAAGCAGAGCTGAAGGCTGGGCCACCGGCTGCCTGTGGATTAAGTGGGTGGACAGAGAGCCAGTGATGGGAGATAAAAGGGAGTGAAGTGGATAATATTTAGAAGCAAATTCAAGGGGGAAAGAACGTCAGCCGTTGGGCTGGCAGCTGAGGGTGCCTGCCAGCATTCTTCAGTTTCCTCCCTAAGAAAGCTGCTTTACCAGGCAACCTCTTTCTGGCTTTGAGAGAAGTCCAAATGGGAACTATTAACAAAGGCACGCGCTCAGTTTTATCTCCATCAGAAAGTGCTTTGGCGGTAAGGAAGGCTTTCTCTGGGCCGGGGAGTGGAGAGCGGCTTGGGGGAAGGAGATCCGACATGCTTGCAGATGGGGCTTCTTGGAATTCTTGAGAAATGGCCCCTTCCAACTCCAAGATTTTAGAAGTCTGTGTTGATGAGCTGAAAATGCTTCAAAGCTAAGAGGCTAGGATTTCATGACGTGAAGATTCTTCCGGTCCAAAAAATGTCTCAGAGCTGAAGGTTCTAAGATTTCACCATTCTCTGGTTCTCCGAGCCTCAGAGTTAGGGCTCCTGGGTAGAGAAGTCCTGAGCCTGGAAGTTTTGCTATGAATTTCTGATTCAAGCGTCATCACCTCCAGCTTTGGGAACTAGTTGTCCTTTGACGGAGGTGTCTAAGCTGTCCTGTGTTTCTGCTGCTGAGTCTGCCACCCGAACCTCGGTCCCCCATTCAGACACAGAGATCAAGGTCTGGATCAATCAGGTCACAGAGACAAGACAGACAGAGCCTGCAGCAGGGCTTTTTTTTTTTCCCCCTGCAAATTGCTCCCTGGATCCAGAAACAATCCATGTGTACACATGAGACAGGGTCACTGGAAGGATTGCCCACTATGTGACAGAGATCCCCAGAACAGCACCTGGCCACATGGCTGTGGGTGGGAGGCACAGGATGGGTAGTGGGCTGAAGTATAGGAAACACTGCTTTCCAGGTCTAATCTAGAGCTACAAGAAGGCACCAGGGGCAGCCTGTGCTGAATCAACCTTGGACCAAGAACGTCAGAGAGAAGACAGTCCGTATAGCCTAAGGTCCACCCAGAGTCTCCAGTATCCCTCCACCCTAAGAAGAGCACTGAGGTCTCACAGAAGGCCAGCTGAAGAGCCCAGCAGTGTGGACTGGAGAGATGCCTGCTGCAGAAGCTCAGAGAGGCCCCAGCCCTCAGGAGCAGGCATTCTTGGAGAATCCGAGAGATAGTGACTGGTTCTGAAAGCTTTTAGACTTGTGACAAGACACAGAAGGAAGAGCAGGGTCTCTCATTGTAAAGGGTGAAGAACGAGGATGCAGGAACCACTAATATTCAGATACTGTGGAGCTGAGTTTCCACTCTGTAAAACAGGATTAGTAACACCTACCTTTCAGGGTACAAAAGCAACAAATACTCTTAGGTAGTGAGCTCTCGGCAGGCAAAAACCTATGCCATTCATTTCCAGGTCCCTGGCCCAGATCCTGCACTGCACTGCACTGTGACTGCTCTGTTCATGAGTGAAAAGGTGAAGGGAAGAGAGGATTCTTAATAAAGGAGAGGATCAAGCCTGGGCAGGGGTCAAGCAGGCTATGCCACACCAGCTGAGAGTTGCTCTCTGCTTTGCAGACTAGCAGGAGGATCCCCCACCCTCACCCCACTCCCGGGAATCACCAGCTTCCTGATAGGTAGGCATTAGCCAGGGTCTACCAAGGACAAGCCTGCCAAAGATGGATAAGTCAGGCTTAAAGTTGTGGTGTGGGTTGGCTCGGGCCCTCTAAGATATGGGGCCAGACCCGAGAATTACAGAAGGAAGAACTTGGTTGGCACTGGAAACTGCCTAGCCCAATACTGCCATGGAACAAAGGAGACAACTTAGGCCCATGGAGGAAAAATGATTAGTCTGAAGTCATTGGCAAGAGAGAAATGGAGTGCTTGCTTTGAATCAGAACTCCCTATGCTATGTATTCAATGTCTGTGTCTTTCCAAAGTTCACATGCTGACACCTAACCCCCAGAGTGACCAACTAAGGGATGGTGGGACTCTGAGACAAGATTGGCTCATAATGACAGAGCCTTGGGAATGACTGACCTAGCAAAGAGGCCCGAGGGAAGTCACTACTCTCTCTTATCCCTTGTCACCATGTTAGGGTTCAGAGAAGTCCCATCTACGAAGAATGAGCCTTCATTTCATACTGAATTTTCTGGTACCTTGATCTTTACCTTCACAGCCTCCAGAATCATAAGCGGTGTTTACAAATGACTTAGTGTAAGGTGTCTTGCCACAGTATCTCAGAGGGTTAAAGACAACTCCCTTGACGATTTTGCTATTTTGCAGCTGTTAAGGTTTATGAGAGGGGATGCATTGCTGTGGTTTATGCCACCTTCCTTCATACATTCATTTACTCTACCATGCTGGGTTACAAAAGCAGACAAAGGATGCATATCATAGTTGCTGACCATCAGTCATTCATCATTCTGCAAATATTTATAATGCACTTCCTACCTGTTGATGAACCAGGCACAGATAACTATATGTAAACTCAGAGACCTTCTGCATTCAACTGCACAAGCTTAGCCTCAGTCAGGGGGCTACCTTCACTATAGTTCTGTGGGAAACTGATGATGAATTCCAGGGAGATGGTACCCAGAATGTCTTTGGGAACTCCTCTTTTAGAATTACATTAAGATTCATTTTATAATCAAGAGAAAAAAAATTTCAGTACTTTTAAATCATTTTTCTTTTTGTATTTTATATTTTACTTTATCAATAATGATACAACACACACACATACCCCTATACATGCATACATATATATACATACACAGACACAAACTCACCAGATAATGTCATGAACTATGAAAAAACAAAATCAGTCCACCTTTTAGATGCCTAAAGAGCATGGGTTTTAGCAAAGGACATTCTTGAGTCCATTGGGCCTGTCTATGTAACCACAGTCAATGATCTATCTTTTTCGAGTCTCAATTTACAATAAATATGACAATAAAGCTTTTAGCACTTCCCTGGGGACTAGAGCTAATATCCTTTGAGGTCCAGTGCTGCCCCCACATCCCCCCAAAGACAGAGCTCAGCAATTGATTTTATGATTTCTAACTCCCAGAGGAAGAGACTGAGAATTTCATGAATATTGTGTGTACTTTTAGCAGGTATGCTCCAGAGTTAGGGCTCTTGGACACTAGATAGTACCAGTGCACGTCGGTAAGACACAGCAATGGGCAGAACAGCATGATCCTTGTTCTCTTACCTAACCTGGAAAGACTCTCCCACTCAAGTGTTCTCAACCAGTGCCTCCACCACACAGTGTGAGTGGTCAGAAGTGGGGGAAGGACTGAGAATCCTGCTGTGGTCCTCAACCTTCCTGACGCTGTGACCCTTTAATACAGCTCCTTGTGTTGTGGTGACCCCCCAACCATAAAAGCATTTTCGTTGCTACTACATAACTGTAATTCTGCTACTGTTATGTATCATAATGTGAATATTTTTTGGAGATAGA
Organism: Peromyscus leucopus; assembly: GCF_004664715.2. Lineage (NCBI taxonomy): Eukaryota > Metazoa > Chordata > Mammalia > Rodentia > Cricetidae > Peromyscus > Peromyscus leucopus. The sequence goes on along the minus strand of NC_051064.1, from coordinate 116,019,763 downwards.
GGTTTGTCAAGAGGGTGCAACCCACAGGTTGAGAACCGCTGCCCCGGAGGGAGTAGTGGCAACCAGCCCCAGTCCCTGGAAGCAGCAAACAGAACTGTTTAAGGATCTCCAGCTTCTAAGACTGCCATAAGATCTGGCCCAAAGGCTTAAGCATCCCAAGCTCCCCAAAGCAGGGGCTTGCCACCTTCACATTCTCTGTAGCACTAGGGGCTGAATCTAGTACCTAAGTACTTCGTGTGCAGCAAGTACCTGTCACTAAGCTCTATATCCCTCGCCCTCTTTTTACTTTTGTACTTTGAGACAGGATCTCACTAAGTTGCCTGGGCAGACTCTGAACTTAGTCTGTAGCCCAGGTAGGCTTGAACTTGTGATCCCCTGTGTCAGCTTCCTGCAAAGCTGAGATTATGGGACTGTGCCAACAGGCCTGGCTCCCCACCACCCCTCCATAGTCCAGTTTTGATTTGTTCAGCAGAGGTTGGACAATGGATACGGCACACCCACTTCTCATGTAGCCCCCTTCTTCCCCTGCCCTGGAGTCCACTAAGACTCCCTGCCAAGCACAGAAACTACATATAGGAAGTTCTTCGGTCATTTAGAGTCCCCACAGACTGGCTCTGCTCCTTATTAGCCATGTGGCCTTGGGCAAGTCATTCAACCTTTCTTGGTGCCCACTTTAGAAAGCCAAAGGGTTACAAGGAGAATTCAGTGAAATGGAAATGCGCGTGGAGCTTCCTGCTGGGTGCCTGGCACGTGCAATTGATTAGAATGGTCCTATGGAATGTCAGGGCTGGAAGGGGCTTGAAAGATGACCTAATCCTGGTGTCTGATTTCACAGGCAGAGTGAACTGAGCACAAGGAAAGGAACTGACTTGCCCAAGGTCACATGGTAAAAACCTTAGTGATACTGAATCTAGCACCTTGAGTTTATTTTTGAAATCAAAGGTCAAAACCTGTCATGAGACCTGCTTGCTCTTCCTGCGAGCTGAGGAGTTACAAGTTTTCTAAGCTCCCTGATTTGGTCCTCCTGATCCATAAGTCTCATTTAAACTTTCTTTCTCTACTTATCAAGCAAAAATACATATTTCTACCAAGAAAAAAAATACATAACGTACCTCAAATCATTAAAATTAAAACTAAAATCTCAGACCTTAGCATAAAAGTAGTCTTTTAAGCTTTTTCCTCATCTTCCTCTCTCACTGCCCACCCCCCGATTTTTGCAATAACAGTAATGCTTTGAGGAAAGAAAGAATAAAAATCTGATGCACATAACAGATATTTCAGTACAATAACGCATCACAGATGTTCCTATCAAACTGTGCATGCATGTATGCACACAATTTTACTGAGAAAGCAGTTGTATTTCTGACTGTCAGGTTGGGGATCCCAATGACCTCTGCCCAGGTTCTGGATTCCACTTTTTCCCAGTTAGCCCATTGCTGCCCAAAAGGATGAAGGAGAGGTTTCATCACCTCCTTCCAAAATGATATCAGGACAAATTGGTGCCGTCAGGCTCTCAGGCAGGTGGTGAAGGGTGTGCAGATTAGGAAATGAGAGGACTCCTGTTTTCTTTTGCCTGAGACTTGTTTTCTACAGCCCTTTCAAGAAGCTGGACCCAAGAACAATTTGAAGAGCGGGCCCAGGCTGGTGATGGGGTGGGAGTGTTTTTGCAACAGAAACTGGAGTCTGTTTGATCTTCAAACATGGGCTTTGGAGATTGTCAGCGGGCTCCTTGCTGGCCGATGAACGGCTCTCAGTAACTTTTCCTAAAACATAAGCTCACACACTTTGCAGCAAATGTTTTCAACCCACCAGAGCCGTCATTTGGTAGAACAGCAGTGTTTCCAGACCCCCGAAGAAAGATAGTTTTGTTGTTTTAAGAGAGACAGATTAAAGCCAGGGACTGTTTAACTAGAGAGCCCCAATGCTCCCTTCAGGCCTTGTCAGGTTCCTCTGTTGTTGGTTCAAAGAGGGTGTTGAGAGTGATAGTGGATCCCCCACCTCCCAAAACTAAAATAGATATCTATGGAGGCCAGACATGAGGAATATGGGCAGAGAGACCGCCCACAAAACTGCCTCCAAAATGAGATGGGCGGGCGGTGAGTGCTGGGGGCCCCTCGACCACTGATAATATCAGCTCACGAGGCTGGCAAGGGGAAAGTCACTTCAGAAGAGGAGAGCCGCTCTGTTCAGAAGGCTCCGCGCTGGGGCAGAGAATACACAGGATTTTCCCCGTGGAGATGGAGGCAGGCGTAGTCAGAACCCTGCGGGGCGTGACTAACTGCCCCAATATTCCTGCCACCGGGCCCTCTGGGTAAGGACTCCACAATTATGGGAGAGCCAGCAGGAGAACTCACAAACCCGCCTTTCATTTGGCCGGCAAATCAATCTGGCTTCTTACCTCCCTGGGGACAATATTGCATTTCCCCTGGAAAAACAAAGGCCAGAGATCTAGGAAGGGGGATCAGCTTCAGCAGCCGTTTCCCTAGTGAGGAGCTTGCAACATCTCTGGAGCAATTGAGTCTGATTCCAGGGATAGAGTCTGGGGTCTACTCATTTTATGAGTCTATCTCCTTAATGATGAGCACGCACGTCTTGTGGTCACATTTCACTTACAGCACCAACCCAGACCCTGTATTGGGGCCTCCTGGTAGGAGCCACAAGCCAGGAGTTCCCATCCTGGGTTGACAGCCCTGTTCTCTAAGCACACATGTGAACTTATTGTTCCCAGGGCCTCAGAGTTGAGTTGGGGACCAGTGAGTTGCGAATGACCTCTGTCCATAGACAGGCTTTTAAAGGCATTTTGCTGGGTCAGGTCTCTGACAGCCAGAGACTTTAAACCTCTTAAACCCCTCCCTTCTCCCCTACTCCCTAGGTTCAGAAATCAGAACTGTCAACCTTAAACACATTTCTCTGAAATTATTACCCCCCAAACTCTCCTTGTTGACTGGATGCTCCCCCAGTGTTAAGGAGGCAGCTCCGGAGTCACAGACCTTAGCAAAGGCCCTGGGAAATGGTGAAGAACTCAGCATTAACCAGCAAACTAGTGCCATGTCCACAATACCTTCCCTGCCAGCATAACCTAGGCACCATGGCCTCCACCTCCATATTGTTTCTGTAATAGACACACTCACAGGTGAGTGTCCAAACAACCTCAGGACAGCTCTGTGCTCAAAGTCCCCAGGGCCTGGGGAAGCCTGCTGCAAATGGGCATCTCCCTCTCTCTGTTTTGTATCACTCTGATGCTCCCGGGGAAATTCTTTCTGCTCAGGCAAGCACAGCAGGTGGAGAGTGGATATCCCCAACAGGGAACCACTGAAATGGAAAGAAACACCCAAACTTTGGCACGTAGTAGTTTCCCCTGACCCCAACAAAGCAGCCCAGTGCTGTCCCAGGGCCAGAGAGATGCTTTTGCTTGAGGCAGAGAGTGGAGGGTGTAGGGGGGATGGGAACCAGCCCTGGCTGTCTGTTGGAGCATGACAAAGATCAGAGACCAGGAACAAGATACTGGGGGGCTGCTGGCTAGGCTGGTGTGTGGGTTCCTACCTGGGAGAAGTTGAGACCATTGAGGGGATGGCATTGCTCCTCAACCCGCTCCACAGCCCCAGTGCTCTTCCTCATCTTCTCGGCCTGCTGGGCCAGGTAGAGGTCCAGCACAGGCACGCCTCGGGAGCGCACATCTGTCTCCGTGAGTGAGTTCACCATGAGCATCACCCACACTGGCCTCTTGCGCTCCCAGTTGCCAGCGATGGCATTGAACAGGTAGTCGGCATACAATCCTTTGCCGCGCTGTGCCGGCGTCATCCACGAGGGCATCATCAGCTTCACGTAGTCCAGGTGGCGCTTCAGGCGCCAGTAGAGCTCTCTGGGCAGCACATCCTGCAAGTTCTCCCCGTGGGGCAGCAGCTGGCAGCTGGCCAGGGCTGAGATGGTGTAGGGATCTGTCAGATCCAGCTCAAAGTAGACACGGGTGCTGGCCTGGAAGGCTGCTTTGGAATTATCAGGGATGAAGTCCCAGACTCGGGTGTATGGAACGTGGATGGTGCCAAACAAGTAGGCTGGGGGATGGCGCCGAATAGTCCACAGGAAGGAGTTCAGGTCCCTCTGCTACAAGGAGAGAGGAGAGGAGAGGCAGATCAGTGAGGCCAAAGGCAGCAGAGCAGAGCCAGGTTGGCACAGAGAGGTGGCAGGGGCAGATGGGGCCAGCAGGCAGAGGCCCAGGGGCAAAGCTTTTAGCTTTACAAGCTGAGAGCCCCACATTCAAATGCTGGCTTTGCCCTATCTTAATTGAATAATTTGCACTACATCGTTTCACTTCCCACAGCCTCAGTTTCTTCTTCTGTAAAATGGGGGTGAGAATGAAAGTCACTGGTAGGATTGAAAACCAGAACATACATAGCTGAAGCCCTCCGAGTGGTGCCAGGCACAGAGGAAATGGGCAATGAAGGGAGGCTCTCTTTATGACTGGCTTTCACTGTGAAAGCCAAGGACTGCCACACCACCTGAGAACATTCATGCTCGGCCAAGCCAAACCTTCACCAGTAGTGTTTCAAGTAAAGGGTGGGGAGAGGGGGGACCAAGAGTTCTGCTCTGGCAAGGAAAGCGGAAGTCATATAACTTTTAAATACAGCCATTAGAAGACACATGCCAAGAGCACTCTGAAAGCAGAACACCTATTAAAAATAGCACACCTATTTCAACAGTTACTTCCCATTCATCCGGGTGGGTAAGGGTTTCTTCTTGGAGGGCACTTCTGGAGTGTTAGCTACTTTGCTCCACTCGCTGAGACCATAGATGAGGAAGTGTTTAAAAAACCTTGCAAAGTCAAATCAAGCCTCAATTTCTGGTTTGGGAGGAGAGGATTCCATAGAATTAACCCCAAAGAAATGTACCTATCCTGGGTGCTTCCCAGACTTCCTCACTAAAAAAGGAATACCTGGTTTTCCATCCCCAGGTCTGTCTTTTTCTGAGACCTAGGTACACACTTGGGTTGTGTGCCTCAAGCAGGGTCACAAATACCAAGGCTGATTTTCCAGTACCAATTAAGATTTAGAAAGAAACAGGAGTTAGGGGGCTATCATTTCTCTCAGGCAAAGTCATCTTCCATCTAGAAAAAGTCCCCGGAGTGACCAGCGACCACTTATAAACTTTAGGTCAAGTCATAACATTTCCCTACCTAATTCTGACACAAATGTAAAGTATTTATTGTGGGTGGTGGAAACAGTACCTTAATTTACCAACAAGATTTGTAAATCTGAATGCACAAAGACAGTGCACACCAGCTAGCCAAGCAGGCTGCTGGCCGTGCACCTTGCCCATGGCCAACCTATGCCCTGCTACTAGGACAGCATAGGAGGATCCTGTAACAGTGTTCTGGTCTCCTGGCCTCCAGTTCAGGGTGACTGCCAATGCATTAATCTCTATTTGAAGAGAAAGGAGCATTGGGAGAAAATCATGAGATTCCGGGCTTGGGGAGGAAAATTGGGAGAAGCAGTTAACTACTTGACCCCCTCAGGGAAATATTAGACAAGTATGTTCATTCTGTCATTTCCGTTTCTCTCCTCTGGACTCTTACCCCTTTTCAGGAAACAGGGGCATTTGGGACAATAGGTGCTGGGTGGGGCCTGGGGTACAGAGGGAGAGCACGGGGGCGAGGGGGGGTGGCCTTAGGTCAGAAAAAGGGGCAGGGAGAGAGAGGGAAGCCTAGGCAGGGGTCCTATGTGAATGAAACAGCGAAAGGGCTGGTAGGGTGTAGAGAAGGGCAAGAGGTGTTGGGACGCAGAAAGAGACCAAAGGGTAAAGACAAGATAAAAGACAGGAGAGTCAGAAGCGGGCACAGAAAGGAGAAACGTCCAACCAAGACCAAAAGTCTAGAGGAAACTGTCCGCAAGTGAAGAGGGAACCATCTGGGCTGGGCTGGGCTCAGAGTTGGAGCCCCAGAGGACAGATGCTAAGGAAGGGAGCCCGGGCTGTGCCCAGAGGGCGGAGGTGGAGCGAGTGGGCTAAAGAAGGCAGGTCCCAAACCATCGCCCCTTGGGCTAGAGTGCCCAGGCAGGCGGGAGAGTGGCGGGGCTGGCGCTCGCTCACCGATCCGGGCGGCCGGCACTGTCCTCCGTCAGGGGGTTGCGGGCGGGCGCGGGCGGTGGCGAGGAGGGCGGCAAGCAGCGGCCCCGCCAGGGCGGCGTGCATCCTGCCGGGGCCCGCGGGATGCGGGGGACCCTCCTGGGCAGCGCCCCCTCAGCAGGGCGGGAGCCCCCAGCTGGGCACCGAGGCTCTTCTGGAGCACAGGGCTCCAGGCGCGAGATGCTGGGAGCCCGCTGGGGCGTGGCTGGATGTCCCTGTCGGACCTGGGGGTCCCTCTGGGGCGGGGCTCCGTCTGTTGGAAGAGGGGGATCCTCTGGGGCGGGGCCCCTCACCAGGGCGCGCAGCCGGGTTGGCCAAGCCCCGGAATTCTGCGAGCGCGCAGGGGTCCTGGAGCGCGTGGCGGTCCGGGAGCCGCGTCAGGGTCCAGGGGTTCGCGGGGCTCCTAGGGCAGTCCCGAGGTCCCGGGGTAAGCGAGGGATCTCGGGTTATGCTGGGCACCCGGGGCGCGCAAGGGTCCCAGGGGTGCGCGGCGCTCCAGGGGGCGCGCAGTGGGACAAGTGCGGCGGAGGGCGCGGCGGGGCGGGGGTCGGCTCTGAGGTGCCCGGCTGCCCCGAGCCCGGCTCAGAGGGGCGGCGGGCGGCCGCGCGGCCGCTGCCCGGGCTCCGCCATGCTGCTCCGCGGCCGGGAGGGAGGGAGAGAGGAGGGCGGGAGAGCGGCGCGGAGCCGGGCCGGGCGGGGGCTGGGGCCGCCGGGCGGGGGAGGGGAGGACCCGGCGCGGGGGGCGGGGGCCGGGGCCGCGGCGGGCCGGGCCGGGCCGCAGGGAGTCGGAGCGAGCTCGGCGCCCGGGCGCGGCGAGGCGGGGTCTGCCGGGCATGGCAGGCGCTCGCTGGCTCCGCGCTCGCTCTCTCGCTTGTTCCCTCGCACGCGCGCGGAGGGAGGCGAAGCCCGCAGCAGCCACTTCCCAACTTTCCAAACTTCCCAGCGCAACTTTTTCCTCTCCTCCCCTGCCTGCGCCTCCCCCCTCCTCCCTCTCCTTTCCCCTCGCCAGCTCTGCGCTGGGCCGTAGCTCCGGAGCGCCACCGCCAGAGGGCGTCCGGCCTGATGCTCTGCTCAGGGGACCCCAGGCTAAGAGGTGGAAGCCCAATGGTCAGGCAACTTTGGGGGGACATGGGCCAGCTTCCCCAGCACATCCGCGAGTCTTGGCAAGAGTAATCAGCCAGCAGGACAGGATTTTGAGCTATTTGGAAGAATGAGATGGTCACTGGAGATCCAGGGAAGATGCTGTTTACTTACAACTTTGTGTCATGCTACTGTGCCTAACACTGGCATGCATGTTCCTAGGCACTCTGCAAACACTTTCTGCATCAAAATAAAGCATGTTTAAAGAACATAAAATAATTATCACCAGAATTCCTTAGAAGCTTCCATTTAGCCAGTCATTTTCTGGTCTAGTTCCCCGGATCCACATAAAATCCCTGTGTATGGCTGTTAAAGGGTAAGAATTCATGTCATGTCCACTTCCTAGGCTATAGGAATTGAAAAAGTCCTTAAAATCAACCCCATTCTGTTCCTTGGAGACAAAGGAGGCCTTAAAGATGTCAATGGATAAAAACCTTCTATCATCAGTCGGTGGCGGCGCAAGCCTTTAATCCCAGCACTCAGGAGACAGAGGCAGGCAGATCTCTAAATTTGAGGCCAGCCTGGTCTGCATAGCGAGTTCCAGGACAGCCAGGGCTACACAGAGAAACCTGTCTTGAAAAAAAAATAAAATAACCAAACCAAAAACACAAACAAACAAACAAAAACCCCTTGTCTCATCACAGCAAATGGGAAAAGTGATTCATGGCACACACACACACACACACACACACACACACACACACACACTACTTTTGTTAAACAAGTTATGCTGAGTATGATGTCCTGGCATCTGAGGTTACAGGACGAATTCGGTGATATCAGAACTCTACAGCTGACAGACAAGGTCAGATATGCAGGTAGACAATTAATACAACCATGCCAGAAGACCAAGGAAAGACAGGTAGAGGAAGGGCTCCTAAGACAGCTGGGGTCAGGGCAAAGACCTTGGAGGTGTTCTTGAAGAAGAAGTCAGTAGTAGCTAATAGTAGAAAGTGAAGCAGTTGGAGCAGCCAGACCAGAAGGGAAGGAAGGAAGTGCCAGAGAGTGACAGGTCAACCTCACTAGTCATGTGAAACTTCCATTTATTTTTAGGCTGAAAATAAGTGTATGTTGGCAATTGCTTGCAGTTCAAACTACTAGGTATCTGGAGTAATTTGTTCTGCTCAGCCTCTTTGTCACACACCTATTGGTGAAAGATGTTGAGCAGGACAGAGTACCCAGAAAATAGGGCACTAGGGCACAGTGTAGTAGCTCTGTCTCCCACACACAGAGCTCTGAGACCTGCAACTGTGACAGAAGTCCTTGAATGATACTGCCCTGACTCAGGTCCCCCAGCTCCCTGCAGAGTCTCACCCATCTCCTTGGTAAGAACAGAGTGAGTTGGTTAGAGTGTGGTGGGAGTTTAATTCCACTGAGAAGTAGGCATACGGTCTTCACTGGGGAATTAGAAGATGGAAGATTAGGGAATAAAAAAAGGACCAGATCAAGTTTAAAGTGATGGTATGTGTGACTATTGGTGGTTTTTAAAAACTTCCTTCATGTATTTCAAATGAAAGTTTTCTCATATCATATTTTTTTCTTTAAAATGATAAAGGTTTTAGTAAGTAATTGTCAGAGGTCTAACTTCCTCCTTTGAGGTCTCATGTAGCAGGGCCATGAGCAAGGACAGAACACAGCATCTTGGAGTCTGGCTTTCTCCAGCCCTGTTCCTGGCCTCACTATTTTTCAGTGAATCAATGTGCGTGATAAGGCCTTGGGCTCATCACCATATTGCATTGGTGTTGTTAATGAGACACAAGAGCAAATAAGTTTGTCAATTCAAGAGAATTGAAAACATAAAGCAACACAAATTTCTGCACACCAAAGTGTTCTTCACAATAGTCAGAAGATGGAAACAACCTAGCCAACTGTCCATCAGCTAGTGAATGAAGAGTCAACTATGGCATGTCAAGACATCAGGCTATATAACTTAAGACATACAATTCTTAAAAAATCAGGCATGGGGCCTGGAGAGATGGCGAAAGGGTTAAGAGGACTGGTTGCTCTTCCAGAGGACCCAGGTTCAATTCTCAGCACCCACATGGCAGCTCACAATTGTGAGCATGCAGGCAAAACACCAGTGCACATAAAAATAAATAAATCTTTAAGAAAATGAGGCATATTCAAGATAGACTATGCCTTGACTTCAGAGAGGATTGAAGTGAGCATGTATACAGAGTCAGAAAGTGAGAGCGGTCACCCAGAACAAAGCAGCATGAGGAGACAGAGGAGGGACCAACACAAAGGGGTATTGGCTTTCTTTGGGGATTGATAAAAGCATATCAAAATGGTGATGGTTGCTCAACTCTGAGTAAATTAAAAGAGAGAAAAAGCCACTTTAAATAAGTACATGGTATGTGAATTATCATGGAATTCTGGAAGCTGTTATCCAAAACAATAAACACAAACATGGATTTCATTGGGTTTTCAAATTATTTTATTTTTATTTATGTGTGACTATCTGTGTGTCTGCCACATATGTGTAGATACCCAGGAAGGCCGTGAGAAGGTGTTGCATCCCTTGGAGCCCGAGTTTGAGGTGATTAAGAGCCACCTCATCTGGGTACTAGGACTGAACTCAGGTCCTCTGCAAGAGCAGCTTGTGCTGTCATAGCCAAAACTGGGCCCCTTCTCCAGCTCAATCTCAGCATTTTAAAGCAGGTTCTCCTTCCTATTTGGTCTTGTGAGATAAGCCCTGGGTGGTGCTAAGCCCTAAATATTAGAGACTGGGGCACTTGAGTAGTTTCATCATCCTCTCTGGACATGACAATGAACTGAGGTGACCCACCACCAGCATAAACAAGCTGGTAGAGTGATCAACCTTTAGGGGCCCTCTGCACACAACACTAAAGCTCTCCCTTTAAGGCCATTGCCAGTCTAGGACATTTAGGGAGGGTGAGAAACGACTCTGAGCTCAAGAGGGGGCAGTGGCTGCAGACTCTAGACTGCTCTGCCCGGGGCCCATCCGGACCACTTTTCTTTTATTGCATCTTAATTAAGTTGTTCAATCAGATTGGTACCAGGAATCTGTAGGTTGTAACAGCAGGGGCAGGAGCAGAAGCCTTGTAGCGTAACTAAACCAACAAAGTTGGCCTCAGGAACCCTGCTCTGTTGAAGGGTGTCCCTTCCAGGGTGAGAGATGAGGCACTTAGCTGCAGGCTCAAAGGAAGAGCATTGCTCTGGGCTGTGGGCCACTAGCCACCCAGTATTCTTAAATGGGCATGGTCTGACTTCTGGCTCTGACTCCTATAGCCAGCACGCAGCCCCTGACCCCCAAGCTCTGTGTTCTCTACCCCAGCCTTGCTTGGAAATTAATCCTTAATGAGTGAAGAACAAGAGTGCTTCTGGGCCTGGGGAGAAAGGAAGTGAACTGAAGAATGAAGCAGAGACAGGCAACGTTGAGGACAATCTAGAGTGAGAGAAAGCACCTAAAAAAAAAATGCAGACACTGAGATGACTGGGCAAAGGGTATTCTGTCACTCAAGCAGAAAAAGAGGCCGGTGGTCACACAATTGTAGTAAGGGGTCAGAGCTGCTAAGTGGGAGAGCAATAATCAAAGACAACACCGTTGCGGCACAGTCCAGTGGGGGCATCTTGGGTCCTGAGGAATCAGCCCCAGATTTAGCCCTCAGGGAACTTGCCACCCAGTGGAGAGGACAGAGACATAAACAAATGGAGCTTGGGGTGAAACAAAAAGAAGGGCAAACAGGACCAATCAGGACAGCCTTCGGAGGGAGAACAGGAGCAGGAAGCTGGGTGTGGTGGTGCATCTTGCAATCTCAGCACTTACAAGGTGGAGGTAAAGGATCAGGGATTCAAGGTCAAGTTCAACTACACGGTGGATTCAAGAGGCCCTGCTTAAAAACAAACAAATAAACAAATGAGCAGGAACCCGGAATTTACACCTCCTATAATCTCAGCACTTGGAAGCTGACGCAGGAGGATGGAGAGTTTGAGGAAAGCCTAGGCCACATAGAACTGCCTCAAAACAAAACAACAAAATGGAAAACAACCCCCACCCCAAATCACCACCAGCAAAAGACTAAGCTGGAGTTGGGCAGAAAGACTGAAGAAAGAGAAGGCATTAAGGGCCATGGGCATCGCACGTGCAAAGGAGTAGGAGTGTGTAGGGGTTTGGTGTGTGAGGGGGACTGGTAAGGGTGATAGAGGCGAACTTGAACTAGACATGGTCAGAATCCAAGGGCACCAGCAAGTGCTGTGCAGGAACTCAGAACGGGGTTTGCCCTGCCTGTCAGAGCAGACAGTCTTAGCATGATCTGTAGAAAATGTGGCTGCCCCAGAGGGTGTCTGACAGGCCAGGCTCCAGGTGGGAGGTGCACATGGCTGGCTGTGGGTAGCCCTCAGGATAGCGACGGCTCAGCTCTCACGTGCTGCTCCATATGTTCTGTGCTGTAACTGAGCTGCCCTCCTCCAGCTACTTGTGACTTTTGAACAAGAAACACCTGTAGGTGTTGAGTTGAAAGACATGTCAGTGAGTGCTGTTGCAATGAACTTGAGGGTTGAGATCTTTTGGAGAGGCTGATTTCATTCGTTTTGGATATGCATTCCAGAGTGAGATTTGTTCTGTTGTTATAAAAGCAAACAAACAAAAAGCCTGCAGGCTGTTTTGTATAATGGCCGCGCTGACTTAACTTTTTTAGCAACAAGTGCAAGGCCTGGTCAAAAGGACAAAAATTCAGTTACAAGGTAAGTTCTGTCTAGTAATGTGTAGAACACATGGTGTGTGCTTATGAGTCTAAAGGTCATGATTATTGTGCAGCATTAATATGTTATTAAATCATCACGTTGGACACATACTGTCTGTCAAGTAAATATTTCAGGATGAAGAAAAAAAGGATTTTAAAATAAAGAAAATATCATATAAAGACCAGGTGATATACATTTCATAAAAATCCCAGCATATTGAAAGCCAGGGGGTCCAGGAAACTTTTCTGGAAGAGACATGTTTTGAACTGGTCTATGAAGGAAAAGCAGGTGCAATGGAAGGAAGAAACACATTTATTTTCATCCTAGGTAAGAAGAATGGTGAAAACAATGAGTTGGAGGAGGGGCAAGGAGAGAACATTCTGACTGGGGACCAAGAGGTGGAGTTAAAAGAGTAGCTCACTGGGCTGGCCAGTCAGCCCCAGGGGTCCTCCTGTCTTGGCCTCCCCAGCACTGGGATGACAGGTGCTTCCCCAGGGTTGGGATTACAGGAGTGTGCTATGGCACCCGGCTTTCATGGGCATGCTGGGGATCTAAACTTAGGTCCTAGTGCTTGTATAGTAATGTTCTTCACCAACTGTGCCGTTTCCCCTGCTGGGTTTGCCCTCATTTTAAAGATGAGGACATGTCTCAGAGGGGAACAGTGACACTCAAACCACACAGCTGATTATTAGAAAGTAATCTGTCTAAACCTCCCTGCTAAACCCTTCACTCCCTCCAAGCTACAAATGGGGAAAGTGCACAGGTAGCAAGCAGCCGAGGGGGTGGCTTGTGAACACACTTGTGCACACACAATCACATGTGGCAGCTCTGGGCTCTGCCTGTCTTAGGATAGAGAGTAACTCTCATTTAGGACTTGCCTGTCACTCTAGCCCAAGCTGTGCCAGGCTCCATTCCTCTCTTTAGGACCCTACTGAAGTATGGAAAGGGAAAAAGGAAATGTGATGCTTGAAACAAAATACCCCATCGAGCTGACCACTAAATGGCACTTAGACCCCAAGTATACACACAGCTGCTTTCTGTAATGAAGGCTGCGGACCATGTTCCTGGATATAAAATAACAAACCACATATAAAGTTTTACATTGCTGTGTAATTAGCACGGATCTGCAAATGTGCTAGGCTGCAAATGTGCTAGGGTGAGGGCAGAGGGGCTTGGGCCACAAGTAGAGAGGGTGTGGGAAAGAACATGCCCCAGGGTGAGAAGGGTGGACTTTGAGTCCTGACCCCGCCCTCATCTCCTTTGGCCTTGGACAAGTTCTTCAGACCCTGTAGACTTCCGGTTTGGTATCTGTATGAGCAGGCAATGGTATCTGCTTTCTCAACAGTGGTTTTAACCTTCTCTCGGCCTGAGGACACTTGACAATTTGTAAAGACATATTTGTGTGTCCTACCTGGGGAGGTATTACTGGCTGGCATCTTGTGGCTGGGGCCAGGATGTTGCCATGTATCTTACAACACAGGAAGCAATCTCATTTAGAAGTATGGCCCCACAAATGCCAGTCCTGCTAATACTGAGAATTCCTGCCTCATAGGATAGCTATGAGATACTAGATACATTCATAACTTTGATTGGGCATTTGATGTGTGCTAAGTACTTCCAATCACTTTTTAAAATGTAGTAACTCTTGCCTGTTCATAATAAGTCTATGAGGGAACTGCTACCATTACCCTCACCCTATACTACCATTATCCTCATGCTGTAGATAAGGAAATTGGAGTCCTGGAAGTAAACTCACCCAAACTCACAAACCTGGTGGAGCAGAGAGGCATTTGCAAAAGGCCTGTAGCTCTAGATCTACTACATATGAACCTGAACACAATTTGAACTCATGTTTTACTTGCCTGTCGAAGTCAATGCCTGGGACACGATAGTGATAATGATCTCTATGAGTCAAACACTCAACTGTTCATGAAGGCCACATAGAAGCATCCAATGTTTGGCAGACAAGACATAGAGAGTGCTTGCTCACATTCAGTTTTCTTTCAGAAGAAAAATAATAAAGAGGTGACTAAATAAAAATGGAGGCAGTGTGAGTCATAGACACTATGTTATGAATGAAGAGAAGGGTTCTGCCAGATGTGAGAGAAGGTACCATTGGCTGAGGAAACAGCCTCGGCAAAGGCCCTGTAGTAGGGAGGCACCATGGTGTGTTGAGGAAACAGAAAATCCAAGAGAAGTAAGATCTGGGTTACAAGGCAGATGATTCTTAGAAATGTAGCAGAGAGTAGGGTCCACCTGAAGAGTGACCTGGTTGAGGTAAGAAACTTGAATTCTGTCCTCTCCTAGGAGTTATGGAGGTTTTACAGAAGATTGACCTGATTTGCATCTTGGAAGTTCATTCAGACCTCAGTGTGAAGGATGGTGAGGCAGCAGGAGAGGAATCCAGGATCCTGGGCAGGATCCAGGCTGGGGTAAGGTAGGGAAAGTGGGGTCTTACCCACATGGCTTCAGTGGGACTGAAGGAAAGGGAACAGGTCTGTCAGGTTCCCACAGTGTTAGAGCCAGCAAACTAGCATTTTGTGATGGATATGATGGGTGAGGGGAGCAAGGCTAAGACTGAGGGTTTTGTTTTGAGCAACTTCTTCATTGGTTGAGACAGGTTGAGGAAGAAACAGAACTTTGTGAGAGTGGAGAGAAAGCAGCAGGGGTCCAGTCTGGGGTCATGTTAATCATGAGCTGCCCACCAAGTGGAGGACATAGGAAGCAACTTAAAAACATCCTGCAGCTCAGGAGAGTGAGCAGGGCTGTGGACACATTTAAGATTCATTGCACAGAGATGAGATCTAACACTAAGGCCCATTGATGATGGTGGTGATAGATAGGTGATAGATGATAGATAGATAGATAGATAGACATACATACATACATACATACAGACAGACAGACAGACAGACAGATAGATAGATAGACAGACAGGAGGACAGGTAGGTAGAACTGGAGTCAGCCTAGGTCTAAACCCAGGGAGAGCATTCATTTCAACTTTGAGAAACAACCCTTTAAAGAGATAGAGGATCTGACACCCTCTTCTGGCCTCCCCGGGCACTGCATGCACCTTGTGCACAGACAGGCAAAACATCCATACACATAAAATATAAAATTAGAGAGAGAAGGGGTGGGTGGGGAGAGAAAGAAAGAAAAAGTGTCAGCATTCATTAAAGTACAGGGGTTATTACTAGATTTGACCCTAGAAGTTGACAGGAGATGTTTTCAGTGGGCTTTTGGAGATGAAAACTCAAGTGCATAAAGGAAGAGGCAAAGAAGTAGAAGCAGCCTCTCTGAGAAATCTCTCTAGATTTGTATCAAAGAGTCAAGCTGGAGTGGCTGAAGAGCATGGACCAACAGATGGACTCCATCAGCAGTTTTAGGCTGATGAAGGATGTAGCACAGAGGGAGCAACTTCTACAACCACTGATCTTGGGAATGGCATCACCAGACAGACTGGGGAGCTGTCCTAGAGAAAGATGGAGGTAAACTCCAGTAACAACACCTGGCTGAGCCTTGTTGGGAAGGAAGGCAGCAAACCTAGGCATTGTGTGGTAGTCAGGTGGGTGGGATAGAGTGCTCCACAGTAACTACCTTTCTTCCTCACCGAAGGGAATCAGAGCCCTCACCTACACCCCTGCTGAACACCAGCCCCGACACTGACACAGACTGAGTACAGACCCATAGGGTGAATGCCCAGTTCTGCTCAGCCAGCTCCCTTCTTCATAAGGAACACCCTGGGGGAACAACAGAGGGCCCATCCGTGAGAAAAGACATCAGAGCAACATAAGGTTTAGAAGTACCCAGGAATGGACACTGCCTTCCGGACCCTGCTGGGGAAGGGAGTCTCCAGGACCTGTCAGAGTGGGTGTAGAAGAAACACATTTGTGGAAGAGAATCATAACAGGAGAGAGCCAAATGCACGAGGCTTGCAAGAAAGTTGTGGGGTTTGTTTTTTTGTGTGTGTTTGTTTGTTTTTGTTGTTTTAGAAGAAAAGTCCTCAGCAGGGGAGGAGTGGGAACTCACTGAAGCTGGCAATCAGGGCAGGCAAGTGGAACCGAGAGAAACCTAAGTGGACTAGGTGTGGTTTGGGTGTTTCATCTCAGTAGGTGAGCTTAGGGCTCTTCAGTTTTGGCCCCTCACAAGGCTAGTGTGATCTGCACAAATACATTTGTGCATATATATGGTGATCAAGGTTTATAGCTATTTAAGAAAATCCCTGTTGACTAGCAAGGGCATCCCAACCTGCTAGCTGGACCTCTCTGCACTTGACTCCCTGATCTGTGAAGTCAGCACAGTAGTAATGTGCGGCTCACAGGCTTGTTATGGGGTGACTGGGTTACACTTTGTGTACTGTAAAGAGCTGTGGTATGGCTTTTAGGATGATTATTAATAATATGAAGAAAAAGGAGGAGGAGGGAGAGGAAAAAGAAAGAGGAGGAGGTAGCCTCAAAGTATCTTCTGTCTTAGGAGAAATACTTTGATGTTTAAAAAGTCAGGAGGAGTATGTGTGGACACCTTATGATTGGGAGCCTCTGTCTGCATCAGGGTAGAACTCAGGCCTGCTGACTGAATTGGGCAAGATGCGCCTTGCCCAGGGGTGCTCTGCTGATTGGCTGAGCAGGTGGCAAAGTCCAGCAAGGGTTGTCCTTACCATGCTGCACATGTGGCAGGCCCAGTGTCTTCAACTCCCATGGTGCCCACTGGCATGCTGCCTAGCTGTTGACATTTGCTTGGCCTTTACCAAATCCAGTGCCGGAGAGTCTGCTGAGTCTGTATTTGTCCTTTGTCCTTTCCGTGGCACCTTTTAGTCTCTATGTGCAACATGGCCTATCTGCTGCGGAAAGTCCCGTTTCCCCATCAGGCTCATCCTGTCCAACCAAATACACACCTTTATTTTTCTCAGTTCAGACTTTGGGCTCGATTCTCAGCTCCCTGTGTTTGGAAGCACCTTTTCATAAATCTTCTCATGTATTTGTCTCGACACTGCTGAGGACATTTAGCGGTGGGAAGCCCATTGCCTCTCGAGGCAGCCTGCTCCTCTTGTAGATGCTCTTAACACTGCTAAGCCACATATGTCACCATCACCCACCTGTAGCTTATGCCAAGTCCCTGATTACCACCCTTGTAGCTACATGGAGCAGACTCCATTTTCTTCATGCCATCCAGGCATAGATTTGGGTGCAGGAACCACGTATCCCTGGGCCTTTTTGCCCACTCTCCCATTCTTTACAAAAGAGAGTTTGTTCCTTTTCACCCTTTTGATGACTGTGTTTGAAATCCCTTATGCCTAGCAATGGTACAGTTTGCCGACTATATCTACCCACTGATTTACCAATTCACTTGGCATCACTGTCTGGAAATTGGAGATGATAATTGCTGAATGATTTGTCTGGAGTCTTCAGCGACTAAGTTTTCCTCTGACTAGATCCTTTGTGTTTCCTCATACCACAGCCACCTCTGCACAGAGCACTGACTTAGCATCTAGGTAGCATCTATGGTGACAGAAGCTTGCTGATATCCTAACTTTTATCAGAAAGATTTTGTGTGAAAGAGAGTGAATGTGGAGTGTGTGCGAGTGTGTAAGTGTGTGTGTGTGTGTTTATGTATGTGAATGTGTGTGAGAGAGTGTGTCTGTGCATTTGTGTGTATGTGGATATGTGAGTGTGTGTTTGTATATATGAGGGTGTGTGTGTGAGTATGTGAGAGTGTGTGAGTGTATATGTGAGTGTGTGTGAATGTATGAGTATTTGTGTATGTGTGTGTGTGTGTGTGTGTGTATGTGTGTATATGTGAATGTGTGTGAGTGTATGTGTGAGGGGGTGTGTGTTTGTGTATGTGTCTTTGGTTTTGTTTTCTGCCTTTAGGTCTTTTCTTTATCTGTCTACCATTTTTAGCATTTCCATCTCTCCTCTGCTCTTTCCAGTGCAATCTGTTTAATGTCCACCATATCCTCAGAGTAGACCCTTTCCCCCAAGACTTTCCCAACACAACACAGCTGGTTGACCATCGTTTCTAGCTACAACACACAGCATTAGCCCAGAGCCAAAGACATGAGTCTTTAAGAGGATGATTCAAAGAATGGAGGGGGAAAGAGCCTGGCTAGACAAGCTTCATGATGGTAGAGGCCATTTCAGTCTTCTCCATTTTGTATGATTCATACTTCACATTTATAATTATGGTGAGTGCTCACTGATATGACTAATTGATAATATATTGGGGTACTTGTTATATTTCAGACATTTAACAGTATATGAGAGTCCTAATTGTTTGCCACCTCATAAAACCTTGACCTTGCCAGCATTTGTAATTATAGCCATCAGGTGAAGTGTGAAATAGTGTGTCATTGTGCTTTTAATTTACATTTCTTTAATGACTAATAGTGCTAAGTATCTTTCTGTGTGCTTGCTTGTTAGTCTTGTATCTTTTTAATGTAGCCTTTATTAAAGTCTTTTGCTCATTTACATTGTGCTGTTTGACTTTTTACTGTTGAGCTGTGATTATTCATTTCTATTCTAAGTCCTTTGTCAAATGCAGTTTCATAAACATCCCAGTATTTGGCTTATATTTTCACTTTCTTAATCGCGTCTTTTAAAGAGCAAATGTTTTAGTGCTGAGCAAATCCAATTTATCAATTTTTAAAATGTAATTTGTACTTTTTATGTCTTACTTGAGAAATCTTGATCTAGCTCATGGTCACTAACATTCTACTTATACTACTACTTCTTTCTCTTCCTCCTCTTCTTCTCCTCCTACTCTTCCTTCCTGTCCTTTCTTCTTTCTCCTCTTCTCTTCCCGACTCCTCCTCCTTCTTTCCTAGAAGATTTGCAGCTTTACATTTTATGCTTAAGGCAAATGTTAACTACTCCAAAGTGTCTGAGATAAGAAATGTAAAAGAAGATTCACTTTTAGTTCATGGATTCTGATGTCTCAATCCATGGTCACTTGCTCCCATCACTACGGGTGTGGGGTAACGTAGCTGCCAGATAAAATGATTATCTAACTTGTTCTAGTATAATAACAACTCAGGAGTCAGAAATTGAGATAAAGACCTGAGGAATCCAAGGAAAGCAGAGCAATTGGCTGACCCTCTCTCCACATTCTCTGGAACCTCCAGCACCAGAAATCATGCCCCCACAACTCCTCCTGAGTCTCTTCCTGTCCTCTGTAGCCACCCTACAAAGTCCTCCAAGAACTTTATGGCTAATCCCAGTCAACCAGTGGCTGACTCTGTCCTAGATTCAAGGCTGCTTTATTGGCACAGTGGAATGGCTGTACAGACAATTCTCCTACATTTCCCCCTTTTTGTCTAAATAAAAGGAAAGGTTTTAACTCTAACAATGCAAAACTATATACAGTAAGAACAATTACCCAGTAAGAAATACATTTACAATGTCCAGTCTATAATATTTGACAAATTTAGTGCAAACATTCCATTTTCTATCCTCTTTTAATGAGCCCAAAGTTTTGTACCTAATTTACTTTCTGTTATGACTAAGGGAAAGTATAACTGTACTAATTAGTCTTCTACTCCATCAGAGACCTGAGAAGGATATATTATTGCCTGATTAAACAGGAAATGCAGAGCAAGCAACTTCCAAAACTATGAAGTGACAGAGACATCTGGCTTCCTAGACAGTCACCCTAAGTTTCCTTTGTAATATTGGGGCATCTATCTTTATGCTACAGGTCTAGAGTATCTGACAGACTTTTCTGTGAAGCAGGGATTTTTGAAGGACTGTCCTACCCTGTTTTGGCAAAGTTTGGCAGTCATTTACTCTCGTGTCCTGCTTGTTCAGTTTGGACAGCATACTGTCAGCAGTCGAGGCAAGGGCAGTTTCTTGCCCAAATGGCTAGCTTTTGCCACAAAGAAAGCAAACTCCATATGGAGGTTCTTTGATGCCTATAATCCTTTTTTTTTAAATGGTGAAAAACTACATTTAGATTAGAACTTTACATTATGTTTTTAAATGAGCTGTATAAGTACAATACCTTAAAAAAGAAATAGAAACACATATCACAGTATAACAAAAATAACTTTAAATTTGTTTCAATATATAAAATATATTACATAAGAATAAAAACATATACAGTATAACAAAAATAACTTTAAATTTCTATCAATGTACAGAAAACCATACCAATGTAAAATATTTGAGACTAGTAGTTGTTTTTTCTTGTTTGAAAGTCGATACAATAATCTAGCCTTTTATCCTATCATTTCTGTGCTCCCCCCCTTTTTTTTCCAGAATGAGATCCCTGAATCTAATTTCCTTTGCTTAGTATCCTCCATGAACATGACCAATAACAACTTGGGACCCTCCCACAAGCAATGATAAACATCCATCAAATGATCAAAAATCACCAACCCTGTCTTTTGGGAATGTGGGCGTCATGTTCTTAAAATTACTTTCTGTTGTCTAGGGGTAATGGCACCTTTAGGGGACCCTGAGAAAGTTAAGAAAATGGTCAAGTCCTAAGGGAGCTAGCTGTTGTCCAGTCTCAGTGTGATGGGATAATGGAAGGCTTATCTGAAGTCCTGGCTGGAGTAGTCAATGAGGCTAGACCATCTTAACTAACTGTCTTGAAATTTTCCTGAGCACTTTGTAGTACAGAGCTGATCTTTGGATGGTGTTTATCAATTTAGTGGTGGTATTATCAAAATCCAGGGTATTCATTGTTGTGGGACCCCAACATCCTTTTGGAAACTTCAAAGGTCACTGTCATGGTTCATTGCAGGAAACTTAAACAATTTAAATGTCATATCCAGCAGATATTGGAAGGGTTAAAGGACCACAATTTATTAAGTGTATTCAGGGTATGCAAACTTAGTTACTAGTTACCTGCTTCAGACTCAAGACATAAATCATATACAGGAAGCTAGATGAAGCCTATTTCTAGAATCAGTAGTATTCTATATGATCATTAATATCATGACAGATGGTTTAAATATATATATATATATACATATATATATTAGTCTTATAAATTTTGACATAATATTTATACATAAGAAAGTTTCAAAGAATCAAAATAAAACAAAAGGATTATGAAATTAGTGGCAATAGAATAGTTCCTAATTTTGTTTTTTCTTTTATCTCATACCAGGAGGCTCTTCTGACATGAGACAGAGATTTTAAATTTTCCTTTAACGAAAGTGCCTGGTCTTAGAGAAGGAGAGAGCCATGCTCCAAGTCTAAAACCAGCTTTAGTTTTTAATTTGATTGGGACTACAAAAAGACGATTTTCCTGTTTGTCTGTAGAAAATAGTATGGACAAACATTTGAGAAGATTTATGAGATTTTTGTGCTATTGGAAGTATGTTATACCATTAGCCCAAATTATTCTTTTTCTTAGGGAATTTTCTCTGGATGATTCATCTTTCTTCCTCACATGTCTCATTTGTCTAGTGGTATTTAGATTCCTTAGATGAATGCTTTTATTTTTCCTAGAAAGACAAAAACAAAACTCTTTCCCAGCCTTAACTTTGGGGAGTTTCCCTTTCTGTTAGGTTGAAGTGTCATGCTGTTGAAGAATCATCGCCTCTCCTAATCAAGAGGTCTTTCATGTATGAATCTAATATCTATCCATTTTGATGGTATCCATAGATTTTCTTCTCTAGTAGAAACAAAAACAAAACCTCTTCCCCAACATAACACGTATCCTGGTTTCCATTCTGAGGTCACACATTCTTAAAGTATACAGGCTGATTTAGTTCATTGTTTTTTTTTTTTTTTTTTTTTTTCTATTATCCAATGTCTTTCCACAGATGTTGTTCCTTTTTCATTAACATTTTAAAAATTTAAAGTTAATAAAGCATTGTTCAATCTATATCTGGGGGTCTTTATTAGCCCTTTCTGTTTATTAAGCATATCTTTTAAAGTGTAATTAGATCTTTCTATAACTACTTGTCCTATAGGATTATATGGTATACCTGTAATGTGTTTTACATTGTAATATGCAAAAGGCTATTTCATTTTATTAAAGACATATGGTGGAATATTGTCAATCTTAATTTGTAAAGGTATTCCCATAATGGCCATAACTTGTAATAATTGTGTAATTATAGAATCAGCCTTTTTAGAACTCAAAGCAGTTGCCCATTGAAATCCTGAACATATATCTATAGTATGGTACACATATTTTAATATTCCAAACACCAAAAAAAAATACACCCATTTGCCAAATTTCACTTCTTTGAGTACTCTTAGAATTTCTTCTTGCAGGTAGTAGAGTTTGGTTATATAAAGAATAAGTAGGGCATTTCCTTACAATTTCCTTCACTTGTTGCCAAGTGATGAAAAAGTCTTTCTTCAAATAGTTGGTATTAACATGTGGTTAATTTAATGAAATTAAATGTGTTTTTTAATGAAATTCTGAGGCTTCTAGCACATTTCCTACCAATAGTTGACCAATTTCATTATTACCTTGTGCTAGAGGGCCTGGTAGAACCATGATATGTATTATATACAAGGGGTAATTTCTATTTCTAATTATTTCTTATAATTGAATAAATAACAAAGTTAATTCTGAATCATGTTTAATAAGTTCAGTGGTTTCAATATGTAAAACAACTCTTTCTGCATATTGAGAGTCAGTAACTATATTAAGAGGTTCAGGAAAATCTAATAATACCATGAAAATAGCATATAATTTTGACTTTTGAACAGACTCATAAGGGCTCTGGGCTACTTTAATTACATTTACTGCCTTTCCTGATTTCTTTGCATCAGTATAGAATGTAGGGGCTCCAGAAATTGGTCTTACTCATACAATGTGAGGAAGAATCCAATTAGTTCTCTTTATAAACTGAAATCTTGCTTTAGGGATATTTGTTGCTAATCTGTCCCAAAAAATTACTGCAAACTCTCTGCCAATGTTCATTTTCTGTCCATAATGAGGAAATTTCAGCATTAGTAAAAGGTACTACAATTTCTGTTGGGTCCATTCCTGTTAATTGACAAAGTCTCAATTTTCCTTTCAGGATCAATTCAGAAATCTTTTCTACATAGGTCTTTAATTTTTTTACTCTGTTTCTGTGACAAAATATCCATTCTAAAACATCTTCTTTCTGAATAAGAAATCCTGTAGGAGAATGTGTGGAGGGTACTATAACCAGGATACAGTCAAGCTCTGGATCCAAGTGATCCACATGTGCATCCTGTAATTTCTTTTCTACCAACGCCAATTATCTCTCATCCTCAGCTGATAATTTTCTTGGACTATTTAAGTCCTTATTACCCTGCAAGGTTTGAAATAAATTACTTAGTTCTTGAGTTGTTAATCAGATTATAGGCCATAGACAGTTACTATCTCCTGGCAATTTTTGAAAATTTTTTAAGAGTTCATAAGTGATTTCTCTTGATTTGTACTTTTTGTGGCTGATTTTTTTGTAAACTTTTCTTATATCCTAGGTAATTAATAGAATCTCCTCCTTATATTTTTTCAGGAGCAATTTATAATCCCTAAGGCAAAATTTTCTTTGTTTCTTCAAACATTTTTTCTAAGGTATTTGTATCTGAATCAGCTAGTAATGGTAAATTATTGATTAAGGAAACTGATTATGAATTATTTCCAATGGTTGTTGTACAAAATATTGACATAAGGTAGGGCTGTTTAACATCCCTTGTGGAAGAATTTTCCAGTGAAACCTTTTAACAGACTGGGAAATATTTTAAGTAGGTACTGTGAAGGCAAATTTTTCTCTATCCTGTTCTTGTAAAGGTATAGTAAAAAAGCAGTCTTTTAAATCAATCACTATAATAGACTGTCCTTTAAACAATAGAGAAGGCAAGGGAATTCCAGGCTGTAAAGAGCCCATTGGCTGAATCACCTTATTTATGGCTCTTAAATCTGTTAACATTCTCCATTTTCCATATTTCTTTTTAGTGACAAATATAAGAGAATTCCAAGGACTGGTCAATATGTTGAGCATTTAAATGCTCCTGTACAAGCTGTTCTAATGCCTGTAATTTCTCTGTTGTAAAAAGCCATAGTTCTACTAAGACAGGCTTGTTAGTTAACCATTTTAAAGGTAGGGCTGTTGGTACCACTGAAAGATCATCAGCTGTTGGGCCCTGTTTATGTACAACTTGTACAGTTTTGTGGCTGTTCTTGATAATATTTTTTACTATTTCTCTCAGAAGTATTCTTTATTTTATGGTTTGTTTCTGAGGTTGGAGGAATGTTAATCTGTGTTTTCCATTGCTGTAACAAATCATATCCCCATAAATTCACTGCTATGTTAACAACACATGTTTTTAATTTTCCTATATGTCCTTCTGGCCTTATACATTCAATCCATCTTGTACTTTGTTTTACTTGAGATAAAGTTCTAATCCCTAGAAACTGAATATTTACTTTCTGAAGAGGCCAATTTCTATGCCAAGATTTTGGTGAAATTATTGTTACATTTGCCCCTGTGTCTACCAGACCCTCAGTTTCAAAGCCATTTATTTGTGTTTTAAGCTTTGGTCTCTGATCATTTATAGAAGTTTACCAAAATACTTGTTTCATTGTCTCTCCTGAAAATTTTGTTTTATCTATTGAAGCTGTTCTGTCATCCATAGCAGTATGGTTTTTAACAACAGGCATTAGGTTTTTTAATTGCTATGTGGAGGAGTTTCCCCATGCTTACAGGGAATGATTGAACCAAATTTGATATTGAGGTCTGTGAGAGGCTCCCCAAGGCATTTCCTGATGACAAAGGGTTACCTTGCCTGTCCCTTGTTGATCTGCATTATTTATTCCAATGTCAGCTTTTGCCACACCTTCTGTATACTCCAGAACGCTGGGGCCTTCTGTTTGATTTATCTTTAGAAAAGACATTATTTCTAGGAATTCCTTGTTTCCCATAATTAAAGCATCTAACATTTTTATTTTTCTTAAGATTTCTAAAAATTACTTCTCCTATAAAAGCAGCATCATAAGTGTGAGATCCAATATCAGCTGTGTTCGTAATGCATTCTTCTATTGGTACTAATCTTGACTTTAAAGATCTAATCACATTTTACATTCTGAATTAGCATTTTCAATAGCCAAGGATTCAATTAATATTTGTCTGACTCCTGGATCTGATATAATTCTATTTACAACTGAAGTTAATCTTTATAAAAAAAATCAGTGAAGGCTTCTTTTGGGCCTTCTATAACTTTATTCGATGATTCAGCTCTCATCCCAATTCTTCAGCTCTGTCCCAAGCACTCAAAACTATTGTACGGCATAGGGCCAAGGTGTGAGCATCAAATATAGACTGTTTTTGCAAATCAGCATAATGGTCCTTACTGAGAAGCTGGTTTTGGGAAATTTTAATGCCTCTAGCCCTACTTTATTGTTCTATGACCCTAGCCTTTTCTTTCCACCATGTTTTCATTGCAACTGAGGACTAGCTTCCAATATCACTGTAATTAAATCTTTCCAGTCTTATAAATAATCCTGTTCTGAGTTGCCTGTGAATTTAACATCTGCTTCACAGAGGGTGAATATGTACCATATGAAACGACTGTTTCCTTAAATCTCCTCAAATCTAACATTTCTCTCAGATCCCAATTAACTTCTGTATAGCCACAGGAGTGCATATCTGGTGGTCATTCTTGTGTGGTAACTGGGTAAATTAAGGTTGGTTTTCTAATAACCTTAGGCCATTCCTCTTAAGTTTCATGATGCAGTGGTGAGGTAGACTCTGCTCTAAATTCCTCTGGCTGTGTCTGAGAATTTTTCTTATTTTCATTAGTAGGTCTTTCTAAGGCTTGTACCTTATCAGTAGTAAGTTTTTCTAAAGCCTGTGTCTTATCATTAGTAAGTCCTTGTAAGGCTTGTATCTTATCAGTCAAATTATCTTATTTGGCAAAGTTATCAAACCATTTTTAAGGATTCTGATTGACATTATGTCAATATCAGCTAAGTTGTGTATCACCTCATTTGTTTTTTTTTTTTTTCTATTTGTAAGTGATCCATAATAACAGTAAACAGGGTCTTAACTCCCTGCATTGTATTCCTGATTGCTAAACGTGGGAAAGATACCGCCCTGCCTTTTCTTTATATCCTAATTCCCTGTTTAAAAATTCCCAAGTGTCTTACCAAATCTAATGATACGGACAGCATAGGTGGAGATATGTGGGGGTGGGCAGCCAGCTGTAGTGGCAGCACCGTGGGGGGAAGGCCACAGGGTGCCCTGTACTGTGCTTGTTGCATACTTGGGCTGGGTGCCAATATGGCTGCTCACATGCCATGGGGGTTGGGGGTGGGGTGGGGGGCGTAAGCGGTCTGAAGAGCTAATGTAAGTGGACCAGCGGGAGAAATCTACATGGCTGTGCTGCAGTGCGGGATAATAGGACCACTCACCCGCCATTAGAAGTGGTGGGGTGGCTGACTGGGAGGGTATTCTGCTGGTTGTCACTGTGCAGCCAGGCTGGGTATGGCTGAGCCCCTTGGCAGCTTGCAGCAGTGGCAGCAGCCGTTAAGTAAAGCAGCTCTCAAGGTGGCTGAGCTGGCCTGGGCTGACCGTCCAGCGAGGAAGGTCCACATGGCAGTAAGTAAGAGCTGAGGCCGGCAATGGGGTGGGTGACCCCAGCAGAGTTTTTGAGCTGGGGTGGACAGCAGCTTCAGCTGCTGTAGAAAAGCTGTAACAGAAAAACCCGAGACACAAAAAACAGGCACGGAGGTCCTATGAGAAGGGAGACAAAGTCTGCTGCTACTGCAGGCACACTGACTGTGGTGGCTTCACCGTGGCCTTGGTGCGGTTGAATAATGGCACACATTGAGCACCGGGTGTAGCTGCCAGATGAAATGATTATCTAACTTGTTCTAAAAACTCGGAAGTCAGAAATTGAGATAAAGACCCGAAGAATCCAAGGAAAGCAGAGCGATTTGGCCTACCCTCTCTCCATGTTCTCTGGAACCTCCAGCCCCGGAAATACGACCCCTCCCCCAATCTCATCAGGAGTTTCTTCCTGTCCTCTCTAGTCACCCTGCAAAGTCCTCAAGAATTTTATGGCTCATCCCTGCCAGTCTGTTGCTGACTCTGTCCTAGATTCAAGGTTGCTTTATAGGCACAGTGGAATGGCTGTACTGACCATTCTCCTGCAACAGGGCAAGGCAGAGCATCATGGAGAACACACAGCAGAGAGAGCTGCGTATCTCATGGTTGCTGGAAGGAAAAGAGAGAGTTTGCCCTCACAGTCCCCAACCCTAATGCTCATTAAACTACAGCTCTCACAAATGGATTCGTCCAATCCTGAGGTCAGAGAGCTCATGATCCAGTCACCTCCCCAAAACCTTACTCTGGACACTGATGTGCTGGGAAACAAGGTCTCAGAATACAAGCTCTGAGTGGGTATTAAGAGCCAAGCATAACATCACTTTTATTGGTCTTCTCAAGTAACCGGCCTTTACTGACACTTTCCATTCTATTTTCTATTTTATTCTGTGCTTAGTTTTATATGGCTTAGATTTTGTTTTAGTTTTACCTTTCTGTTCTCATTTCTCCCTGCCCTCTGTGTGTGTGTGTGTGTGTGTGTGTGTGTGTGTGTGTGTGTGTGTGTTGGAAACTGACCCCACATGCTAAGCATGTGCATCTCTACTGAGCTGCACTCCTAGCCCCTGTTCTTATTTCTTAAGATGTAAAAACTCAGGGCCTTCATTTGTCTGATAAGAATGTTTAATTCTATATGTTTTGTTTTATCTACAGTTCACAAATTAAGGTATGTTGTGTTTTCATTTCTATTTAGTTAAAAAGTTAATAATAATTTATTTTGTGCTTCTTATAATTAGCTGATTTAGAAGTATGCTTCATTTTTGAATTATTGGGTATTTCCCAGATATGTTTCTGTTATTAGTGCTAATCTAATTCTTTTGTGGCCAGAGAGCATACTTCATCTGATTTCAGTTCTTTTCAATTTATTCAAATGTATTTTATAACACAGAATAGGATTATCTTTAAAATTCCCATGGGGTCCCTGAGGAGGACATTTTCTATTGTCAGATGGAAACATCCATGGTCACAACATTTTCACGTCCTCTTAATCTTTGCTTTTGCATATACTCCATCGACACTTTCAGATGTAGTTTTGAAGTTGCCTGTTTTTCCTTTCATTCTGTCATTTTCCTTCCAGTCTTTAGAAATGCTGACTTGGTGACAATATCCTGTGATCAGGTCCTCTTGCGTAATTAACCCTTTATCACTATGGAAGCACTCCTTTATGTCAATATGTCATGCTCTGAAGTTTTCTTTGTTTGATATTAACAAACCATTCCCATTTCCTTGAGATTAGTGTTAATGTAGCTTATTTTTTCCCATACCCTGTTTGTAACTTATTTGTGTCTTTATACTTAAAATGAATTTCTGAAGGCACCATGAAGTGGTAGATGGATTTGCTGTTTTGTTCCATTATGACTCACTCTCTCTTTTTAATATTTAATGTGACTATGGGTCTGATGTGTTCAAATCTACTGTATTGCTACCTGTTGCTATTCTATTTGTCACACTTTTCTTTAGATTAATCCATTACTTTGTATTATTTTACTTTATTTTATTTTTGTCTTGTCATCCTTCATTTCTCCTGCTTCTCTTCCTCTTGCTTTTATTTCAAAATAAGTAGTCCCTCCATGATTTGTAGTATATGTGACACTGATAGTAGTAGAAGTTTGCCTATCTATCTATCTATCTAATGTTTGTCTATCTTTCTTCAATATATCTATCATTTATTTATCTACCATCTGATTATTTTCCCCACTTGTGTATTCAAGATTGAAACTGGAGCCTTGAGCATGTCAGGCAGATGCTCTGTTACTGAACTATAACTGTGGCCCTATTTTTAGATTTTAATTTAAAAAACGATCTCACTAAGTTACCCAGGCTGGCCTTACTGTGGTACTTCTGCCTCAGCCTCTTGTGTGGCAGGGATTATAGGCATTTGCCATCAGTCCCAACCTGTTTTCTTTTATTCTTATACTTCATTGATTTCCTCCAAACACATAAGCAGCAACTTCGGTATATCCACATATAGCTTTTCTTTCTATATATTCTTGCAAATATGTATTGCTCTTTGCATGTGCATTTTTAATTTATATAAATCATTTCCCATAATTTATTGGATGAGGATACTCTCAAGATCAATTCACATTTCTTTTGAGTTTTACAAAACACTCAGTGGTAGTATCCCACACATTTTTACATGTCTACTCTCTGAATGATGGTTTTCCAGATGGCCCAGAACTCCCTCAATTCACACATAATGCTGCAACGGACATCTTTGTGTACATTCTTCTACAAACCTGGGTTAGCATTTTTTGGAGAATGTACACCCAGGAACTCCATAGCTGAATCACAGAGTATGTGTGTACTTTATTTGAGTAAATGGCAAGAAATTCTCTCCAACCACTTATAGAACTCCACCTTGCATCTTTCCACATCTCTACAGGTCATGCCATCACCCAGGTTTCTAGTTGGCATACAGCTTATGAATTGATATCTAACTGTTGTTTAACTCATCATTCCCTGATTACTAATGACCTGGATCATTTTTCTCTATTTTTTTCTCCCTGGGGAGTTTCTTCATCTTAGAAGCATCTGTGCATACCTCTTCTCCACTCACTTTCCTCTAGAGTGTTCTCTTTCTCTTGCGATTTGCAGGTGTTCTTGCATCCTCTAGAAACAAGAAGATGAAACTGATCTATTGGTTTGGGACATTGTGAATGTCTTCTGTCCCTTACTTATTTCTCCTTCATGTTCCTCACTGAATGTAAATCTTTTCATAATTGAATCCAATTCATCTTTTGTACCCCAATATTACACAGGAGAATTTCTTCTCCTTATCAAAGCTCTAAAGATTTTCTTCTACATCTTACTAACTCCAGACTTTCCTAGTCTTCCAGTAACTACTAATGTTTTTCTTCCACATGTGCATTTTATTCAATATAGTACCACACTTGCTTATGATACAGTGCTAAGAGATCAAGTTTTACCCTTCTACATATAACATGTGCTGGATTTCTCCCACACCATGTAATTAGCACTCTGTCAATATTGAGTTGGTTTGTCACATTATGTTGACTGTACATTAAATTATTATGTATATGTGTCTATAGTGTTCTTGAAAAAAATATAAGTCCCAAAGGGCTAACAGAGGGGCGCTTAATGAGGGAGTATCAGGTTACAGACAGGAGGGCAGGGCATGAAGTACCAACACAGGGAAGCCTTCAGCTTTGGCTCTCTAACCTCAGAGATCTTCCTGTGCAATGGCAGACACCACACACATAAATAGATGAATATATGACCACACATTGAGATGAGTGCTCCAAAACAAAGGCCCAGCTTTGCAGCCTGGCCATGTGCCTTTTCTGGGTCACTCCTCAGTGTTCTGTGTTGCTGATCTTACAAAGCTCCCTCCCAGATGTTAGGAGACACTGTTTCTAGTCAGGCTAGTTTGTTCATGTTCAAAAAGAAGGGTTGGACAAGACAATCTTTTAGGGCTTTCCAGCACCATGCATTTTTCTTCTCTCCCTAGTCGGATTTATTTCGTCCTTCCCTGTCTTCTTTTCTGTTTTCTGAGCCCTTATTTCATTTCCTTCCCATATTCTTGAGTGTGAAAGAAAGAACAATGTTCCCTAGGGAGGGAAAGAGCTCTGACTAGCTAGTGAATGATGTTGAGACACTTAGATTCAAACACACACAGTAGAACATGCAGCTGTAGGTCTTGGGAGAAGAGTCCACCCAGAAACCATGTGACTGAGCTACCTCTCTAGATCATGATGTGGACAAGATCACTTGGAAAAGTAAGTAAAATAAAAGGGGTGTATTATGAATAGAACCAAAGGGACAGATCCATTTACTGGGAAGAGAGGGAGCCCTCTTTCAGAGGGAACTTGCCACCAGGCTATAGTCATAGGACAATTGGCTTTAAATGTCCTGTGAAGTTGATTTATGAGGAAATTTAATTAATGACTCAGAATCCATCCTTTGGGAGTCTTTTTTAAAACATAATCCTTCCTTTGGAAAGAAGCAGTGGATCAAATTGATGACCTTTTATGACCTCAAACATGTAACTCTGCTAATACTTTTACTAATAAAATATTGGAGAAATCCACTAACATATTCTTAGTTACCTCAGTTTACCACATACAAAGTAGTTGTAGTGATGGTGGCTGTAAGGGTGAATCTAAGTTCTGGGAAATTAAGAACTGTTGTTGTTATGTGTATGCTTATTGTTATTATGTGTATGCTTACAGGCACATGCACATGCCATAGGGCACCCGTGAAGGGCAGAGAACAACTTTATGCAGTCTTTCCTTCTACCTTTATATAGGTTCAAGGATCAAACTCAGGTTATCAGCTTGAGAAGTGAGCATGTTTGCCCACCGAGCCATCTCACTGGCTCTAAAGGGATATTTCTACAGAACTAAGAGATCATAGTATTGGTCTTGAAAATACCAAGGTTTAGATTTGTCTTTAGTCTTTGGCTTATTTTCTTCCCATTCAGTGATTAACTATCTGTAAATGAGTGTTCATTCCAGCCTCACATATCTCTTCCTTCTGTCCCAGTTTCTTAGGCTCCCCACGCCCAGCAGTTTGGGAGATCAGAAAGATACCATCTGCTGGTTAATAAACAAACATGGATTCCTTTACAAGTTGCTTGGATCATGGTGACTTGATGTCCTTCCTCTGGATGCTCACACATTCCATCACATACTTATCTACGGTCACACCCCAAGGCTCTGTGACTAGGATGAATCACATCTGAGCCTACTATCCTTTCTGGAATCCATGTGCTGCAACACATGTGGGTTTAGCCACAGTGGACACCTATGGCCTCCTCAGAGCAGGGCTAGTTTCTGGTGATTGAATGATTCATTCCATGAGGCTACTGATGAGTAAGGGCTGGTGCCTGGGTAGGAGATCTACTGAGGAGGACCCTCTGCACAGTTAACACTAAAGTAGAGGGGTATGCATAAGAGACTCAAAGTGAATTGAAAGACTGACTGGATCCTATCTTCTCAGAAGGAAAGAGAATAGAAATGGGTGGTGGCACCTTGGGGTAAGAACTTAAAGCTTTTCATGGGAAGAGTTTTATTTATATAGTCCAGATTTGGCATCTAGAAGTCACAAATTCCCCAAGGTGAATTAATACTCTGCCTTAAATATCCCAAAGCCTCTCAAGTCCCTCCAAGCATATTAGCTTTGCTCAGCTCCTCCCTTGCCCTAGAGTATGTTTGTTTCTCTGGAAGTTGCAGGCTCTCATGTTCACAGAGCTTGGCGTGGGCCTTGGTCTGCCCTCCCCCGAGTGGGGATGAAGAACTGCACACTTAGCTGGGATCCACAGCCTTCTTTCTTGGATTCTTCACCCTCCGCCCCCGCTGGGCGTCCTAGAGATATTAATAAATAAAAGGGAAATTGTTTGCTTTTTATTTTCTCTTCTAGAAGAGATGTTGAAGAAACTGAGCCAAGAGGAGTCAGTTGTCTCATTGCCAAGAGTTTATAAAAGCAAAGATGCCTTGTTGTGTGGACATCCATGCTGAAGGGCTTTTGTGGCACTTCCATTTTCTAGACGATATATTCAGGACCCTAAAGTTGAAAGTACTAAGAAATCAGCGATAAGATTGAGAGTAAAACCCCTGTGCTCTTTCTCCCAGTCTTTACTCTGTCCAGCAGGGGGTACTTAGGGGAGACTAATAGGAGCCTCTGTGGCCCTGAGCACACTGCTAGGGAACACCTGATGGGAAGCTGGAGTCTGAGCTATTGTCCTTGGCCTACACGTGACTCCCTGCTCGACAGAACCACCTATCTTTCCTTTCTGTTTGGTCTCTTCTGGAAGACTTGGCTTTGCAGAAATGCTGGCATCAATTTAATGGGGCTGATCTGGGATAGTGGGGGTAGGGGGCCAGGGGAGGGTGGTGGTCTGCATCTGTATGTCTCGTCTTTCTAGGTCAGCTTTAGGTTACATATCCACTAGTACAACAAGCCATTTGAAAGCCACTGGATAGTGCTAAGATCCTGATCTCTTAGAATGTGGACTTCGGGGCCAGAGAGATTCAAGTATCAAACCCAAATCTGCTAATTCCTCATAATACTAATGGACTTTCATTATCAAGCCATATGAAAACAGCTTATTGAAAAAAACAAAACAAAACTAAAGGTCTGATAGAGAAACTCACCACATCCATGTAATGTTGATCATATAAAGGGGTAGATGAGGATCGAGGTAGTTCCCATTTTATGTAGGCACTGTGCATCTTCACGTAAACTCTCCACACAAGTCCAGGAAGGCTGTGTTTGTCCCATTTTTCAGATGAGGAAACTGAGACCTCTCAAACATTTCCATGTGCTTCCCAAGGCCGGGGAGGAAATCCTCTCCACTGTGTAGGTAGCTGTAGGGAGGTAGGGAGGTAGGGAGGAAGAGAAACAGTGCAGTGGGGTCATATAGGAGGAGTTGGGGGTGGAGCTGGTGTCAATCCAGATCTCTTGGCTTTCAGCTCAGAGTTTTCTGGCTGCCTGAACTTGCTAGGCCCAGCCAAGCCCAGGGAGGGCACGCTGCCCCAGGGTGGTGCTCTCCTGGACCAGCTGCCCCCCTCTTGCCAAGGAAGCACAGTCCCTTCCTCTGCCAGACAACTCTGTTGCCCAATTCATGGGCAAGAGCCAAGCCTGGCAGCCTAGGGTGGGCATCCAACTTGAGTTGCTCTTTCCTGGGCTGAGTTAGCACGCAGCATGGCTTCATCATCCAAATATGTCCTGCCAGACAGGCCTCAGCTGCTGGCCAGCGGGGCACTTGGCGGCCCAAGAGAGCCTAGAGCTAATTGGGCCCAGCCAACATAAATCATGGTTCTTGTTAAGAGGAAGTCCAGCAGTCCCCTGGCAGGCAAAGGGTGAGAGGTGGGGAAGAGGCAAGTCTTCTGTCCATCTGAAGAGCAAAGAGGCTGACTTGAGTGATTGCTGATCATTTGTGCCGCACTCTAGAAGTGTCCTGTTGCTTTTGGTGTGTGTGTGTGTGTGTGTGTGTGTGTTTACACTTTTTTTGTGTGTTTGTTTGTTTTTCTAGAGACCTTCTCATACATTTCATCAGAGACGGGTCTCATTGCATTAGCCATGGGCTGTCACCTGACTTAGGAGAGGTAAGAAGAAGAAATCTTTCCCATGACCAAGGGCTGCTGTGAAGCATGAAGTAATAGAAAGCTTGAGTTCCCTTGAGAGAGAAAATCCTCAAGGAGGAAAGGGCTTCTCAGCTGGCTGAGTCATACACAGACAGATGGGTAGGAGGGATCCTGTCAGGGTTTACTCTGTCCTAGGAACAGATTTGAACAGGAACATGGGTCAGATGAAACTGGAAATTGTTGAGTTAATTTGACTAAAACTGATACCAATCTTAATAACCTCTGACTGTAGTAGGCACTCATCCACCTCACCACTCCTGCACTGGCCAGTACACTCACTCACACATTCAGCATTTAGGAAGCTCTGGCTTGTACCAACCACCGTGGAATCTGGGTTCTGTGACTGAGTTGTATAGAGGTATATGGAGTGGGGGAAACAAGATCTATGTCCCCTGCGACTCCAGTATGTCAAAGGGGAGGTACAGGCTCCTCTAATCCTTTCCCATAGAAAGCACACCCATGCCGGTTCCAAATGTAACAGGAACAGTGATGTAGTGCCAGGTGGCCATAGAGGAAGGTGGACATAGGTCTGGGTAGACTGCACAGAAAAGGAATTTAAGGATGCCAACAGACACAGCAGGAAGTACTTGTCTCTAAGGAAACAGAACAAGTGCATGGCTGACATGGAGCTTGAACAGGTATCTGTGGGTGGGAGAGGCAATGTGAGCACGGGGTCAGGTGGTGGACTTTGAGCCTGGCTCAATATCGACATTTGAGACCAGTGTGGGATCCATCTTTACCTCCTTGAGTCTTTCTGGTTTTAATTTCCCCGTGGTTTCTTTGGGGTTAAACTGTACTCTGACTATTGGCTAAGGAAATTAATGAAGTAATGTGTGGTCATGTGTCTACCAGCCCAGGGTTTGGCACCGGGAATGTGCTGGGGAAGTGAGTTTCATAGAACCCTAAGCACAGCCTGGTCTGGTTTCCTTCCATATACATCATCACTTTCTGTCTTTATGGAAGTCATTATGGCAAGGTGCCACCCAACAGCTCCCACTGGCCAATGTGCCACATATCTCAGCTCTGCCTGAAGGTGGCATTATCATTATCACTCCATTTCATGGGAAAGGACATATGGAGGAGGCAGTGTGATCATGAGGCCATTTCATGGGAGAGGACATATGGAGGGAGTAATATGATTATGAGTCGGGGTTTCTTGGTGTGCTTTTTTCTGCTTCACTATGGTGACTGTCTCAGTTAGGTCAAGACCGTACCAACCTCTGAAGAACCTCACATGCCAAGGGCACTTGTGAGCTCTGAGAGGGTCTGTACCTGGAAAGGCTCTTCTCACACCATCCTTGTGGAGGGAACCTGGGTGGTTGTAGTCATTTGGCTCCCCCTGCTCTGCCCTGCCAGTGTTCCCAGCATGATTACTTTAGTCCTACCATTGGCCTGTGTGACACTGTTCCCTGGGGACAGGGGGCAGGGTAGACTTAGTTCCTGCCCTGGATGTGCTCATCAGCTCTGGGAGGTAAGTGGAGACTCCTGATTGCTAGTAGGCTGAAGGGCTATGAGAAAGGCAAGAACCTGAGGGATGCAGAGATGAACTAGAGCCCGACAATGGCTCCCCTTTCCAGGGGAGACTTAGAATAGCCATGCATTTCTTCATCAACTGGCATGCATTTGTCCCTGCTGGCTGCTTTGGGCCCTGGGAAAGACAGATGACTCAGACTGCTTTTTTAAAATTTATATTTAGAATCTCAGAACTGGTAGTAGTGGGAGACGACCAGGGCCAATAATCAACTCTGAACTAGTCCATTAGGAAGAGAATGGTAGAGAATTGAATATTAAGGCCATTCCAAGAAAAGGAAGGTTAGAGATGCAGCTTTTGAAGAAAGGAAAAGCTTTGTCTACACAAAGCTAAAAAGATCAAGGCTCTCAGGGAACCACATTTACTACCTGCTTGGTGTCTTGGGGCAGTTATTCAAGCTACTTGGGTCTTATTTCAATTCATAAACCAAGTATTGGCTGATTTTTGTATTTATTTTATCTGATATCATTTTAACAGAAGGTGGTATGTGTTTAATCAAACTTTTCAGAGCAAGAAGCTGATGGCATAAAAAGAGACTGTTCGCAGGGCAGTTCGCTTGATTTCTGATGAAGGAATATCATCCCGATATTTATATTCACATACTGGCTCTAGACTGGCCGCTTTACCTAGCCACAGTGTGCCCTCAGCAAGAATCTCTTGATAGTCATCTTCCTCACATAGGGTCACACGAGGCTGTTGGGGAGTGGAGGGTCAGGCTACAGAAGAAGAGGCCTTAGGTCTTCTTGCCAAATGGAAGGTCAGATGCAGCTGATTTTCTCATCTTGAAGCAATCTGGGCCCCCAGAAAACAGGTTCAAGGGTGGGGTTGAGACTTGGCCACATTTGGCCAAGAATAAGGGATTTAGGATAGGTTATGGCTGAGTTTGATTTATCGCTCAGATGTATGTTAAGTGGCTAAGGTACCTCTTAAGAACAGTGTATGAGATCCTGTAAAGCGTTGGGCTCTGTGTCTGGCTCTTGGGACATTTTGGAGGAAAGGGGCCTGATAAAATAGTTAGATGTAGTTAGATTTTGGGGGCCAGAACCTCCAAGGCCTGTGAGAACTGCTGCCTCCGGTACTGCCATCCAGCATCTCTCACCATTTACAGTTCACACTCCCTTGAGCAGGTATAATCAGGCTAGAAGTTGAAATACTCAGAGTCGCAATAGTAAGAGGAATGAAGATATCAACCTCAGGGCTGCTCCAGTGGGAATCTGAGCCTGGCTCCTATTCCATGACACCCCAAAGCAAGTAGTACCTCCTTGACCACTTTAGAAAAGTCCCTAGAGCTCTTCTTCCAGCCCAGGGGCTCTGCCCCTTTAAGTGGCCCCTTCTCATCTTCACTCTGCTGATTCTGTCTATTACCTCTCAATGGAAATTGAAGCTTAATTTTTCTTGCTTGGAGCCATTAACACTCCTGGCCTTGACAGGAAACATGGCTCAGCTTTAATTAGCCACAGCATGCCCCCTGCATGAGCTCTAGCTCAGCCCCTGGACTTCAAAGATAAAGGCTTCTCCTTTCTCACTAATCACAGCTATTAATGAGCCAATTAAGGCCTTCTCTAGGCCAAGGCAGGCAGCTCTCTCAGTAACTTGGGCACAACTCTCATTCCTGCTCTAGGAAGCTCCTCCCACTGCCCAGATGGAATGTCTATGGGGATAGAAGAGTTGCCATGTGGAATCCCAGCTGAGTTGGCTTCCAGCTGTCCAGCTAATCGGCTGTGAGTTCTAGGATCCAGCAAATGTGCTCTCTGAGGTGTTTTCTCTAGCAATCAATAGCAATGCTATTTCCTGCAAGAAGTATAACAGGGAACAGTGGATCATCAACCTTCACACCCTTTGCACTCTCCCTAGGGCGTTATTAAAATTCCTGGATGGGCTTTGCTTTGAGTTTCTGACTCAGTTTCTCTGTCAGGGCAAAACATAAGAATTTATATTTCTTGTCCTCAGGTGACACAGAGACCGCACTCTGAGAAATGTTGCTCCAGACTCCATGAGGAGTAGTACACAAATTATGAGAGCCATTGCTTGAAGATGCTTATTTTGTCATCAATCAATGGCCTGACTCTTTCCTTTACCTGTGTCTCGCAAGACAATTTCCAGGAGCTTTTCATCTGGCTGTCAATAGTTGGACATGCCAACATATATCCCCTTGCAGTGAATGCCTGGCAGTGTCTAATATTCCACAGGTGTTCAGTCCTGGGCAGAATTCAGCAGAACCACTTCTTTGCCTAATATTGGTATAATATTTCAAGTCCAGATGCTGGCATCTTGTTTCCAGCATCTTCTATGGGACAGGAAGCAGATTGGAGGGTTCTGAAGGAGAGGTTCTGAAAGCATGGAGTCTTCAGATGTTATACTGACAGGCCTGGAGATGTAGACCAGTTGATAGAGTGCTTTACTAATATGAACAAAATCTTGGGTTAGCTCATGTCCAGTGTCTTAGTTACTTTTCTATTGTTTCAAAGAGACACCACAATCAAGGCAACTTATAAAAACAAGCATTTAATTTGTGACCTCATGGTTCCAAGTTCCAGAGGGTTAGAGTCCATGATCATCACGACTGGGAACATAGCAATGGGCAGGTAGGCCCATGATGTGGAGAAATAACTGAGGGCTTATATCTGATTCATAAGCATGAGGTAGAAGAGACAGAGAAAAAGAGAGAGAGAGAGTTAACTGGGAATGTTGTAGGCTTTTGAGATCTCAAAGCCCACCCTCAATGACACACCTCCTCCAACAAGGCCACACCTTCTAATCCTTTCCAAACAATTTCACCAACTTTGGACCAAGAATTCAAAAATGGTGTATGGGGCTCATTCTCAATCAAACCACCAAATCTAGCATATGCTAAGCTTTGAGTTAGATCCCCAGCACATATCCACTGGTTCATACTTGTAATTCTAGCACTTGACAAGTAGAGGCAAGAAGATCAAAGATTCAAGGTCACAGTGAAATCAAGGCCAGCATTAGAAGGAGGAGAAGAAGAGGAGGAGGAGGGAGGGAGGAAGGGGAGGAAGAAGAAAGAAGTCTTCTTGACAAATGAGTTCACATAGCAAAGCTTGGAAAAATGGAGACATAAAGGGAGCTGGAGACATGATTCAGCTGTTGGGATCCCCTATTGTTCTTCCAGAGGACCAAAGCAGTTCCCAGCACCCACAGCAGATGGTTTATAATCCTCTGTGACTTCAGCTTCAAGAGATCAAACACCTCTGGCCTCCTTGGACACTGCATTCACAGGTACATACCAAACCCAAACACACACACACACACACACACACACACACACACACACACAGTCAATAAGAATAAATATTTGAAAAAAGAAAAGGCAGAGGTGGGCACGGAAGAATGGTACCATATTGCCTGATGAAGTCTTCCATTGGTGTTCAGCTGAATTCTAACTAAAGGTTTATGCTCTACTCTGCCTGTTTTCCAGGCCACAGGGACACGTCCCCATATTCATTTCAGCTACTGCATCCTGCTTGCAACTCTGGACAGCATGACTCAGAGTCACACTGTGCTTCTGGCCACAAAGATGAGCTTCTGTGGTCACAAAAGATGTTAACAGCTCATGTTGGGTTGCAGCTGGGGATGTTGTCTCCTTGTCTGAGTCTTCTCATGCTTACTCCCTGTCTCTATGCCTTTCCTTCCCTGGCCCATCACCTCACTTGCCCTTCTTCCTCTCCTTCCTAGTCATGGATCGAATTCAGCCAGCACAGCCGTATCTGAAGTGTCTCAGAGAGCTCACCCCTGAATACTGTCATTTTGGCTTCGTTTTCTTTAGAGATGGCATGTCTCACAGTGTGTGGCCATGGACTTGGAGGGATGCTACAGACTGCAGACTGCCTTGTGCTTGGACTCCCTCCAGTATACTGGGTTATGGAAAGTCAGTTCTGTCTCTTCCCTGCATGGCCATTCAAAGCCCTGAACACACCACTGGGGCCTAGGAGACACAGAGAAATCTCTCTCTCTCCTGTTTTTTTTTTTTTTTTTAAGACTCTATGTAGTCCTGGCTTTTCTGGCTCTCACTGTGTAGACCACACTGGCCTTGAACTCAGAGATCCACCTGCCTCTGCGTCTCAAGTGCTGAGATTAAAGACATGCACCACCACCACCTGGCTAACAGTAGGGAACAGACAGAACTCCTCAAGCGTACTTAGGTCTTCTTTTCCCACAGAGAAACTTGCATTGACATAGAGGATCTGAGACTTGAAGGACACCTGACATTAGAAAACCTCATAGTAGCAGGTTTGGGTTCCAGTTCTAGGAGTTACACTCCAATTAGCTTCTCATTGTGTGATAGAGACAATACAATGGTCCTTACCTTGGAGAGTGGCTGCAAGGCTTATGTGAGAGGACATACAAGAAATATCTACCTGGGCAAAACAGTAGAGCTGGCCTTGGTGGTGTGAATGCCAGTGAGCCAGACCAGAGGGCATGAGAGCAGAAGAACTGGTCTCACTCCTTTCTGTCTGCTACATTGAGTGA
Organism: Peromyscus leucopus; assembly: GCF_004664715.2. NCBI lineage: Eukaryota > Metazoa > Chordata > Mammalia > Rodentia > Cricetidae > Peromyscus > Peromyscus leucopus. The sequence continues at coordinate 115,979,628 of NC_051064.1, read as the reverse complement.
GCTAGCCTGCGCAGTGATGGAGAGCTTGCCTGGATGGTGATGAATCTACAAATCCAATGCTACAGGATCTCCATGACACAAGGCAACAACAGTATATCTAAAATGAGTCCCAGTGAGGGCCCAGTATCAAGGGTGTAACAGAAGTCAGAGGATTCGAACCAGACCCATGACTCATTGCAATAAACACTTACAAATAAAGATGTATGGACTCACTGGGCCACACTACAGCTTCCATGCCAAGATTTTTTAAATTTGTTTTTTGATTGTTTGTTTTGTTTTTTGATTTTACTTTTAAATTTAGCTTTGGTAGGGGAGGTTGCAGGCATGGAGGGCAGAAGCAGGGGGGCAGGAAAGTGAGTGGGATCGGGATGCATGATGTGAAACCCACAAAGAATCAACAAAAAGTTAAAAAAAAAAAAGAAGTATCTAGCACAGGGTGAGTTATACAGTGGGACGTCAATAAATGGAGAATTTGCTCCTTTTGCCTTTCCTGGTGGAAGTTTACAATCAGAATGATCGAAATGAAGCTATAGAAACTGAGCTGTTACGAGCGAGCGTGAGGGCATACATGAGGCCTGGGAGTGTTAAGGCTAATAGATCCAGAGTCATCCGAGCAGGCTGCCTGGAGGAGGCAAGTCTCTGATGGGCCTGACTTAGATGCTCAGGTCTCCAGCCAAAGCCCGAGGTGGGGGAAGGGAGGCTTTGAGAGTTGTATCTCTTTGTGAGCAAGCTACAGCAAGAATCCTTGCCTTTATTTTCGTTTTCCACCCTGGAGGCCCATTTCCCCACCAAATCCAGCCAACGCAGCACTCGCCTTCCCCTCCCACAGCCTGAACTTGGCCAACATCTCAAGTTCCCGTAGGTGTGAGGTTCTGAGTGGGGCCCTCTGGGCTTGTGGAAATTCACTGGGCTCAGCCTCTTTGGCCGCCCAAGGAAGTCTGCCGTACCAGTGCCCCGAGGAGACTGCTCAGACAGGCCACTGGGTACCAGATAGGATCGGGCCCTGCTTATCCCAACCGTTGCTCAGGGGTGAGGGGTGGGCAGGCAGTGAGGTAGATTTTCCAGCCCATATTTCTATGTCACCCTCTCCCACTGCCACAAATACACCCCACAAGCGTTTCGAGGGACGCTTTAAACCAGCCACACGTTATTCTTAACGCATCTCACCCTTACCACATCCTAGAACTAGCATTGTGGACCCCATTTTACAGATGAGGAAACGGAGGCCCGAGAGAGATCCTGACCACACACCCGCTCTGCAGCCTCAGCTGTCTATCCTGATGCTACTAAGCCACCTAGTCCCCTTTGTACTTTTTTTGAAACCACAGTGTTTGGCTCCACGGAGTCTAGAATTCTGAGAAATGACTGGGCTAAATGTCCTGTCACGGTGTCCCTTGTACTCTTGGGCATTGCACACTTCATCCCCATGGAGAAAGGGAAGTCTCCTGTTGAGATGACATGGACATATATTGAATATTTTGTCTCCTTGTCACCCCGATTCTCTCAGTTTCTTGGCTGTCTACAATTCTTTGCCTCATCTCCCTTAGCCACCCAGGGTTTTTCTAGTGTAGGGCTAGCCTCACAGCTGACTTGGCTTCCCAAAGCGTCATGGGTTTTCATCTTCCTGCAGCTCAATTAGCTTACTGGGTTTCATCAGGACCCCCAAATATTCATAAGCATACCCCCATGGCTGGACACGGCGGGGTCCTGTAAGATCTCACCGTGAAAGAGCTGCGCTCCAGCACGTTCACGTCAGACCTGGAGCTTGCCGCAGAGCCTGCTGAAACCGCTTCAATGATTAGCGAAGGTGCCAGGGAAATTATGAAAACCATGTGACAGGTAAATGGCTGTTCCTGCTACTTTCTTAAGTTTCAAAGGGAGGACAGCTCGCTCAAGCGCGTGGGCTGGGAATGTGGGCTTCGCTGGTGCTTTCCAGAACACACAGGGCAGAGCAGACCGTTGTCGGGTTCTGCTGCCCTCCTCAGAGGATTCGGAATGGGCCTCTTTGCTTGCGGGACTGAGGCCCCTGTGCAGAACTGGCTCCATCCAGACACTGCGGCTTTGTTCTCTCCATGAGGAGCAGATGTACGCGGGGTTCTGAGTGGAAACAGAGTACTGTAAACAAGCCAGACAGCTTCAGAGCTGGAAGACACTATAGGTTACTAAGTCCAATCTTCTGCCTCTCTCCTGCCCCTCCGACCCCGTCACCCGCCCCCGCCCTGGCCAGGGAAACTGAGTCCAGAACCAAGTGTCAAACTGCTCTAATCATGGCTGGGGTAAGCATTTGAGCCTTTTTGCCAAGTCTTAGACAAGTTTAAGTGAGAGGATAGGTTAGGTGTCTCTCCTTACTGGCTGGCAGACTGGGTAAGTTCCCACCTGTGGAGAAGGCTGGGTGTGGCTTGGAAAGGGAGAGAAAATGATCACCTTCCTGCACTCTATTTTTTTTTTTAATGCAGAAGCCAAGGGATTTGTTGTGCATCATAAAACGGTGCTGTCCATCACTTCTGGCTTCCCATTGGAGTTTCTATCATGGTTTCCTCCATCCTGTCTTCCTCATGTTATGCCATCCAGTTTCCCCCGCTCTCCATGTCTCTCATTGACTTTCTTCTCTGAACACAGCAAGCTCTTCAGGTTTGAACCTCTCCATTTGTTACCTTCTCCCGCAATGTTCTCCAGTGGCTGGCCCTTGTCATAGCTCAGGTCTTCACTCACACGTCACCTGGAGAGCTCCTTTTTTATAGTTTCACAGACTAGGCACTCTGTCTGATTATTTTACAACCATCCCTAAGTTAAGTAACTTTATTATTTTTTTTTTGTTTCTGCATTCATTTTCTTTGTCTCTGGCTACAATATAAGCACAGTGATGGCAAAGATGCTTTTATTTATTTATTTTTTTTATTTTTTAGGTAGCCCCAAGTGCCTACAATAGTCCTGGTGCTGAGTGAATACTTGATAAACTTCTATAAATAGTCCCATTAAGGAGTATTCCAGCAGACCACAACTTAGAAGAAGAAGGGGAAAGGGAGAAGGAAGAAGAGGTAGATGAGGATGATTATTTTGTTGTCTTTCTGAATGAGCTCTAAGAAGACAGGTAGGATTTACTTAAGTGGAAAAAAAACTAAGACAATGTCCTGGAAATGGGCCTGACCAAGATCATAGATTGGCAGGCTATAAAGGGAGAGAAGCATGGAAGAGAGAGCAGAAACAGCTAAAGTCAGCTCTGTGCATGGGTAAGAATATGTTGACTAGGAACATGGGCTGGGGAGGAGCCTTTGGTGGCCAAAAAGGAGACACTCTTAGCCATCATTCTTTGCAGTCTTCCTTTACAAGCACATGGTGCTATTTCCCGTTGAAACGGGAGAAGGGAACCAAAGGAACTTAGTCACTTAATATCCTCAACCAGTACTTGGAAATGAAGTTCACTCCTGCTGAGGCCGAACAGTGGTCTTGCCAATACAGAAAAGTGAGGGCAGAATTTGTCTGGACTGATGTGGGGGAGGGGATATTTTTGCCTTCAACTGGACTCCAACACAGAATCATTAAATCACAAACTTGTACTGCTTTTCAGGCTCACGGAGGCCATGAGAACCACATCCCCACCTCTCCTGTGTCCTTTGGCCTCACATTCAAGAGGCCATCCATTGCCTGTTTCATCCCTCCAGTGACAGGGAGCTGTCTCTGGACAGCCCTGCCTTTCAGAATGCCAGCCTTTCCTTTCCTCATTTGGAGATGGAGCCAGGCTCCCAGGATTTCTCCTCTGTGTCCTTCATCTGAATTCTGGGACTGGCTACTCTGCTTGGGAGATACACAAAAGCAATTGCCACATTCTCTAGGACCCATACTCTGAACTTTCACATCCCTTGCTGTGTTTTTTTTTCCAGATTCTTCTGTAGTTGTTTGAATAAGAATGGCCCCCATAGGCTCATATACTTAAATAACTTGGTTTCTAGTTGGTGGAACTGTTTGGGGAAGGATTTGGAGGTGTGACCTTGTTGGAGGAGGTGTGTAGCTGCGTGTGCTCTTTGAGGTTTCAAGAGACTCTCGCCATTCCAACATACTCTCTGCTTCCTGCTTGAGTTTCAGGAAGTGAGCTCTCAGCTGTTCCTGCTGCCATTCCTCGGCTCCACCGTCATGTACTCTAACCCTCTGGAATCATAATCATTCTTTTATAAGTTACCTCGGTTATGGTGTTTTATCACAGCAATATGAAAGTAGCTAATATACTGTTTCCACTCTGTGCACATATTCTCCTTGCTTTCCTCAGTCTACTCCATTCTGCCTCCACTGCTTTCAGGAAAGTGCTACAGAAGGATGCCAGGAGCCCCCAGAGCCCTTTTCATAGCCTTTGACCCCACTTTAAGACCACATGAGGGGAAAGATGGCAATAAAACCACATAGTGCAGTGTTGTGAAATGTAAGATTGTGGGTACCTTCGACCCAGAGATCCCATTTTTCAGTATACATGCCACAAAACAGGAAGTAGACCACTAGATATACACTCACATGCTTATGGCAGCATGAGCCACAGTAGTCAAAAGATAGAAATGTTCTATAGAAATGGGTTGAAAGACTAGGCAGAATGTGTCATAGACATAATAGAATGTTAGCCCTACAATGGAGGAAAGTTATGATCTATGGATGGAACTTGAAAAGGACATGTTAAATAAGTCAGAAACACAAGAATAAAAGCCACTGATTTGACTTCTGTTACATACCTACAATAAGCAAATTTATAGAGTCTGCATGTAGAATTGTGATTACCAGAAGGCTGGGTGAGTAGGGAGGTAAATGTGGAGTCATTGTTTAAGGAGATGGATTTCTGTTTGGGATGAGAAAGTACTAAAGATAAATAATAGTGATGACTGTACAACACCGTGGATAGTACCTAATGCCATTGAACCACACACTTGAAAATTATATATATAATATATAATATATAAATATATATAATGTATATATATCCATAAAAGCATAAATAATATAAAAAGCCAAATATATATATCTCCTCTGTACACTGGCAAAATTTAATCAAGTACCAGGCTTCTACACAGTTGAGTTCAGGACTGTCTTATAAACTGTGAGCCACTGAGGCTAGCAGCAGAGACTGCAGCTGTTTTTGGCATTAGTGGTCAAGTACTAGATTCAGCCACTTTTGTGGATCCCTTTATTAAGCCCATATAACTTCTAGAGTAACTGCTAAGCTAGTCTGATGAATGGGCCTGAGGCTAAGGAATTTGCTTAAGGTCATAAAAGAATGGTCTCAGGATTTTTGACTACAACTATCTGATTCTAGGCTCCCTGTTCTCAGTCATTATACTCAACTACTTCCTGAAATAAATGTGTAGAGTGCTTAAGAGCAAGAACACATGGGCACATTCCACAGGCACACATATACAAGCACACACACACACACACACACACACACACACACACGCACACGCACACGCACACGCACACGCACACGTACACTCACATGCATCCTGGGGGTGGCATAATGGGTGAATCATGTGTAAAAGCTTCTTAGAGAAGGGAGCAGCCTTAACTCCAGGCTTAGTTCTCTGGTGAGATTTATAGAGTGAATGAATGCTGAAGGGCCATCAGTGTATTCTCAAGAGGTCATGGCATCTTAGCAAGGGGCCTTCGGTGTGGGATAAGAGAGGAAAGAGAACCCCTCCTGCATTCTGCTAACAAGCCTTGCCAACTTTCAGGCCTGGCTTTGGATAATCTATGTTCCTTTGTACTCTGTTTCCCCATGTTTCCTTGTGGATGGCACCTGCAGAATTGTGGCCTGAGTGTGGGTCCATTATTCCTTTAGACAGGCAGTGCTCCAGGACAGAGTCCCAGCCTACCCTCTGTAAGGCTGAAGGCTCAGCAGGAGCTAGCACAGTGGGCACTTCTTGCTGAGGAGACTAACTAACGGAGAGGGCCAGAGAAAGCTTTGGAAGACCTTAGCCTTGAGCAACTCCCATTCAATTCTCCTTGTTTCCTTATAATTAGAACAAATTCCCTGTTAGCTCAGTTTCCATTCCCGAAGGTGGGAGGAATGCAGGAAACGTCTCCCAAGATGCTGAGCGTCCTTCTCAGTCTGACTGTCTAGACACATGACCCATGGGCTCCCCTTGGCGTGATGTCGTGCAGAACTGGTGGAGGCTGCCGCTGCAGCTGGGGAGCATTACCTCTGGGGTTGGCAAGGCCTGCGTTGTGGGCTGAGGATTCCTCATCCTGGAGCACAACAGCCCCACTAAATGACTGTGACACACACCTGGCTGGCAGTTGCCTGTGTGGGTGAGGCGGGGGCTCTGCTGCCTTGCCAATCCCACCAGGAACAATTCATATGGAGGACACAACAGATGGCATTTCCTGGAGCTGCACACCATGTGTGCCAGGCAGAGTGAGTCTGTGTGTAGCTGTTTGTCCTTGGGGCCATCTCCCCAACTTTGTATGATCATGATACTCTCCAGGCTTCATTGCCTGCCCATGACCTTTCTGCTCTGGATCCTGGGTCCCCCACTGTCTATATTGTATGTTATTTGACTTCACTTCTCTTTTGTCAAATAGATTGATGTAGGGTAGGCGAATGAATTGTTATATCCCTTGCAGTTTTAATCTCATTTATAAATTGGGGGTAGGAGAACCTATCTTTAGAGTTCTTGGAAGGATTAAACGAGACAATAGTGACAACATGCTTAGAATAGTGGCTAGTGCATAGAAGTATTATGTGTTTTTTGAGTGCATACATATTTATCTCCACATGACAAAGGTCAATCCCAGGACTTGGAAGGTGGTAAAAAAAAGAACTGAAACCTGGGTCTGAGTCCTGACTGCGCCCCAAACACTTGATATTTGAAAATATCTATTGCCTTCTCTAAATCTAATTTTCCTAGTTTTATAACTTGGGTTTATGCCAAAGTAATCCTGAGGGTCTAGTCATACTTTCACACCTTGGCATCCTAGGACTCAAATGCTTGACTAGTATATTTACCCTCTGTCTTAGTTAGGATTTCTACTGCTGCAACAAAACACCATGACCAAAAAGCAAGTTGGGGAGGAAAGGGTTTTTTTTTTTTTTTTTTTTTTTTTTTTTTTTTTTTTTTTGGCTTCCATTTTTATATTGTTGTTCATCACTGAAGGAAGTCAGGACAGGAACTCAAACAGGGCTGGAACCTGGAGGCAGGAGCTGATGCAGAGGTCATGAAGGGGTGCTACTTACTGCATGGCTTTTCTCAGCCTGTATTGGTGGGGTTTTCTGTCCCACCAGCCAGCTCACAAATAACCACGTAGAGACTTATAATCAATTATAAGTGCTTGGCCAATAGTGTAGGCTTGTTTTTAACTAGCTCTTATAACTTAAATTAACTCATATTTCTTATCTATGCTCTACCATGTAGCTGTACTCTTTTTTGGCACGGCATGCTCATCTCCTGCTTCCTCTGTGTCTGGCTGGTAACTCCACCTTCCTTCTTCCTCTCAACTCTCTTTTTGTCTGAAAGTCCTGCCTAACCTCTACCTGCCTAGTTATTGGCCATTTATCCCTTTATTAAACCAACAAGAACAACAAATATTGACAGTGAACAAAGAGATTGTTCCACAGCAAGCCTGCTTTCTTATAGCATCCAGGACCACCAGCCCAGGGATGGTACCACCCACAGTGGGATAGACCCTCCCCCTATCAATCACTGATTAATATTCTTACAGTCAGATCTTATGGAGGAATGTTTTCAATTGAGGTTCCCTCCTTTCATAAAACTCTAGTTTGTGTGTCAAGTTGACGTAATATTAGTCAGCACACCCTTCATGCTTACCTCAAGTCTTGATTGAGCTCATCCCGGCTACCCTGCATTTTAGAGTCCCCAATCTGGGTGGCCTGGGCCTTCTATGATGCAGAACTTAGACTCTATAGAAAAGACCAGGCAAGGGCATGTCAACAGAGATTAGTTCTGGGAAACAGGACAGTTAACTCAGTGTCCCAAGAGAGGGTACTTACATAGTCAGGCAATGGAGGGGGGAACTAGACATTCCAAGTCTGCTTAAAGTGGCCTCGGGGGAGGACCTTGAGGAAAGGGGAAGCTGGTACTGGGGGATTTTAATCCTGGGGGATTAAGCTACTGCATAGAGGACTCTGTTCAGTGGACTTAGAAGTGAGTAGAGGTTTACTTCTCCCAGCCTCAACAGGCTGTGCTGTGGGGAGAGGTTTTAAATAGCAAAGGTGACTTTGGCTTAACTTGGCCAAGCTCACAGTTGAACACATTCTTCATTTGGTTCCCAGGACTCAGAAATAGTCCGGTGATATGCAGGGAGGGCAATGGAGATGCTCTGGGAGAAATAAGATAATGGTATGTTCTGGTAGCCCCTACAGAGGAATTAGCTCCACCAAATAAATATAGGTGGGGCCCCCTTGACCATCCTGAGGGGTTTTATGACTTAGTATGCCTCAGAATTGTTTTGTGTCCCTTAAAGGGTAAAACTGAGTCTTGGAGACAAAAATAGATGGATTCAAAATCGTCCTAAAATAAATTAAATCAATGGCAGAGTCAGGGCAAAGTCCTGGGTCTCCTGGCTAAAGTAAGACTGATCTCTACTATTTATACATAGTTGGCTGACTTTAGATATGACTCTTTAGATATGCAGCTTCTGTACCAGCCACAAGCAGCATAAACTGGTGTGACAAACAGTTGCATATGAAGATATGTATTCAATGTTTAGTTCACATAGGTTGTAGACAAAGGAGGATGGAGTTGGGAAGGTTCCAGTGAACCAAGTGTAACCCTCAACCTCCATCAGCAAGGCTGTGAGCTGCCTAGGGGAGGGACTAGGGTCAGAGCACACATTTGCCTGAGGAGAGGGCACAGGTTTGGGAGTTGGAAAGCTGTTGCTGTTTTCTATTTTTGCATTTTCATTGGTCTTATCACCCCTCTTAGTCTAAGAGTAATCAAAACTCCTTCCTTAGTGTAGCAGCTCCCTCTCTCATGTGCCCCGAGTGAACCTTTCCTATTTCAGTAGGCAGAATGAACAGTCTCCAACATCCAGCCTGACCTTCCACCAGTCTTCTGTATCTACCATGACCTTTCATTGAATTTCCAGTGTCCTGCATGACTTTCTATCAGTCTCCAGCATCTAGCACAACCTCTCATTGAGTGACCCTTTGGCTTACTCTGGCTGAGCTCCTAATCGGCTCAAGCTATATCATCTCTCACCTGGTATAATCCTGGGCTCCTCATCCCCAACCTGCAGTACTTTTTTTTTTTTTTTTTTTTTTTTTTTTTTTTTTTTTTTTTTTTTTTTTTTTTTGAATCCTGAGTGGTATTTGTATAACAAAATAATACTTAGGAACTAAATTTTGTGGGTACCTGACATCACCTCTAATTCTTGTTAGGGCTATTCTGGGGTAAGCACAGCCAAAGAGGTTCTGAGCAGTCACAAAGACTAGAGCAAGGACCTGTGGGAAGAGCAGAGGGAGCAGGTTCCAGCTCTGAGGCTGGTGGCACAATCTACTTACCAGAGGGTTCAATGTTATAATGGGCTGTTTAGGGCAGGGAGAGAGGGGGGCAGGAAGTAGTGATTTCCCACATCTTGTGAAGTGTACATAGGTGCCCTTCTGCTTACTTAGGCATCATAGAGGGTGTTCAGGGACCAGACACAGGCCTTAGATTCCAGTCAGGTCTGAAGACTGCCAGCACTGCTTTCAACCTCTATTTCTGCTGTTCCTCTTGGGCAGGAACAGTGTGGGAGTTTGAGGGCAGCTGATTCTTTTTCAGAGCAATACTTGCAAGGGCCGGGTAGACCCTCCTACTAAATAATGATGGGACTGTGGTGAGAAAAAGCTGCTTACCAGAGTCTGAGTGTCCCTCTCCCCTACTTTTAAAGAACTCATAGAGAAGAGGGGCTTTGGGGCTAGGTGAGATCCTGCTCTCCCCCACCCTCCGGTCTCTCCTTGCCAAATGTGTGTACAAGAAAATTTAGCTTCTGCCTAGGATTAGGTTTGTCACCCTGGAGCTTGAAAGGCCAAGGGAGAGAACTGATGGTCCATTCAAATGTCCTTGAAGGCTTCCAGCTGTGGAACACAGGATATTGTTCTTAATGAGGTGCCAGTCCCAACTCCTACCTGCATGGTGGTGTGAGGCTCTGCTTGGCTAGGAATGGAAAAGGAGGCTTGGAAATTGGGACGGCAGCTGGTACCACTGAAGGTGGAAGGGTTAGCTGGAAAGGATTCCAGGAGAGGAAAGAAGGCAAGAGACTGAATGAGGAAAAGGCTTTCAGCTTTGGAGGGAAATTCCTTTAGGGCAGAGTCCTTCTTCCAAACATAATGACTGGATGATCAGATGATTGGAGAAATGGAGGGCTAAAACAGATCATAGTCTGTTTAAAGACTTATTGATGCTTCCTTAAATTCTACAATGAGTCACACCTAGTCTGTGTGCCCAAGCTCATAGTAAACACATGATGGCACCACAGTTGTCATTTAATTTGGGTACAAGCCTCAAAAGATAGAAAGGGTGTGACCACAGGCTGCAGACAAAATTGAGCCAATGTCTCAAAGAGGGTTAAGGGCTTATTCCCTAGGGATATGAGATTTTCCAAACATTTCATGGACCACTTTGAAATGAAATTCAGAATGACTTGATATGTTGGCTGAGTGTTGAATTGCTGCTTTTTAAATTGGATTTTAGTATGGTTAAGATATAGTAGGCATAAAAATTCATGAAAAGCTTATAGAAGAAAACAGATTCCAACGTAATCCATGTGTGTAAATTGAAAGCTCTATACAAACTCTTCTACTCAAGCCATGCCAGATAATTCACACTTTTTCATATATGCACATTTAGGTTTAAGGAGGTCAAGGTCACAGAGCTAGAGTGGCAGAACTGGGCTTTGGTTGCAGAGCTCTGATATGAAAGCCACCTGATCTCTATTATATCATGGGATCCAGGGCTCTCCAGATCTGTTTTTGGGAAGGACCCCTGGGTACTCCTGCTGGGAATTCAGAGACCATGGAAGCAGAGATTAAAAGCTTTGAATCTGAACAGAAATGCAGAGGCAGCAGGCCCTGGGGCGAACATTGTGGAGAAGTAGGTATGGTTTGTGGTGAGTGGGGAAAATGTTTGCTCAAGGGAAGAGAGGAGAAGAAACTGGGAAGGAAGATGGGGCCTGTACACAGGGGACTTTGATCACTGGATCCAAGGCTGATCACACTTTCTCATATTCCTAGGATAAAGTTGATACCAAGAGCTATTTGTTGGAAATTTTATAAACCAAGAAAATGTGTAACAAAGTTGGAGTTAAGAGGGGAACTGAATTTTGAGTTGTTTGAATTTGCTATGTTGCTATAAAGAATTTTTTAACAAGCACATCAGCTGTGATTGAACATCTGCTGACTACTTCCTTTGTGGCAGGTACCTTTCAAGATTTTGTGTGAATTAACTCATGTAACCATACAACATCCCCATGATGTAGGGATTGCTATGAATCAGCTAACAGAGGCTGTAATGGCGCACCTTGGAGGAATGGCATAGAATCCTTGGGTCCCAGTGTTTGCATCTATGACAGAGAACTGAACATGTCTAATGTGTGGAAGAAATGTTTGTGTAATTCTTATCAGACGTGAATAATGAGGTGACAAGCTGAAGTTTTCTGACTTTATATTTTGCTTCCTTTGCACCCCCATGCTTCCTCCCAAGGGCCATGTACGTAGTAGGTGAGCATTAAATGTCAATGAAGGGGTTATTGAAATCCTTGGGGATTCCAGAATCTGGGTCACACTGGCTACATATTGACATTTCATCCACAGGAGGGATAGGGTAGGTTTTTCCTGAGCTGGGAAGTCCCCCTCCTGCCAATATGCACTGCTTCCCTGACTCACAGGGTCTGATCTCCAAGTAATCAGCTTTTAAGCAGCCTTTGAGGAGGGAAGGCATCCCCCGACAAGGTTATGCTTCCCTTTATGCTAGTGTCAGCCCTTGGGCAGGGTGGATTCCCGACTTCCTGGGTGGTATGTGCAAGGCTGTGTCAGCTTGTCTGAGAGCCAAGTGCGGATGCTGAGCGCGTGCGCCTCATGGTGCTGGCTGGGGGTAGCAGCTTCTGTTTGTGTTAGCGTGAACACAATGGCCTTTGCAGCTGGTTGCTGGCCTTTGTGGTTGGTTGGTCCTACATGGGGATTATCTGGTCCTTCAGGAAAAACAATCAGTCAGTTAAGGAAATGTATGCTGGGAAGTTCCGATGGTAAGTGTTAGGCAGTGGGTACCCTGCAAGTGGTCTCTGCAGGCTGGACTCTTCTAGAACCCACTCTGGTGTGCTGTGCAATCTTTGATAGGATCCTCATGGTAACGTCTGCTGTGGTTCTGGCCTTGCATTTGGGCCCCATCAGCAGGGAAAGGGGTGAGGAGGCTAGTGGTGGAGAAGGGTAACTCTGGGGCACAAAGGAAATGGAGGGAAAAGATATGGGAAGGTAGGGAGGATAGGCCAACGAGGTCATCGGGCATCCTCTTCTTCCACTGGCACTCACAGACAGTGTGCTGCAATGGTAGCCTCATAGGCTCTTTTATCGTACATATGAGGCTCACTGTAAGACCCTTGGATTCATGTTGCCAGGTCAATGCAGGTCAGACCAAGCAAGGTCCTTATGGACCTGGAACAGAGGCAGATGGTGAACAGTTATTTCTAGTGGCACACTGTTGACTGCTTTGCAGTCAAGGTCATAGTCTCTCTCCTGCCATTGGAAGACTGTATTCTAGGCTACCTTGGAATTGAAACTATTCTCAGGAAAGCCCTGCTCATCCTGACCTGACAGACTGGCTACATCCTCCTGCAACCCTCAGTGGAACAGCCCAGCCAGAGTCTATTTGCACAGCTGGGCTGGGGTAGCCCAGTGGGTGGGGAGGGGCTGCCCTCTAGATCCTGAGGTTCCAGCCAAATATCCGTAGGCCAATTGGAAATAGCCCAGGAGGATGAAAAGAGCCTTGCATATCCACGGATGGGATGTGGAATCATTCATGGGAACCACAGGACTGCTCTCTTCCTGCTGCCTGTCTCTGCCCAGTCCTGAATCCTCTATGAGCCCCATTTCCTCATCTGGAAAATGGGATGAACACTGTACATCTCAGCCTATTGTGGGGAGTTGGGGAACTAACCTGATCACCCATGTAAATAACCTGGCTAGTGGCTGGCACAAGCTCTGCTTGTCAGTTCCCTCCTATTTTTTCTCTAAGTCATATCTCCTGCTTTTTGTCATTAATTAGTTATTCCTGGGTATATCCACGTGGGTCTTGGGCAGCAGGCACTAAGGATGTTTTAGTGAGCAACACAGACCCTACTCTCACAAACTCAGCTCATATACTCATGGCACAGGGACAGACATGGACAATCCATATAGCAACTGGATGGCTTCTTGGGAGGGGTAATGCCTGAATGGACCTAAGATCCACTCAGCTCATTGTGCTCCCAATCACATGCTCTCCTTATAGCACTGCCTTTTCTATGAGCTTTCCCTGTGCACCCTAAGCATCTGGTCACACTTGAGCCACAATCCTCAGACACCTGCTCAGAGGACAGTGATGTTATCACTGCTATTTGCAAGTCTGGTGAGCCATATCAGCCATATCAGTATGATGTGCATTAGCTCTAGGTCCGGGTCTTAGCTCTTTTCAGCCAGCTAATTTTCTTCTTCCTTATCCCCCCCTTTTTTTTCTCCTCTGGGCTTCTCCAGTCTCCCAAGAAAACTTATGACTCTGGGTTCTGATGATTTATTATGATTACAGCTGAGCTGTCCCCACCACCCAGAAGCTCTTTGGGAGCTGAGACCTTATCTCATTTATGCTTGTAACCATAGTCTGGTGGGGTCCCACTCCTGAGCGTCCATCAGTGGATGTCTCTCCACAGCAGCACCACTCAGCAGTTCCAAGTGCAAGGGGGAAGAGACTTATTTGCAGCAGGGGCCTTTCCCTCCAGATTTGACCTCTACAGCATGATCCCACCCTTGCTGGCCTGGGCCCCTCTTTCCCTCCTTTCTGGTAAGTTTCTGTGTTCTGTGTATAACAGGATGTGACAAGGCAGAATATGTGGTGGTCACACATGTCTAGCCAAGAGGACAGGAGCTCCTGACTCAGCCCGAGATGAGGATGAGGCCAAAGGAGAAATGCTGACCAGGCATCACATCCCAAACACCCAGTAACATCAACAAGACTTTAGAAGGAGTTTTGGGAAGTTAGGGTGGAGCTTTAGAACTGCAAGAGGGAAGTGTCTTAAAAAGTAAAGCAGACACGACTATCCTTCCAGTGCCAACATGTGAGCCTGTCTGACATCTACCTCTAAGTCCCTGCTTCTTCTCCTGGTCAGAACTGGCTATGTGCTACCTATTTGCCTGGAGCCCAGGAGGCTCTAAGGCCAGAGGAGCCTGGGAAGTGGCTTACCCTGGAGACTGACTGACATGTTGTCGGCAAGACAGATTTTCAGATGAGAACTTGGTCCAGGAGTGCGATCCCAGAGTGAATTAGCCCTGGTGATGGATGCTGAGATACTCTCTTCTGCCTCTGCTCTCTCTCCCACTCATCCTATTCTCCACTCGGCTTTCTTGTTCTCTCTTTGGTCTCCAGCCAGTGATGCTGGGGGTAGAAGAGCCAACTAATCCATCAGGCAGGGGTTGCAGGGAGGCCGGGGCCATCAGTTCATGAATCAGCTAAGCCATGATGCTCTGTCAGATACAGAGCAACAGCATCTGGAGTATGCACCCAAGGGACACCGACAGAGAAAGAAGCCTCTGTCCCTGACAGACCTGGGCTCAAGTCCCTGTGTCACCACCCACCAGCTCGTGACCTTGAATACACCACTTGACTTCTCCAAGCTTTGGTGTTCCACTGTCAAATAGGGACAGCAGAAACCACTTTACTTAACTTATTTACTGGGAAGATCAAATGAGCTGAGAGATGAGAGGGAGAGAGAGAGAGACAGAGAGACAGAGAGACAGAGGCAGAGAGAGAGAGAGAGAGAGAGAGAGAGAGAGAGAGAGAGAGAGATTCCAAGCAATAGAAATGACCATGACTGAGTACTAGTAGGCTAGCTGCCAAGTCCAGTCATATCCATGTTTTCTAACTTGTACACTTTTCTTATAGCTGTACAAGTAACTCATACTAACTAGCCCTAGCTCACAGCCTGGTCTAGAGGCAGAGGAACAGACTTGATGAATTCAGATTGACTCCTCCTCTGGGTCTACCTGATTCAGCTGCAGGGATTGAAAACACATTCAAGTTGGCCCACGGTTGTTCTAATTGCTCAGATGACTGGGCTGTCAATGTGGCTAACAGTGATACAGTGCACCTTTATAAGATCACTAGACACTCACTCAGTGTGAAGGGTCATTGTTTATTATGGAGAAAAGGGAACAGGTGTCGAGGCTCAGGAAAGAAGCAGAACTAAGCTCCAGTCCTCAAAGAACTTAGAAGCTCTTTGGAGATGGAGATACCCATTTAAGAGATCTTAGCCAAACATGTACCTAGTAGCCAAGATGCCAAGTCTAGTCAGTTTACAATAGAAACCTTAGTGTCTAATGATGCAGTCAACATTTAATACATTTCTGTCTCATGAAGGAAAAAGGAGATGAACCAGTTGCAAATCCTTCTGTACAGCCCTTACGCCATTTGGGATTTCTATGCCACCTGTAGCTTTGGTAATACCCCTTCTGAGCCATAACTGCTCAGATGTTCTGCAGCTGGTTATCATGTGCGTCTGCTGTCCCAGCTGCTAAGGGTCTGCAGCCTTTCTCCCCTGGGTCAAACCATCAGACTCAGACATAAAACTTTGTCCTCCTCCTTTATCCATGAAAATCTAATTACACAGGGATTTTTTTTCTGGGCTTTGTCATTTTACTGAGGATTTGATGGCGTCATCAAGGAGGGATGGGAGGTCCTGCCAATTGCATAGGTTGGATGGAGGGAAGACTTCCCACTTCTCTAACTTCAAGTTCCTGACCTGTGACTCTTCACATCTGCTGGAGAAGTCTAGTCCAGGGACTTCCCACCAGCTCACCCTCCACTCAGACCATAGCTTTTCTCTCAGGAGGACTGCTGATTTACTTTCTGCTGTCCAAGAGAATTCTAAGAAAAACAGCGTTCTTCACTTTCTCTCCCATATTATTATGCACACAAAGGCTCCAGCCCTGGGAATTCCCAGATGAGTCCAGAGAAGGCAGAGAGGCTTGTTCAGATTCAGGAATAAGAAGTTCTATCCGACACCGAGACCAACCCAGACTGCCTCCTGTGCTCTCTGTCCTAGGAGGTGTGCTGCTAAAGGGAGGCTGAAAAGAAGCCGTTGGTGCATTGATGTGAATTCCCATTCATTCATTCATCCATGAAACTGAGTATCTCCATCTCCAAAGAGCATATACGTTATTTGAGGACTGGAGCTTTGTGTATCTGACCAAGTTCTCATCCATCTTTGTGCCTCAATTTTCCCATTTCTATAAGGGGCTGGGAAAGGTAGCTAGGGAGTTATGACTAGGTATTCTCTTAAGGTCTTTGGAACTTTGAGATCCTGTGGTTTTTGGTGTTTCAAGAATGTCAGATTCTTTTCCCTACTATAGTATCTGGGTGTTAGTTATGGAGAATTGCAAAGGACTTACTCCATGGGTCCTTTTACCTCTCTGGATCCAGGTTGGGTGTGGCTCTGTTCAGCTGTAGCTAATAAGGATGGAGCTTGGGAGTGAGGACAGCTTGCCTCTGAGTAGGTGAAGCAGGCCCTATGTGTCTTGTGTGGAGGGGGCGGTCCTTCCCAGGCTTGTAGACAAGACAGCAGCAGAGTGGTGTGGCCTTTGCAGCTGGGGTGGGAATGAGAGCATCTCTAGCATCCCTGCGCTGTTTGGGGCTGTAAGAAAAAGTCCTGCTGTTGTGATGAGCCTGAGGTATGAATGGAACCTTCCCCCAACAATATAGACTTTGTAGAAAGAAATGGGGACCCAACACGCTGACACTGGTAATGATGCAAAAGTTCCAAAAAATTTTCCTCTCAAGGTCTCAATACTAGTCTGTTTATTGCTATAAGAAAGACGATCATGTTCTGTTATTTTTTCTAAAGGATGGAAGTTTGTTTGGCTCCTGGTTCTGGCTGCATCAGAAGAATGGAGCAATGGGAAGGAAACGGCCATGTAGGTTGGTAACTACTTTACAATAGCCTGCATTGGTAAGAACTAACTGGGGTCCACTCAGAACAGCAGTCTTTTCTGACCTAATTACCTTGCCCTAGGCTCTAGTTCTTAAAGCTCCTTCCACCTCAACATTACTTCACTTGGGAACAAGTTTCAAATACATAAATTTGGGTAGTTAACACTCAAACAGTATCCAAACCATAGCACTCTCCAGAAACTCCTTTATTAAATATTAGTAAACAGTTTTTTTGAGTACCTACCGTTGTTGCAGGTTGTGTGCTTGGCAATAAGCCACAGCAAAGAATAAGAAAGACATGATAGTACTAAATGGTATCATCCATAACAGGAAGTTATGTGATACCTGGATGTAGTTGGGCCAGACAAAGATTCCGGTGCCTAAGTAGGGATTTGCCTAAAGCCAGGGAATGTGGAACAGAGCTGGCAGTTTCCAGGGAAAGAGCTGAAGCCTGTAGCAGGGAGGGAGCAACAGTCACCCAGAGGCCTGAAGCACTCTCTCTGGAGTGTGAATAGCCCCTGAAGAGCTGTTGTGAAGGGTGGTTGTGATGACTCTGAGGCTGCAGAGAACAGGGCTTGTATCATGTCAGGATAGAGCCATGCAAACATTGTCCTGGAGACAGTGATATTGGACTGTAAACTCTCAGAGGGGAACTGTATGTGTCTGGAATATAAGGACATTGAATTATAGGGTTGCGATGTGGGGGTTTCATCATGGTATTCTGTTGGATTTATCTCGTCTTATCTTGGACTCTTCTACTTGAACAAAGCCATACCCACTCCAGCCTCCATGAGTACTTCCTCCTGCCTCAAGTGGTCTCCTGGCTTTCCCATCTGGAGAAATGTCCTTCAAATACAACTTGAAAAGAAGCCTCATCTGGCTGGCAGAGATGGGTATGCCTGTAAGCATGGCAAAGGCAGACAGGCTGAAGTGCTGGCTGACCTGGTCCAATTTTATTCCTTCCTAATGTTGACTTGGTGATTCAGTGATTCTCCAGAAATAAGAGAGATCAGTGGGTGAAGAAGCGAAGTCCAGGCAAATAAATGGGATTTTGTTTCTTTGGGTCTTGTGGAATGCCTCCCCTTCCTGCTAACTCAGCTCAGTTCTGCTGCTTGTCCTAAATGCCTTTCGTGCACCTCCTCTTTACTCAGCCTTTTATTTTCATGTAGAATCTGAATTTGCTTTGTGGTTAACAGTATTCCCTTTATAAAGACATTTTATTTTTAATTGTATGTATGCATGCGTGTCTATGCATGGTTATGTGCTTATAAATGCAGCTTCCCATGAAGGCCAGAAAAGGGTGTCAAATGTCTGGGAGTTGAAGATACAAGTAGGTATGAGCCACCTGACCTCAGTGCTAGAAACTGAACTCAGGCCCTCTGCAAGAGCAGTGTGTGTTCTTAACCACTGAGCCTTCTCTTAAGCACTGGGATGAACAGCATTTCTACCTAAGGCCTGGAGTTCCTGTCCTAGGACTTCATTTATTTGCACATTCATTCATTCATTTGCTCAAAAACTCATTCTCATTCCTTTCCAGCCTGTGTTGGTTGTTGCCAGATTCTGATGTGGTTGATGCCCTGTCAATGTAGAGAGGCAGCCACACCCTAGGTTGAAAGATAAAGAATGAAGGGGAAGGGATGAGGGAAAGTTTTCAGTGGAAGGGACACCTCAAATTATACCCGAGGATGTTAGATTCGGCTAGGCTGGGGAAAGAGAAGGGCCTCCCAGGGAAAGAACAGCAAATGAGGCCCAGAAGCTGAGGAGAGGGCCTTCCAGAGTGATTCCAGAGTGATACCGTGTGACCAGAATGTGCAGTTAATAGGACAGCAGGTTTACAGACTGGTGCAGACCACATTCCAAGGGTACCAGGAAGTCAGGATAACTTGACCTTCATCCAGAGGGCAGTGGAGGGCCATGGAGGATCTTGGACTATCCACTGTAAAGCAAACATGACCATCCTTGTTTTAGTCTTGCGCTGGAGGTTCAGATTCCAGAGCTTCCTCTGCTAGCTCATCCTGCAACCTTTGACCTGTCCATTGGTCCTTCCCTTCTCAACACCCTCTATCCTTCACAGCCCCTCTTTAGGCTCCAGGCCTAGGACTCTGCATCTGCAAAAGAAGGTATACGGACTAGGCAAGCATTTAAAGAAGTTGCTTCCATTCCAGGGTATTCTACAAGATTTGCCAATTCACTGATTAGCCATCATTTGCAAATCTGTGCCGGGCATTTGATGAGATGATGGGGATAGCTCTTGCTGACTCGTAAGAGCTCACTGGTACACAGATGCAGGCACCTGTGTCCACGGCACAAAGAAGAATGAGCTCAGAACTATGGGAGCACAGTGGAGCAAGTGATTCATTCTCCCTTAGGGATCTGGAGGCGGCAGATGATCTAGGCCTTGAAGGATGTACTGGAGGGTGAAGATAGGGGCTGCTTTGTTCAGGGGCAGTGAGTCACCTGGAGCCTGGAGACCAGAGCTGGGTACCCAAGAGGCCCTTGGATACTAGGCCAAAGGGGTGTGGTTCACCATCAGCAGGGTGTGGGGAGCATTAGAGAGTGTTAGGAAAGAGAGGTGGATTTACTTACTCTATCTTTGGGGGTTGCAGTGGGGTTTGCTTTATTCACTGTAGTCAAATTCATGTGATACATGCAGGAAAGGAGGGGTAATTTTCCACTCCCAGCTATAGGCCAGATTCAGAGCTGGGTTATTACTACTACTACTACTACTACTACCACTACTGCTTATGTATGGGTGTTTTCTCTGTATGTCTCTGTGCACCACACACATGCCTGGTGCTCCGGGAGACCAGAGGAGGGTATCAGATTCCCTGGAACTGTAGTCATAAATGATTGTGAATCTTCATGTAGGAGCTAAGAATTGAACCCAGGTCCTCTGAAAGAGCAGCCAATGCTCTCAACTGCTGAGCCCCCTCTCCAGTCCCTACTTGATCTTTCTTGTTCTAGCCTTGGCAGCAACCGTCCAAGAAGGAGTTATAATAAAGTGAGATGTAATAGTAGCTTAATCGAACACAGTTAGAAGGTGGTGGAGCCAGGAAAGCAAGTTGGTTTAGGACCACTCCAGAGCTGTGAAATTCCTTCCAGTTTGTTGTCTTGCTTGCCAGAGCTCTGAGCTCAAGGTGGTTATTTTCCACTGGACCTGGTGCCTGTGTAGACGTGCTGCATCCAAGATGTTTCCTGATGGTGACAGTGGGGTGTGGAGAGGAGCACGTGCTAGAGAAAAGGGTAGGAAGTACCTCACATCTGTCCTGGACACCTTCCAAGAACGGGCACCAGGCACCCTACTGCCCTGGATGGGAATAAACTATTGAACCCTCTGCAGAGATAAAAAGCGTTATCTTCTCCCAGCCTTGAGTGTTGGTAGATGGGCCCTCTCAGGCCAACCTCCGGCTGCCTCAACCTGCAACTGTGAGGAAAAGCTGTCTGAACAGAGTGGGATGGGGTTGATCCTCAGTCCTGTCTTCCTCTGGGGGATGCCCCAACACAACCATTCAGCTCTTCATCAGGGAAGATCTAGAGGTGACCTGGGAAAGGGCTAGGTCCACCTGCCAACCTTGTCAGTTCTCTGAAATGCAACTGCGGTCAAACTGCTTCTTTGAGCCTCAGTTTCTTTCGCACAATGGGCACAAGCTGCTTGAGGCATGAGTGGTACAATGCATCTATGGGTGCTTATGTTAGTCTTGCGTGGAGCAAGCCCTTTGTAAGTGGACCGCATTGTAGTGATGTGATGAGGTTGGGCTGCCTGCATCCATATGTCAGCTTCATCCTCTCTAGTTGTGGCTTTGGGAACACTAAATATGTTCCCAAAACATTTACTTCACTTCAAAGCTTTGGTCTCCTCTGGTGAAAAGTGAGGGTGGTCATGAGGATGACATTGGTTACTTTGTGTGAGACGTACAGGGTGATGCCCAGCAGGCTGAACAGCATGACCTAAGAGTCAGTGATTTACTGTTGGGGTTAATCTGTGGTTCCCCCTCTGATTGCTCACCTGGGCATCCTCCTCTTCCTGTTCCCATCCTGCTCTGTGAACCCCAGTTTTCTCATGGTCCTTCTCTTCCCCTGGAAAACCCCTTCTATATCACTTTCTGTCCTATGTCTTTGGAGGAGGGCTGCTGGGATCTTTTCCCAGCAGGTGTGATAGGGACTCAGCCTTTCTGCCCTTGCTCAGTTGAAACAAAGCAAGCATTTCTCTGTCTCCCTATTCCCTCTTTGAGTGCTGCAAAGGAACCATTCTTTTCCTAGTGCTACATGTGAGCTTGTGTGCGTGCACACACATACACAGAGAAATACACACACACACACACACACACACACACACACACACACACACACACACACACACAATTCCTAGTCCTCAGATGGCCAGGGCCTCAGAGGGCATCTTGCTTCATAGACTTATCTTTTGTGGCTCCACCGCAGTTGAGATTGAATTAGTTTCTCCCTATTGGTGGGGATAATACTCAAGGACCTTCCATCTGGGCCTCATGGCTCAGGCCTGGGGAGGGGCTGACTTGCCCCTCCACACACAGGTCACAGTTGATCTGGCTAGCGCTGAACCTTTGCTATTTGAAGGAATGTTTCGATAACCTCTAAGCACACTGCCCCCAGCCTGCAAAGCCCCACCTGATCATCCTACTCTGGGCCCCCTCTTATCTTCTCACCCTAAGCTTCTCATCCATTACTGTCGTCTGGCAACATGAGTTTTATCTGAGCCTCTGTGGAATGAAATTGATTTCTGTGAATAATTGGAATAGCTGGCTGGGGACCCAGCGCTGCTGCCACCAGGGTGGTTGGGACTTCAAAGCTTGTGTCCTCTGTCTCCATTCTCATGACCGATTTCTGGTCTAGACCACCCTAGCTGGGGTTGGATTGGGTTTATATTTTTCTGTCTCTCTGCCAGGCCTATGTATCTTGACTTCTGCCAATCATTCTCTGCCCCCCCCCATCCCTTTGGTGGCCCCAAAATTGACCTGGAAAAGCTCACATTATTCTACAGAATAGTTTTGTCTTGCTTTGGCCTGCTATTCATGGGCCTTTCTGATTTAATTTCAACTTTCCAATCTTTCAAGTAAAGACTTTGTTTTATGTTTCTGAGTCCCTTAAGTTCCAGGTTGCTTTGAGATAGGGTGAAACTGTTGGAAATGGTTGTGAGAGCCCAGAGGGTCTAGACTAGCCTGGGGATGGTAGGTCAACTTTCCTGGAAATGATAGAGAGTGGTTGCTGTGTGAAGGATGAGAACAAGAGCCAAATGGGCAGAGACCTTGTTAAATAGTACCGACTGCTGAAAGCTTCCTCTATGAATTTCTTCTTCATTGTTAAAACTCACACTACTCCATACAGTTTTTGTTTTTACTAAGCTCCTCCCAACTAAGCAGAAAATTCTTCTCATTAACTTCTTGTCACTTTTGACCTTGTATTTGTCCAACTAATTCTTGTCTCTTTCTTGTGGTCGGGACAACAGGTGGCTCTACCTCTTCACTGTCCAAGGTCCAACAAAGGCAGGCATGAAAGAGGCACTAGGACAATATGAGGGGATGCAGTGAGACCCTGCTAGGACACAGCTTTTTGATCAGAACTTCCCACAGGAAGGGGTGCAGTCCAGCCTACACCTGCTGTAGGAATTCAGAAATGAGAGATGGCTGTGGGCAGTGGAGGCAGAAAGTCTTCCTAGAAGACACCCAGTTACTGTCCTGTTGATGATCCTCCTGGCTCAAAGTCCTTCATATCTAGTCTCCATTCAGTTTGCTGCACAGGATCCCCCCTCTTTCTCTGAGCCTCTCCCATGGCC
Source organism: Peromyscus leucopus (assembly GCF_004664715.2). Taxonomy (NCBI): domain Eukaryota; kingdom Metazoa; phylum Chordata; class Mammalia; order Rodentia; family Cricetidae; genus Peromyscus; species Peromyscus leucopus. The sequence goes on along the minus strand of NC_051064.1, from coordinate 115,956,678 downwards.
TCTGGGCAGCAGAGAGAAGCTGGGAGGTAGGATGACAGCATCTTCATTTCCCTGCTAATTACAAGTGCTTGGAAGAGGAGTGCTAAATGCCAGATAATTATCCAGCAGGAGATGTGAGCCAGACTTCTGGCTGTTCCTGCCCCCAGGAATTTTACTTTAATGGTTTTCTTTTTTTTCTTCCTAAATAAATAAATAAATACACAAAAATTTAAAAAAAGTTTTGGAAAGAGTCAAATCCTTGAGTCTTTTTATTCTGTCCTCTTCTACTCTCTCCTAATCAGGAATCCAAAGCTAGAGCTCCATGGTGTGTCTGGAAAGAGTTCAAGCAGCAACCTTCTTCATATATGGCTTAGACTTAGGGTGTAGAATGGATGATGAGGAGGAGCCTCAGTTCTCCATACTGTTCATCACACCTACCCACTCATGAATGAAAGCATGCACACACACACACACACACACACACACACACACACACACACACACCAACCACCTTCAGCTCCAATTCTGAGAATTTGAATTGAGCTACTCATGTCTCTCTTAGGATTATGGGGCATGAGGATGCAGGGAGGGGGATATCTTTGGTCTTCTAATGAACTTCAAGAGCAGTGGGGTGATACCACCTGGTTACTTGGTCTTATTTCAATCCCCCATTTCCCCTCCCTATGCCTACCAGCTTCAGACAAGGCTTGAAAGGTACCCAACAGGAAACTCTAGAGCTGATGAGCATTCTTGTGGTCATGCATGGGTACATGAATGCTCTGTTTCTTGAAGCTATTGTAATCTCCATAATAACATTTTCCTCTTCTTAAGTAAACTTGGACTCTAGCCCAAAGAATGTGGCTGGTTTTGCCTAGGGGATTCAGAACTGGAGGCTAGGGAGGGAACATGCCTTGGAAAGGTGGCAAAAGGAAGGAGTGATCAAGGCTAGGATACAGAGTGAAGACCTTGTACATCCCACAATGCTAGTCATTGGGAGGTTTCTGTCACCATCCATAGTTTGAGTTGAGGACAGGGGCATCTGGTTGAGTGGGAAGCTCAGGGTCATTCTAAAACAAAGTAGCTCTGGACCACCCAGGTACCTTCACCCTACTGGTGTAGTACCTTTACCACCAGGAAGTTTCAGTTATAGGGCCACTAGGTACTACTTCTGTCACCTCAAGAAAGCCACTTCACTGCTTCATGCCTCCGTTTTCTCATCTGGAAAATAGGGATAATCATAATCCATAACTGAGAGGTATAGAGGAGATAAACACATGCAGAATGTGTTCAACATTATCTTTAAAAGAAATGTGCAGGTATGACCGTGTCTCAGGGAATATATGACCATTCTAAGCATCTCAGGTTCCCAAGATATAATCATTTTTGAGCCATTGAGTTAAAATAGTCTTGGGATATTATGGAATAATAAATTCAAATAATAATTAGCATCCTGGATTCTTAGATTCACAGAACTGACTATGGAACAAAATGATAGCCACATATTCAGGCCTCTAAGACTAGCCACATACTTGTTGTCGAGCACCTCCCATCCCCTGCCCCCCCTCTATGTGCCAGTATCTTAGTTTGGTTTCTATTAATGAGATAAAACACCATGACCAAAAGGAACACAGGGAGGAAAGGGCTCATTTGGCTTATGTATCCTGGTCATAGTCCATTGAGGGAATCCATGGCAGGAACTGAAGCCGACACTATGGAGGAACGCTGCTTACTGGCTTGCTCCCTCTTCCACATCAACCATCAATCAACAATCAAGAAAATACCTACAGGCCAATCTGATGGGGGCGTTTTCTCAATTGAGCCTCTTTCCAGATGACTCTGGCTTGTGTCATCATGACAAACCAACCTACATACTCAGAGTCCACTGCCATCTAGGATACCTCTGGGATTTTCTTCTCCTCTAGGGTTAGATCTGTCTGCCTTGACCAAAGCTGGCTCTACTTCTGTCTGAGACAGTGGAGCACATTGATGTCTTTGTGTGGCCAAGCTCTGTTTAAAATACTCCAGAGCGAAGACTGGGGCTTTAATAGGGCTTGGCTCAGAGGTAAATTTGTTGTCCTTCATAGTTTGGAAGTAGCCAGGGCCTTGTTCTCTGCAGAGCTCCATTGCTATATTCTCTTGCAGTGAATACAAAGGAGGGAGTTGTATGTGCCTGTGTGTGCCTATGTATGGGCAGAAGGGTGGAAAGGGAGCTTCGAGGCTGACTCGCAGAAGTTAGAATACTAAGACTAGAGGGGCATGAGTAAGGAAGGGGAGTACCTGGCATGCTCCCAGTGGACACAGGCCCAGCCCTTGCTACAAACAGTAGACACTGAAGTGAGGGCATATGCAGTTGGTGACAAGAGCCACTCACACTGGACATCCAGAGTTCCCCACTCCTGCCTCTTCATTTTCCTGCCCCATTTTATATTGGAAGAAGCAAATAGCTTGTGGGTAGCTATCCTATTATCCCCTAATACAAATGTGACTTAAATTGAAGGCATATTCCCAGAATGAGCTAGCAGGGCATCAGGGCAAGGATTGGGCATGACACACAGGGCTGCATATATGTATCCTGCTCTAAGATGCCCAGCTAAGGTGCCTACTGGGACTGAAATCCACCAGAGACCCTTGCTCACAAGCCTTATATCTGGCCTAGGGCTGTCTCCATCTAAGGGAAGGGGCCCCTTTCTTATCTTAATGCACAAGGTTATCCTCACGACTAACAGCAGGCAAGGGCAGAGAGGGAGGGTACACAGAGAAAATGCAGCCCAGGGATGCAGAAGCCAAGAAGGGCAATGATTGTAGGGTCGTTTCCCAAAGGCTGCCCTCCTTAGGCCTCCTCAAGACAAAGAGAGGCCCAGTACTGACCCACACTGAATTGCCATGGAGGAGCTACAGTGAAAGGCAATGGATGTCCATGCAGACTAGGAGGAGAGAGCCAGAAGAAGGATGGGGTAGGGTCTCCAGAAGGCTTCATGGCTCTGAGTTGTGAAGTACCTCAGATACGGGATCCAGAGGGTCAGCTGAAGTAACATGGTGATGCTGCAGAACAGATAGTGGTCCTCAGCACCCAGTGTAAGTCTGAAGGTGAAAAAGCTTCACATACACCGATGTGTGATTGCAGGGGATCCTGCAGGGAGGTCACACTCGGGAGGTGGCAGGGCCTGAATCTGGAGGTCCCTGGGTTGAGTGTGAGGATGTTGGATGGATTATTTCTCTCACCGGGGATGGGAGCTCCTGACTAATCAGTTGTTAGAACGATCCCTCTGGCAGGCAGAGCTATGGAAGTGGTTTGGCGGGATGAATGGGTGACACTTAGCCCTATGTGTTGTCCTAGCTCTGTGACAAGGTCTGCCTGCTCTCAAGAGCCCATCAGAAGCCTCTGAGCACCGAGGAAAGCAGAGCTGTGGGTAGATGAAATGCTAAAGCAGATGGAGGACATACAGAAGGAAGTGACCCTGGAGTGCACAGAGTCCCTTCTACACCACTAGCAGCACTACCTGCCGAGAACCTGAGCCTGTGGGTCAGAAGCAGCTTGTAACACTTCTGGGGACTCATAGAAACCTGGAATCCAGGGCTTGCCTAAGCTCACATCAGGACCCAACCCCTGTCTCCTCTCTCCAGATGTTGTTCGGGAAAGCAATGCCATAACCACTGGGTTCTGGGGAGGAGATGGCATGGTGCACCAGGGCAGACTGCGGATATCATGGCCTGGCAGGGTGGGTACTGGGCATGAGGAATACAGAAGCCTGGAGAAGATAACTACTGTCTTGAACCCCAGCTGCACCAAGGATCAGTGGTCAGACCACTATCAGCTCAAATCCACAGAAGCCACCAACCTACAGAAGGAGCTTCCAGCTTGACAGCACTTACGCTGTTCAGATGGGACACTAGCACTGGGCCTTTCCAGCCTGTGTGGGGAGAGACTTGCATGGGAAAGTTTCTGGGAAGGCTCCTAAAGCTTCTCAGGTGAGGCAGGGTCTTGCACAGAGCAAAGTACTGCTTTCTGTACTCTGTCCCTCCAGCAACCTTTCTTCATCCGCCTTATTCCCAGCTCTCTTTAGCCCAAACTTCTCCCGGGCCAGCACCCCTTAGCTCTTCATGCCCCTTCTCTTGGCTTCCACCCCCAGCCTGGAATCCTGTCCCTGGCTTCTCTCGACAGGAAACATAGTTTCATGTTACATCATAAACAGTTTTGCCCATGTGATTGGAGCCAGAGGTTTGAAGTCCTGTTTTTAAAATAGAGAAAATTCGGGTGTGATTCTTCACTTTTAAACGGCTCTGTACCCTCATCTCTAAAATTAGGTGGTGCTGGCTAGTTTCATGTCAACTTGACACAAGCTAGAGTCATCAGAGGAGGGAGCCCTCACTTGAGACAATGTCTCCATAAGATCTTGCTGTAGGCAAACTTGTAGGGCATTTTCTTAGTAATTCATGTGGGAGGGCCCAGACCCTTGTGGTTCTGGGTCCTATAAGAAAGCAAGGAGAGCAAGCCAGTAAGCAGCATTCCTCCATGGTCGTTGCATCAGCTCCTGCCTTCAGGTTCCTGCCGTGGTTGAGTTCCTGTCCTAACTTCCTTTACAGATGAACAGTGATTGGAAGCATAAGCCAAATAAACTATTTCCTCTCTGAGTTGATTTGGTCATGGTATTTCATCCCAGCAATAGTAACCCTGACTAAGTCAAAGATGCCTACTTTTTCTATCTGTTCTACCGTGCCTAAAATGGTCCCGGTGTTCCCTCTTGGCCCTGTATAGTGCCAAGTTTACTCCAGAAGAGGTCCAGTTTGTGTGATAAACTATCTATTTAGTTCATCCTAAAGATCTTCTGACCAAATTAGGTGATCCTGTGAGATAAGTCATGTAAAGTTTCTCAGTGGAGTGTCTACATCAAACACTGTTGTTATGCCCCCACCCCCACTCCCAACTGAGATCCACCAGGAAAGGACTGTGCCTCCTTCAGTTACCAAAGGAGAACAGCAAATTGTGAGAAAGATGAAAGCACAGTCAAACCCAAACATGCAATATGATGCTGAGGGTGACAGTTTCTCTGCCATGACTCAGGAGCATGTCAGCAATGCTGTTGGTCACCTCCTAGCAGCACAGCTCTGTGGCCCAGCAGCAAGGGCGAGTGCTTAGCAACAGGGTCTCACATTGATCCAGAGAGGCAGGTCCAAGGCTACAAGATGGCAGCCAGTGATGAGTTCTCTGTTAGGATTAGAAGAAATTGGACCAGTGTAGGGAGGGAGACTCAGCTTTCTTCAGGGATACAGGCTCTGAGAGGAATACAGGAAGCATGAAAGGGACTCAATAGGTATTAAAAAAGAAAACAGGAAGTTTGAAGGGAAAAAAGCATGGGGGAATAGGGAAGGATCTGGAGGGGAGGGCATCTGGGGCAGATTTGATCAAAACACTTTATATGCAAGTCTGAGTATTAAATTATGAAAAATGCAAGTTATAAAACAAAGAAATAGGGCCAGGCAAAGTGAGAGATGAGCCTCAGGAGACAGTAGGGAACATACAAGTAATGGCTTGTGAGTTTGCACTAGGATTAAAACACTATAGGGGACCAATCCAGGCTGTAGCAGGGCAGAGGCTCAGCTGGGGCAGCCATGTTGGCAGTCCCATCTGCCTTTTAGAAAGGTCTCTTTGGCATGAGGATGAGATGGAGGGGTGTGAGGCCAGATAGTCCATGATGATAAAGGCTATTCAGGTGGCAGGAAACAAGGGGTCAGGCCAGCAGCTAGAGGATTGTCAGAGGTGGAGGTTCTGATACAGTTGAGCCCTACCATTGACATATATTTGCCGTTTGTATTGATTATTAACAATGTAATTAATAATAGTACTTATTCATTGAGCATTGCTTCACAAAGTATGAAACGTCACATTATTTCATGTAATCTTCATCACAGGTAGTATTATTATCTCCAGTTTATGAATGAGGAAACTGAGCTAGGGTTATAAACATTTGCAGGGATGTGTGGCTTGCTATGTGGGTGCTGGGATCCCAACTCTGGTCCTTGCAATTGTGGAGAAAATGCTCTCAGCTACGGAGCCATCCGTCCAGCCCCCAAATTCAGAATTTTTAAGGTGCGACATTCTGACTCCAAAACTAATCAGGTCTCCACATTAACGGCCTTGGAAGAATTTCATGACTGTTACCTGGGCACTGTGGTGAGAACCAGGGGAAAAGGCCCTTGTCCAGCTGGCTCTGGAGGGCAGAAGAGAAGGAACTTGCCATTTAACAGGTCACTGAGAAGAGCTCCAAGGAGATATAGTCTCTGTCCTCAGAAATTCCTTCTCAGGGACAAAGGCTGAGGCTGACCTCAGGGAGGAGAAGGTGGGGGAGGACCCAGCACCCTTTGTTCTCAGGCTTTGACTCTCTGCACTGTTAATATCTTCTTTCTTCCAGCCCAGCTTCTTATGCTGGAGCCATCCCCTTTCCTCCAGAGACCACCATCTCTCAGCTAATTGGTGGAAAATTGGTTGCTAACTGTCAGGAAATCGCCTATTTTCCATCCATTACTGGGGGGACCAGGCCCCATAGCTGAGGGAGACTCTGGGTGGGAAGCAGATGCTGATTAGGCCTCGGAGTTAACGACTAGGTTCGAGGACCTCCTCAGGCCGTCCTCCCAGACTGCTTATTAAATCCCTACGAAGACCCACTGGTAGGAGATATTGGTTACATGGCACGCAGAACTGCCTGAGTGACTATTCATTAGGCCTCGGTTGTGGTGAGGGAGGAGACCAAGGAAAAGCTGTGGCCTCAATCCAGGAATGCTAAACAGCCCCAGAAGTTGGCAGAGAACTTTATAATTGCTGCTATTAAAATATATGTATTTATATAGGTGATTTGTAGGAGGAAAGAATTTCAGTATTCGGGTGAGATTCCTGCTATGGTTTCACCCAGGATTAAGCTGTTAGGGACTAGATATTAATTAAGGCTGAGGGCCACAATCCCTTCCTAATTAGCTCACGGAGTATAATTTGTTGGGCAAATGCTACTGTTACAATCACCCCGAATTTGTCTGGAGTTCTCCGTCCTCCAGGTAGACGGAGTGGGCTGATTTATCCAGTTGCATGAGCAAGAAGGGAGGCTGGGAGAGAAGGTGGCTGGGGTTCACCCCACCCCTGCTTCCGATAGGTAAGGCAAGGGTCTTTCATTCTCTGGTTCCCTCAAGTGTAATGGGAGGATAGTCAAAAGAAAGAGGTGGGCCTGAGAAGACATACTCAGGGGGACCTGCTCTAAGACCCACGTAGACCAGTGAGAGTCAGCACAGGTCTAAGATGGAACAAAGTGATGCTCACATTCTATGTGTCCTTGTGGAGAAACCTGTGGCCTCGCCTAAGGAAGCCAAAGTGTTCTTTAGAGGCCCCAAATCAGAGTTGTCAATAGGCTGCTTTCTGAAGAGCAGGAAATGAGGAGGCCTGTCAGTGCCTTTGATGGGCAGGCTGCATCCAGCCATGCTTCCTTGCAGGTAGACCCCAGGTGTTCTCTGACCTGCCCATCTTTATCCATGAATACTTGTAACATGAATCTTAAATGGTCTTATTAGTAAAATCAAAGCTGAGGCCAGTTATTGGAGTGAATGCTGGAAGATCAGAGAAGCAGAACAAGCTACAGCCACCTCACCTTGCCAATTCCTCAGCTGATCCTGTTTCCTCAGACTGGAAGACTCTGAGTCCTCATCCAGAATGAATCTCAGCTGAACTGCTGCTCAAAAGCCTAAAAGCTTAACCAGACCTCTAGTTCCTGGTTTTCATGCCTTATATACCTTTCTGCTTTCTGCCATCACTTCCTGAGATTAAAGGTGTGAGTCACTATGCCTGGCTGTTTCCAGTATGGCTTTAAACTCACAGACTCTGCCTCCAGAAGGCTAGGATTAAAGTTGTGAATGCCACAATTTTCTGGCCTATATGTCTGTCTAGTGGCTGTTCTGTTCTCTGACCCCAGATAAATTTATTAGGGTGCACGATATATTTTGGGGAACATAATATAACCACAAACACTCTTTGGCCATCAGTATTTGTTCATGATCTGCCTGATTCAGAAATCCTTCCCCAATATTTACTACATTTCTGCCTACTAAACTCCTCTCCATTGTTTTAGCACCTGTATGTGTGTGTGTGTGTGTGGGAGGGGGGTCACCTATAGAAGCATGCACATTTGGAGATCAGAGTCGGACACTCTGCATCTTCCTGAATCACTTTTCACCTTATTTTCTGAAGCAAGGTCTCACTGAACCTGGAGCTTACACACCTTGGCTAGGCTGGCTACCCTGGGAAAAGCTCCATGAGTCTGTCTCTGCCTTCCCAGTGCTGGGATTATAGACTGCACAAGCAGGGCTCATACTGTCTAACTGAACTGGAAATCTGTAGAACATAGACCAGAGTAGGTCCGGGGTGATTGCTTTTTCTTCATGTTTTTGGCTTGTATAATGTGTTTGAGAAAGGTTTCCTGGTCCCTCACTTCTTCTAAGAGGACACTAGGCTTGGAGAATTAATGGTATCCTGGACCTTGGGTGCTCTTCAGAGCAGTAGGGTCTGGATCCCTGTCTGGGTCATAGCATAGATAGTTAAGGAGCCCTAGTCTCTTCCAGCCAGGCCTTCTGGGCTTGGAGGTCATGGTTTGGGAATAGAAAATCTGTATCTTCCATCTGGTCCCTGGGATCTCTCTTAGAGCCCTCAGAGACCAGAGGGTGAGGCTGTATTGCAGGGTGAGTTCAGCCGGTCATGATGGACCCCACAAAAGAGACTGGAAAACCCATTTAAACCCAAGCCCAGGGCTGAGGAGTTAGCCGGTAGAAGCTGGGCTGGCCTGGGGAATCAAAAGCTAGGGAGGTACTGCTGACTGGGAATATAAACAGGTCCCTGACAGCCATAAAGGAATTCCTAAATGACAGATCTATAGCAGGTAACAGCTAGTTAATAACCATGAAGGATGATGGGGATGATAGTAATAATAATAAAATTAATAATACCACCTGCAAGAGAGCATTTAGACTTTTAAAAGCATTTTTCTGTCATTATCTCATCAGATTGTCTCCACCCACCTGGGGGATGCTAGGGAAAGTGAAGGGACTTGATGAGGCCACATGGCTTGCTCAGTCCAGCACTTGCCTGGCTGCAGGACATGCCTGACACTTTCTTAGAGGGTGGGCACACTTTTCAAAGGGACCATTGGATATGAGCCTACTTTGGCCCTGCCCCCGAGTCCTGCACTATGACCAGCAGGAGACCAGGCTCATTGCCCTGTCTATATGACCCCTACCATGTGACCCTGAATGAAAGGCTCTGCCTTCTTCAGTTTCTCATTTGTATAAGGTAACAGCTGGCTAGTCTCGATAGCTAACACTTTTTGTTGTTCTTTTTGCTTGTTTGAGACAAACTCTCATATATTTTAGGCTGGCCTAGAACTTTCTCTGAAGTCCAGGGTGATCTTGAACTCTCCATCCTCTTGCCTCAGCCTTCTGAGTGCTGGGATTAGAAGCGTCCACCACCATACCTGGTTTATGTGGTTCTCAGGATCCAAAGCAAGGCTTCTTATGTGCTAGGCAAGCACTCTACCAATGGAGCTGCATCCCCAGGCCCAGATTAACCTCTCAGCCCACCGTTATCTTATGGTAGAATGAGATGTCAGGAGCATGGATCACAAGGGCATGTCACAGTGTAGGCGACCAGCTCGGCAGTGTTCAGGGCACAGAGTGAGGGTTCAGCATGTGTGAGCTGGAGGCGATGTCTATGAAAAGTCAGAGAGAGACACCAGTGCAGAACAGGCTGGGGAGAAAGTGGCTGGCTTCAGATTATGTGCAGTGCCTCTCTTGCTCAGCAGTTTCTGAGCTGAGCTCTGTAGGTGTTGACTGTTTTCATGGACTCTGTGTAATGATTCCTTAGAAAAAGGTTGCTGATTTGTGGAACCTGGCTAGATTCTAGGAAGGGCTATTTTTACAAGAGTGAGGCTTCAGACGTTTGTTGAGTTCACATTTGTTACACTTTACACATGTGAGGATGTTTGCTCTGGGGCAAGTTTATCTCATTTTTGTCGCTGCACTTTACCCTCCTGAGGCACTGTTCTCAAGTGACAAGCGAGGTTCCTTTTGGAGAGAGAAAGGGGATGGTGCTGCCACCTACAGGCGGAGAAGTGACTAGACTCATTTTGTGAAATAGTTGAAGAGCCAGGGTGAGGTTCTTAATGTCTCCCTTACTTTGCTTCACGCATCCCACCTTAACAGAATCTGCTTGCTGCAAACCAGGATGCTAATGATGCCATTAGCATCTGGGATCATCACACCACCTGCCATATAGTATGATTTCAGTATTGGTCATTGATTGCTTCAATATGTATTACATCATTACTTCAGCATTGGAGCTTAATTTGTGAAGGTCCTGTGTCTTCACGAAGTTTATAAAGCTTTGGTTTGGCAGACCCCACTAGGATGGCATAATCCAAAGGGAGGTTTCAGGAATCGAGCAAATGGGGAATTTTTTTCTTGGGGATGAATGAACCCAGAGGACTTTGCTGAAGGTTTGTCTTTGGCTAGTTCCCAGAGAATGAAGCAGGCATGCTTGTAGGGTGAGCAATGCAGTCTGTTTAGTATGGGGAACAAGGAGGAAAGGTCCGAGACCCTGCCCTGTACACCTCAGGGTGGAGTGGTGACTCATTGCCAACTCTCCATGGTCTCAACATTGCAATTGCCCTGGGCAACCTGGAGCTTCGGAGTGAGAAGGGCAAGCATGTACATACTATCCCCAGGATGGAAAAGCCAGGGAAGTTTCCTCCATTTACCTAGGGAAGAACTTAGAACTCTGAATGCAGAACTGGCATGCCCAGTGTTCCCTAGCAAGTCGAAAGTGGAGTCAGGACTGGAACCCAGGTCACCCAACTCCTCACTGTAAGCTCTCTGAGAAAACTCTCATTGTCGATGACCTCCCAGAATAGGACATGGCTACCTAGCCACAGCTTCCCTTCCCCGAGGGGGTATGGAGGTGAAGCTTAATCTTTAATGAATTGGTTTTTAGTTTAACTGCTCTTTTGGCAATGATTAATACCTGGTGACCTACTCTGGCTTGGGTGATCCTGACCAGGGCTGACCTATGCATGTGCTGGTGGCCTGGGCCTATGTGTGGCTTGTTGAGTTTTGAGGGGGTACCAGAATGATCTTCTACCAAGGCATATACTCAGTCTTGTGTCTGTGGCTATGTCATTAGACTGTCACTCTTCAGAAGGAAAACATTCCAAACTAGGCTGGCAAAAGCAGCTGGTAATGTAAGTCATGTTGAGAATGCCCCTTGAGCTGTTTGGCTCTGGTGTGTAACAGTTCCAGGCATAGCAAAAGATGTAGCTTTTAATCAGAGGTCATCTACTAATGGCTGGATCCACAGCACAACGAGAGTATGTGTCCACAGGGCTAAGACAGGGTTCAAATGGGAGGCCTGTGTCGGGGTAGGGTGCAGAGGTTAGCATTGACAGTCATCAGCTGTGAGGACTTAGGGACTGCTTCTCTGAGCAACAGTTTCTTAGTCTATCCCAGAGAGACATTAACACTTCTCTGTGTGCTCCTCTGAGGAGGAAATGAGGATGGCTACGTAAAGTATTCAGTCTTTACAGAAGAGTCAACTTGAGGGAGCTTCCCTATATGCTAATGTTTCCCTATGTTCTCCCTTCCCAAGCTGACCATAGCAGACCCTTTGAGGGGACGTAGGGTGATTCCACAACTGTCTAATGGCTACCACTGGAGCAGTTGGGACCCATGGGCAGGGCTCGACCTCTCCCTTAGGATCATGGCATATTTTCTAAGTGTCAACACTGCAAACTGGCCAATGTCTTGATCTTGTCTCTCACAGTCTGCTTTGTGTCCCAGAAATGGCTGGCACCTGCAACAGATCTGGCAGCAGCTTCCTCCCATGGCTGCTCAATGGATGCTTGTGCATGTGGGCACTCAGACTTGGTGTGGAGATTGGCATTGCACTTCAATGTCTTGGGCTACAGGGCTTGTATTCTTTATCTTGAAGCAGGTGTAGTGGCCAGAAGAAGCCGCAGTGGAATTGTGTTGTTCCCTCCCGCTACACTTCAGCTATGCCGAACTGTGCCCATTGATGCCTCTGTCTTTATCTCCTCCCCTCGACCCAGAGACTGTCTACGGAACAACCCATCACTCAATTTAGGGACTGCTGCTCTAAATCTCAGGAATTGGAGACCCATCAGCCACTGTCTCCCCTGACCCAGCTTTCATGTTCTGCATGTTGTCCGTTCACCTGCCCATCTCTTAAGTCCCTGGCCTGGGCCTTAGTACCCAGGATCATTCTCTTGAGGTCACTGAGCTTTGGGAAGACAGAAGTGACTTTTGTGGCCTCTCTGCAAGGATAGATTAGTTTGTGGGTCAGACAGGCTGGTGACCATGAAGCCCCCAGCGGAAGCTATGGTTGCTTCTCTGTTTTGGTTTTGCTTTTGTGGGCTTTTCATTTCAGACGTTAATCTAGTTAATGCCAGCAATGTCATTTTGGCAAGCCAGCAATTTCCTTTTGCCCTTTATTTAATGAGCCCCACCCCCACCCCAATCTCTATAATAAAAGGAATGCAGGTGGGTAATTATAGAGGTGTGAAATAGGGGAGCTGGGTCACCGCCAACTGAGCATTCTGGAGCATCCGTTGGAGAGGCTTTTGGAGAATTACTCAGCCCCACTATTCAGTTTCAGTGGGGGAAGTGGAATGTTAGAGAGGCTAAGGAACTCAGAAAAGTAATAGAAGGCAGAGCTAGACAGTAGTCCTGGCTCCTAATTCCCAGCAGACATCCTCTTTGCTGCTTGATGTCAACCTCATTCCCTTACAGGTATTCTGCTGAGTGTCTCACAGGAATACCGTCAGTCCTTGCACCTACCCTCCCATCTGCCCATTCATCCACCCACCCTCCATCTATCTATCCATCCATCCACAGCTCTTATAGATACTTATTGAGGGTCTACTACACACACGACACCGTGACTATGACAATGACCAGATCAGGACCCTTGCAGCTCTGTCCATACAGAGTTTACTATCTCAGGTTACAGCATCACTTGCAATCTGATGGCAGCTCAGCGTGATGTCACATGACTTCAGTTTTGAGTGGCAAACGCTGCAACTGGCTTCGGCTGGATCAAAGAGAGCTCATCTCAGAGGGAATTCAGCATCACAATGAGTCTTCAAATATTTTTTATTATTTTATTTTTGTATGTGTATGTTTGTATGAGTGTTGACATGTGCATATTACAGTGTGTGTGTGTGTGTGTGTGTGTGTGTGTGTGTGTGTGTGTATGTGTGTGTGTGTGTAGGTTCTCACCTTTTACCCTGTGAGTCCCTGGAACCAAACTCAGGTTGTTAGGTTTGGTGACAAGCACCTTACCATGGGTTATTTTGCTGGATCTATAATGCAGTGGTTCTCAAACTTTCCTAATGCTGCAACCCTTTAATACAGTTCCTCATGTTGTGGTGACCCCCAACCATAAACTTATTTTGTTGTTACTTCATAACTGTAATTTTGCTACTGTTATGAATTGTAATGTAAATATAAGATATGTGACCCCCCCAAAAGGGTCGTGATCCATAGGTTGAGAACCACTGCTATAATGAGTCTTGAGAACAGGTAAGAATTTACAAAAGGCAGAGAAAGCATTTAAAAGAATCTGAAAGACTGTTTCTCAAAAGTTAATAGTGTTATTTCTGAGGAGTGGGGTTTATAAATAGGGGAATCAGGGAAGAGAAATTTTACTTCCCACTTTCTACATCTGCTATTACTTGAATTAGAATGTGAGTATTAGCATTTTAATAAAATGACACTTCCGTTTTGAAGGCAAATAATACAGGATATTTATGGGATAATAGTCACTCGAGGTAGAGGTAGTAAACAGAGAATATGAGGCTGTGGAGGTTAGCTGGAGGGTCATATAAGGTTTTGAAATGCTGGCCTGAGAGTTTGTACTTGAACCCATCAAGGTGAGGCAGAGGCTATATCCACAGAGCCTAGCAATGCCAGCCCACAGAAGATGCTCAGCCGACCCACACTCAGTTTTGAATGGAAAGAGAAGTCATATCTTATGGAATTATCTAAAGCTAGATATGGAAGGACTTTCTCCATATGTATTCATGATAGGAGGGAGGGCTTTCCATTGTGGAAAAAAAAATGTGTTCCACAGAAGTGGATGAAGTGATTTGGGGGAGTTTATAATATAAAGAGAGGCCAGAATATTATTTATTCTCAGATCAGAGGAGGGTGGAGCTAGTCCACATTTAGGAGCCTTGGCATCAGCTGACAACCACAAGGCACACTGCTTTCACAATAAGAAAATTCCTGAGACAGACTCTTTCAGACCAGACAAAAATTTGATCTTTTGTGGCTAAAAGTGACTAAAGCAGGTCACTGCTATGTCTTGCCACCCAAATGCTGTCTGCCTCCTTCTCCTTCCTTTTCAACACATCCTCAGCCTGCAGGGCAAGAGAGTTTTCTCAGGTGCAATTCTAACCATGTTGCTTCCTCACTTGACACTCTCAGGCTAAATCTCAGTCCCCTTGTCCCAACTGAGAACATCTGTAGACTTATCTCCCATGGTATGTGTATTAGCATCTTCCAGGATATCCTCAGACTCCTGTTCCCCTTGCCTACACCTAACTTCTGGGATGACAGCATGGGCCAGTATGCCAAGTACTTAAATCTTGTGCTGCAGACAACTCAATGGCCGCAACAAGTTTTATGCCATTACTCAGATATCCCCCAATCCCCAGGAACATCCTATCCCCATGATCTCCACTTCTCATTGGCCCAATGAACACCCATTCTTCTTTTAAGTTTCCATCCTGGGTCATCTTTTCTCCAAAGCTTCTTTCATCTCTCTATTACTACCTGCACCCTTGGTTTTGAGTGAAACTGCTCACTCCTGCTTTGATGCTCTGTGCCTACCATTTTCCAGCATGTTCAATACACCAACCTTATCGACTCTATAAAGAACCTGGCACACTAAGGAGCAGAGTTTGCATATCAGTCTTCCCTGCAACACCACACTTTCCCCTGAGCCATGACTCTAGGTTCATGGTGTCAGGACTGTGCTTTGCTATCCCTAGCACCTAGTTACAGCAGCTGGAACATAATAATATGTATTCAGTATTCATTAAACATGTGTGAATAACAGAGCAGCTCTGTCATGATTTCTCTTGTAAAATAAAAGTCAAACCACACCTCTACCTTCTCTCACCTCAAGGGGGGTCTCAACACCCCTGTACTAGCAAGAGAAAATGTGAATTCTGATAGTCACTGTTCTCTACTTGGGTGTCTCTGCCTACTCTTGACATGATTTTCCTCACGTATTCAGTGAGGGTGCAAGTCCTCATGCTTTGTCCCCATAAAAGAGTCCCATCAACCAGTGTACAAAATCCAGGCGGGATCAATGGGTTGGCTGGGTGGGGTCTGTGCTTATGCTTTGGGGTTTTCACTCTGTAGGGTTGTTAATTATTAGAATGCAGCCCACCTGGAGCGCCTCAGCTGAAAGCAAACTAAGAGTATAAAGTCGAAATCGCTGCCCCACGCCTGGCGTCAGGGCTTCTGCTGCCTCTCCTGGGGATGGATCATTAATCCAGACACTTAGACTTGGAACACTGGGCCCAGGAAGTCTTGAAACATTCCTGACCACCCACGGCTCAGCTCATCAGTCCCAGCAGGCAGCCAGCCTTGCTGCTGAGTCGCAGGATTTTACAATCTTGAAGTGAGATGAGACCTAGCAGCTGCTCCGGACTTCTACCCAGGCCAGAGATCCAGGCTCAGCTTCTCCAGCCCTTGGGGGCCAGAGCTCAGGATCTGGAGGGCCGTTCTTGAGGAACAGCCCTGGGTCCGGAACGGACAGTCACAAGACTCTGGACCTTACCTTCCTCTTCTGTGAAAGTGAGACAAGGTTATCTCACTCACAGGACTGATGTTTAGAGCTAAAATCTATCTGAGATTTATGCCTGATACATATGATGGTTATTGTTATTAAGAATAATACTGTAAGTTATAAAGGGGCATATGCATTTCTCCATACTTAGAGACTTCTTTGACTTACAAGACACTGTTTTTCTAGCTGAAAATTTTTATGCTACGTGTGCTTTAAATATAAAGCAAGGGCATCCTTCCTTGCCCCTAACACCCTTCAGCTTTCTTCCTGTAGCTGTCTGTTTTCCCTTACCGATGAACTACCTGCCAGACAGCAAAACAATCTTTGACAGCCCTTTAGCTTGGGAAGTCTGTGGAGACCCTCTCTCCCTCCTCTGGGTGAATTTCTTCACAGTTTTCAAGGGCCTGTTTCTATCTTCTCTCTGAGAAGTGCCTGTGCTTCCCCATTAGAAACTTCTGTTGAGATTGTCTGTGCTCTGACTCCTACTCAGACCACTACAGCACGTCTTTGGGTTTCAGTTATCTTTGTTTTTGAATGAATAAAGACTATTAACATGCAAGTTCCTTAGGAAGACCGACATTCTAATTGTGGCTAATCACAATAATAGCCAGTAGTAGTCATTGGCTCCTTGGATTTTTTCTCTCCTTTTAAACAGCTGAGTACCTGAAAAGTAACTATAGAATTAAAATACTCTGAATATGATTCAGTACTCAACCACTTTAAAGCTGTGAACTTGGAGGTTATTTTATATATCTCAGTCTATTTTCTTGTTGAAACAACAGAATTTAATATAGCTAATTTCTTAGTGGTCTGAATAGGATTCTAGAGACAACTACATTAACTAGTAGAATGTCTTGTCTGATGTCTCAGAACTACTATTCTTCCTATTTGGGTCAAGCCCTGCCTCCCTCTGGTTGTCTGTATCATTGGCTGTAAGAAAACAGGGTCCTATATCAGAATGTCTCCAGATGTGATTCTGGGTCATTTAATTCCGGGTGGGAGCCTATGGTACACAAACTCAATCCCCTTTTAATTTTAATCCCTGTGGGGTTTTAAGGGCTTTTTGGGTTCTGATATCCTTCAATGAAATGCCATAATTCCACAAATGAGGCAGTGACTAGGAGAAAGTGTGAGGAAGGGGCAGAGCAGAAGAGGCTGGGATCCTGGCATGTTCCGAGCCATGAGTCGAGGATCTTAGGTACCCAGGAGAGGTAGTGTTTGTCTCTTTTGCATACTGTCTCATTGATGCATTGCACAATGCTTAGCATAGAAGAGATGCTAGGCATTCATCCACTGAGTGGACCAAAGGAATGTGCATAGAATAGTTCTTCAGCTAAGATATGTTGAGATGATATCCAGGGCTGACTAGGCCTGTCCTTAATTTCTTGAGGAAACTTGAATGCACCTATCCAGTATAGATGATTACTAGATTTTTACTTCTCAGTGGCCACTGAATCATACCTTTGAATGGAAACTTCCCAGAGGAATACAAGTCTGAGGGTGTAGGAAGGTTGGGAATGCTTCCTGCTCGGAAACCAAGGTAGGCAAAGCTAGATGGCATGGAGCATTTCTAAGGAGGTGTCAGGAGTACTTGAGTTCAGTAAGTGGTTGCAAAAACTCTGGTTCTTGAACCTTTTCCTGTGTCTGTAATCCAGCATTAATACTTCAGGTGACCCAATCTTCAAAGGGACCTGAAAGGCAAGGTTGTTCACAGGGAATGAGGATCTGTGGAGGACAGAACTCTGTGGCTGAGGAGAGTGGTAGGCAGAGGGCAAGCCATAGGAAACAGTTCAGAAATAAGGCAAACATTGTGAGCTACCTGCAGCTGCCTTGTAGTGACCTCTCAGAGGATAGGCTGGGCCTCAGGGAGGCTCTGAGGACAAATCACAGGACACTTCACCGTGGCTCCATACCAAGCTTTGCTTTCTTATTGGGGTACACGATGAATACTGCTTGAACTCATCTCCTCAACCCTTCTATTTTACCCTTTTATTTTAGGCTCAGATCTTCCTCTCCCAGAGAGAGTTCTCCCATCTGGTTTCAGAAATGGGATCAGTGGAAAGAAAAATCCTAGGATGCTGGAATTCCAGGAACGTTTCCAGGATGCCAAGAAAAATAGCTCTGCGATGAACCAATGGCATCATGATGGCAGATCTGGAGAATACATTTGGTTCTGTCTGAGTCAAAATCTCATGGTATCACAAAATCCTTGAGGTTGTCTGGCCTATGCCATGATGGCACAGACCCAGGAGTTCAGACCCAGGGAGGGCAGCTCAGCTGGTAGCAAAGAAAGGCCTTGGAACTAAGTGCTGTAGACACAAACCCCGTTCTGATCAGATGCCAGAGCTTTCTGCCCGGCTTTTCTAAGAGCAGTCTGACATGTAACTTTGCCTTATCAGCAGGAAGAAAGGATGACATCGGGCCGTCTTCCTGGCCAAGCATCCATCAAGACCCACATAAATATTTTCTCAGTGTCTGCGTGGCCTGAATCTGCTGGCTGACTTCCATGGGACAGTAAATAATTGAAATTGGTTGCTTCCTGACCACTTTCTTGGGTGTGTTTTCTGACGACTGGGTTTTTGGAGTGGACATTGGGGAGACCTTGATGAGGGCAGTCAGCCAAGCCCTTACTGGACTTGATGATGGCAATTTCTGGTCAGGAATGACCAAGACCAAGTACCCATGGGTCTTGATGTCTATGCACTTGGGGCAGAAGATGACTTTTACTCAGTTTTAAAGACCTTTCAAGTTGGGCCAAGAATCAGTTTCAGGCATTAGGGTGGGGTGAGGTTAGAGATTCTGTGACCAAAAAGTCAGAATTGCTCATGTGGTAAATTGGGTAAGCTTGACCAAAGGCATGCTGAGGTTTTGGCAGATAAGCCAGTGGGGAAGGGAGAGATAGCACTGGAGCCAGGATGGTCTCAGATTATTAGAGTGGCCACTTTCAGAGTTCTAAGTTCTTTGGAGAGGGGGGCATAAGCCATATCTATACTTGTATGTTACCCAAGGCTCCTGAGGGGATAGCAGTGGGACTTTGGGGATGAACAAGGTGGTTCTGGAAGTCAGGCTCTGGATGTCCTGCCTAGTTTATAGTAGAACTTCAGTTGACAGTGGAAAGACATGAGAATGGAGGAAAGGGCAGGGAATATCTAGAATACGTATCAGGGATAGAGTTTCAGTGCAATTGAACCTGCCAGCGGTGGGGTGGTGGGAAAGCTAATCAAATTCTAGGTCTTATTTTCAAGTGGGAGGGCTCTTAATTTTCTTTGTCTCAGACACTGTAGTTTCAAGATCCTGCAGGGGTTTGAGTATGTAGTGGGAACATTTTAGAACCTTGAAGAGAAAGCCAGGTCCCTGATGGGTGTGAGGATGCAGAAGTCTAGACAATTGGAACTGAGAGGGCCTATATTCACCAGGTCTTGCCTGAATCTAACAAGGGGAATATATGGACCATGCATCTTGTTCATCTTGATTTCTAGCCTCCAGCCCCATGTGGATGTGCAGTAGGGAACAAGACTTATGAGGCCAAATATGACTTCTTCTCTACAAGTGTTGATGATAGGACTGGAGTCCTTTAATATGCAGCAATGTTTGTTACTCAGACATTTCCTCAAAAAATTAGTTTATATTAGTTGTACGATATAGTGAGTTTCATTATGACATTTTAATATATATTATAAGGTACTTCTGTTGAGTGAATTTATTTCCTCATTACCCATAATTGTCCTTCCTTCCCACTGTTCTGCTTCTTATTTCCTAATATTCTTTCTACTGCCACATTTTTACCCTCTCATTCCACATATAAAGGTAGATATATGACACTTGCATTAATTACTTTTGAAATTGTTGTGACAAAAATAAGAGCCCCTTTAGGATTTATTTTGGTCCACAGTTTGAGGGTAGAGTCCATTGCAACAGGAGATTGAGGCATCAGGTCACACTGTTTCCACAGTTAGGAAGTAGAGATTGGTGAATGATGGCACTGAACTGACTTCCTTCTCTTTATTTTTTTAAATCAGTCTAGGACCCCAGCTCATAGGATGCTGCTGCCTGCCTTTAGGGTGGGTCTCTGCCTTTAGTTAAACTTTACTGGAAACACCCTCACAGACATACCCAGAGCTGTGTCTTGTAGTTGATTATATCTTAATTGAAGTTTACAATGCCATATTGACATTCAAATACACCAGTTTTAAATCATGATATTCTACCTCTAAGCCCCATGGCCACCTTATAATGCAAAATGTACTTAGTTCATTTGTAAGAGTCCCCCAGAACCTTACCAGTCCCAACACTATTCGAAAGCTTTAAGATCAAAGTCTTTTCTGAAACTAAAGGTAATCTTCTAACTTTGAGACTTTGTAAGTTAGTAAACAAGTCATGTAGTTACAATATACAGTGGCAAAAAGTAAAGATTCCTATTCTAAAAGAGAATGGGAAAGACTGAATAAAAACAAGAACAAAACCAAGGCAAACAGTAAATCATGAAGTTCCTTGTCTGGCATCTGGGACTTGTGGCATCATCTGGGCTCCAATGGTTTGAGCAGCCCCACCTTTCCAGCTCTACTGGAGCTCCTCTTCTGGGATATCTCTACTTGGTTCCTTCAGCTTTCCTTGATGGAAGTCCTAGCATTGCTAGCATCTTTCAGTCTTCATTGTAACTTGGCCTTCACCTTTACAGCTTTATTCAGTGGCCTCTCTGGGCCTTCTTGCAGGAAATTTGATCCTTCCACAAACTATCTGGCCTTAGCAGCTTTCGAAACTTGGTGCAAGTGCAAGCCTCCATGATTCTATAATGCCTGCATTTTTCATGCCTGAAAAACCAAATGGACAGTGTGGTTAAGGTCTGCTACCAGCTCAAGGCGTCATCTAGCTTCCTTCTGGCACAGCAATAGCTGCCTCTGTGTGCCTTGGTGAGGGAATCTGGGAGAACACTTAACCAAGCAGTTTGTTTTCCAACAGGGAATGAACGCCTTTAGCTTCATTCTCAGTTCAGGCTCTCTCTTTGCAAATGAATTTTCATTTTCACAAGCTTGAGCCTTTGTTGCTCGGTGTCTTGTCTTCAGGAGATCATTTCTATTGTCTCAGTGAAGAATTCGCAGTTTCTCTGTAATGGTGCCAGCCAGCCTCTTTAACTATTAGAACTGCTTTCTCTGCACTCACCCTGTTTGTAAACTTCAAAATTTCTCACACAGCTTTTCTTACCAAATTGTACCTTCTCATGTGTTTCTTATGTCTCTCATTATAAAAGCCATGAGCAATAGCTGTGCAATAGTCTGGACATTATGCTGACCTTAAATTTTCTCCTCAAGTGACTTAGTTCATTGTATATTTTAAAATTCAGCCTCACTCGAATTTTAGGGCATAGACAGAATGCAAACAGAGTTTTGCCGGAATGTAACTAACATTAATGGACTCAATTCTTTATAATAGAGTCCCTTTACCACTCTGAAACCTCATCAACACAACCTCTTTTGTCTGCATTTCTGTCAACCTTCTGATCTTCTAAACTCCCACCAAAAGAGCCCATTAAGCACTGCTTACCGCACCCCAGGGCTTCTTAGACCACACCTTCAAACACTTTAGGACTCATCCTACAAAATAATTCGGAAGGCTTTGAAAACCACATGATCAGGTCTTCCCAAGCAACAGCTCCACTCCCAGTACCAGTTTTCTGTATTAATTTTTTTAAAAAATTTCTATTTATTTATTTGCTACCATGACAAAATACCCTGCAAAGCTACTTCAGAAAGGAAGTAGCTTTTGACTTATTTTGACTCAGTTTGATAGTAGAATCTTCCTGGTGTATTGGAGCAGGGGCTTGAGGTAGCTGGGCACTTTGCATCTTCAAGCAGGAAGCAGTGAGAGATGAATGTTGGTACTCTACTGGCTCCCCCCACCCCCTCCCCGCCGGTTTTGTTCAGTCTAGACCCCAGTCAGTGGATGGTGCTGCCCACATTCAAGATAGGTCTTCCTTCCTCAGTTAAAGCTCTTTGGGAATCCCCTCACAGACATGTTTTGTGTTGGTATATATGCTAGGTGATTCTAAGTAAAGTCAAATTGACAGTAAAGGTTAACCCTCCAAAGACTTTCTGGGTTTATCTCATTTTGCTCACCAAGAAAAGAAATAGATCTGAAGATGAAACTTTTTTTGAACCAGATTATAATTTAAGCCTTGTGTACTGTCTGGCCACAGGAGTTCTTAAACTTCCTTTATTCTGAGCTGTATTGCAACATGTTTTTCCTGATTTTGGAAGGAAATGTAGAATTGTTGAAAGATTATGGGCTGAACCACTAGGTAACCTTGACCAAATTTGCCAGTATTTCTAAATCTCATTTTCTTCTTCTGAAAAGTGGAGCATTGGCTGAAAGGCTAAATGAAGAATGTATACGAAGTCCTAAACAGTCACGGGGACCGTAGCAGGTACTTTAGAAATGCTTATTAACATAGTGCTCTATTTGAGGCAAATGTGATCTAAACCTTAGATCTGCCAGCCAGGCTGTGTGTATTTGAGTAGTTATCTCCTACACCGAGCCTTGGTTGTCTCCACCAGTAACCTGGGGAAAATAATACCTACTTTACAGGGTTGTTTTGAGGTTTTTGGTTTTAGATGCTTTTGACAACATTTGGCTTGCATTAATTTCTAGGTTTAGGGGAAGCTACATCATTGTGTAAAATATTTTTTAACACATGCAAGCTCAGTCTCCACACCCTGAAGGGTGAAATAGGCTCAGGTGATAGGCTAGACACATAGCCCACTCCCTCCTTTCTTTACTCTTCCCGAAGTGAAGACTTATTCTCTCTCAGGTATGAACAGTTATGCTCGCTGCCTCATAGACCCCTGCAATGTCTCTTGGTCCAGTTGATTTTCTCTACAGAGAAAAGACTCATATAAACCAGAAACCTGACCATTCTTCTCACCTGCTCAAATAACTCCTGGAAACAGCATTCTACCTGTTGGCCAGGCCATCTTCTCATTCCATGTCCCAGGTTCTTCCTGATAGCCCTCAAATTTGAAATTTTCATTTCACATGTCTTCATTAGGGAAAGATCCTAAGGCTCATAAGCAACTGCTGTATACATTATTCTGGCTTTTCTTTGTCTGTTGGCCTGTGTTAATGGACCTTTCTTTGTAACCCAGCTTCTTATTTGGGTTTTTGGGGAATGAACTAAACTGATATCCCAGGGATTATTATGGCTTTAAGGATGTTTCCTCCAAAATTCCCATTGGACTTAGTCCCCAAGGTATCAGTATTAAGTGGAGTGACCTTTGGAAGGTGATTAAGAAATGAGGGTCTTTCTTTATGGATGGGATTAGCTTCCTTGTAACAGGGCTTCTCAGATGCCTTTCTGCCTTCTGCTATGTGAGGATTCAACACAATGCCATCTTGGAGGCAGAGAATGGATCTCACTAGACCTCAGTGTTGGTGCCTTGACATGGGATTCAAGCCTCTAGAACTGTAAGAAAATGATTTCTGCTTTGAATATATTACTCAGTTTGTGGTGCTTTATTTTGAGCAGTACAGGTGGGCTAAGCCAGAGCCTTTTAGCCTGAAGGCATTTTAATAGATTTGATACCCTGCAGTATAACCAAGGGTTCTTTCACTGTTTCTTACCATGTGTGCATACACACAGAAGCACTCAGACATTCAGTGGCTCACATACAGTCTCTAACACATGTACACACTTCTTCATACATCTGGGCATGAATTTTCACAAACACTTTCCTATGTATGCATGTAAATACTTTTCTAGATACTTTCAGACCCCTGTGTTTCCACAAAAACCCTTGCATACAGGCAAACTCTAGTCTTCTTTCTTCACCACTGGAATTCCAGCATTTGGAGAGCAAAGAAAATCCTAAGTACTCTTTTGTGGAGTTAGGAAGAAATGAGCTTTCTTCCCCCTTCTGTTAATGCATACCTGTCTCTACAACCATCAGATGTATGTATACACACCAGAATATTGGTGCATGATGACAGACATTAGACACACTCAGTTCACTCATTCCTACCACATTTCAGATATCTTCAGAGTACCTTCCAGGAGCTGAGGGAAGTTCTTTGCTGAATGGCATACATGTTGAAGGCTCCCCTGTGGTCAGGTTTGGGCTCCAAGGATATCCAAGGACCTTGGGTCAGGTGCAGGGTTAGTTCCACAGCCTGAAGTTTGAACAGTACTCTGTGAAAGTCAAATTATGTTACTATATGATATCCCACTTGATCTACTCAGCAAGGTTCAGGGGCGTTTGTGGGCAGTGGTTGCTTTCTCTATGCCCTGCTCAGAGAACAAAGACCTAGGTAGTTTAGGCTATACTCAAGGTCAGGGAGCCAGATAGCCCAGAATCATCCACCCAGAACCCACAACTCCCCCTTCTATGCTCTCTGCTCCCTGCACTCTCTCTAAGTGACTGCTTTAAGAGAATTATTTATTCTTTAGTTTGTTTCCTCTTCCTAATTTATTTCTTTCTTATCTTACTGTTTTTATCCCATTTCCGCATGCAAAGAGTAGGGTTTCAACAGGGAGTTAAGGAGGCCAAGTTCACTGTCAGAACGAAAACCTAAAAGTAACTCTTCCTTGTAAACCCAGGCAAGATTGCTGCCAAATGAAATGGGAACTTACAACACATGCACACACCCACCTTCACAAAGAACCAACTGAACTAGCAAAGAGGGGGAGTTAATAAAGTTAATAACTACTTCAGAGAACAGAGTAAGGCCCCTCTGATCATATAATCTGCCAACTTATTAAAGCATTATCTGCTCTGCTTTATGGTTTCCAAA